>NC_060126.1:305340562-305669937 GCF_021461395.2 Schistocerca americana | reverse complement strand
TGTGTCTGTGGTTAAACGACGGGACGGAACGTTGGGCCATAAGGTGTATAGAAAGCCCACACATACTGATCGTTATCTACATAAAGATTCTAACCACCACCCTAGACATAAAAGAGGTGTAATAAAAACTTTGGTAGACAGGGCGTACAAACTTTGTGAACCTGTTTATTTAAAAGATGAGATTGAACATCTACGGTCAACTTTCGTGAAGAATGGCTATTCTAGCAAGGATATAGATCGAGCACTTCGTTCTAGGCAGAGAATCAGGAGCAACGACGAACAACAGTCGCCCAAGGGCAAAGTTTTTATTCCGTTCATTAGGAAGGTCAAAGACCGCATTGGTAAAGTTTTAGGCAAGTATGGGGTGGAAACCACTTTCAGACCCACAAGGTAAATAAAAGAATTTTTAAGGTCGGCAAAAGATGCACGACACCCTTTGGCTACACCGGTGGTATATAAAATTCCTTGTAGTTGTGGACAGGCTTACATTGGTACCACAAAGAGAAGTGTGAACACCCGTCTTGTTGAACATAAGAGGAATTGCCGCTTGGGTCACACGGATAAATCGGCCGTAGCGGAACTTGTTTACCAGGAAGGTGATCATGAAATAAAATTCAGCGAGACAAGCGTCATATCAAAAACCTCGCATTATTATGCACGCTTATATAGAGAGGCTATCGAGATTGATAAACATCGTAATAATTTTAACAGGAAAGACGAAGGTGTTAAACTGGATAAAATTTGGATGTCAGCGTTGCACCGCAAGCGTGACGATCGAGAATGTTGGCATCACCAGAGATAATCTCATAGCCGACGCCACGTGATCGACTGTGGCGCCCTCTGTACTGCTTATATAATCAGCGCTTCCTCGAGTTCTCTTCGCAGTTCGCCGCTTTACCTCCGAGGATGTCTCCCGCAGTCGGAGACGAAACGTGAGGAGAGAGTTTTATACTTCGACCACGGCCTATCAACCCGGAAGTCTTAAGTGAAGGAGCATCTGACTTATATGACGTCAAATTGATACTTTCTTCAAACAGCATTCATAACAACCAAACTTCAGGGATGAATGGTGGTACTGCTTCAAATAACGTTCAATGAATACCATTTATTCTCACCACGTGAAAACTGACTTGGAACATGACTTCCGCTACGGATCACATTGAACATCAACCATAAGCACTATCAGGAAAACAATAATCGATTTCAATGAAAAATTTTTCTAAGTACTTTCCTCTTTCCGTGATCATAACCAACAGACTTTGAAATCTTACATTTATGAACAGAGCTTAGTATGTCACAACTGAAAGGTAAGGAAAAACTGTGTACTTGGCTTTGTGCTGAGCCAGATGGCCACTCTTTACTCGCTGGTTAGCAAGCAGAAGTACCTCCTGTCCATTGCCAGGTCAGTTGAACATACAGATGACCGTGAATCTCGTAAATCAGTCCTTAAGCCTCAGAAAATAGCAGAAGTATTCCGAAAAGTGAAATAAGGAATGACGCCAGACTGTCGCATTGGAAATTACAAAGCTTCGTATTCCCCCACTTTCTATCATTTCTTGCAAGCCTATCCCCGTCACACAGCTAGAGAACAGTTCAGAGAATCTGTATTGCTTGAGGAAAACAAATTTCTGTGCAGCCCTGCATGTTGTTACGCTCAGTATTTGCCACAGATTCGTCTTCTACTGCCCCTCTGTCCTAATGGCTTGTGAGTCAATGGTCATTTCTCCCTCTACAAAAAATGGTTCATACGGCTCTAAGCACTGTGGGACTTAACATCTGAGCTCATCAGTCCCCTAGTCTTAGAACTACTTAAACCTTACTAACGTAAGGACATCACACACATCCATTCACGAGGCAGGATTCGAACCTGTGACGGTAGCAGCCGAGTGGTTCCGTGTTGAAGCGCCTCGAACCGCTTGGCCACAGCGGCCGGCCTTGACTATACAAAACACATGTCTTTCTCGAAGTTAATATGAAAACCAATTGACCAAACAAATCTTAAATTCATTGTGACGTACACATAAGCTGGAGCTACTTACAAATTAATGATTTATGCTTCACTTTTCCTCTTCGTTGCATACGGTTTTGTGTGCAGTCATTCGTTGTTTACTCTTCCAATGGTTTCCTTTTGTATATCACCCCATATTATATGATATCTCTCTCCAAAAAAGGTGTTTCCTTCGTGAACAAAAATACCTTTGTATTTGTGTAACAGTTCACAGAGAAACAAATAAATTATCAATGCCATATCTGCTTTGTCTAATATCTTACCTGAAACATCCTCGCATTATAGACTAATGGTCGTCTTAATATGATTCCCTTTATACTAAGTGATCAAAAGTATCCGGACACCCCCAAAATTATACGTTTTTCACATTAAGAGCATTGTGCTGTGACTTACTGCCAGGTACTCCAAATCAGCAACCTCAGTAGTCACTAGATACCATGAGAAAGCAGAATGGGACGCTCCGTTTCGAAAGAGGTCAGGCGATTGGGTGTCACTTGCGTCATACGTCTGTACGCGAGAGTTCCGCACTCCTGAACGTCCCTAGGTCAACTCTTTTCGATATGATAGTGAAGTGGAAACATGAAGGGACACGTACAGCACAAAAGTGTACAGGCCGACCTCGTCTGTTGACTGACAGAAACCGTCGACAGTTGATGAGGGTCGTTATGTATAAAGGGCAGACCGCTATCCAGTCCATCACACTGGAATTCCAAACTGCCCCAGGGTACAGTGCAAGTACTATGACAGTTAGGCGGGAGGAGAGAAAACTTGGATTTCATGGTCGAGCGGCTGCTAAGCCACACATCACCCCAGTAAATGCCAAACGATGCCTCGCCTGGTATAAGGAGCATAAACATTGAACCATTGAACAGAGTAAAAACGTTGTGTGGAGTGACGAATCTCAGCATACAGTGTGGCCATCCGATGGCGTGGTGTGGGTATGGCGAATGCCCGGTGAACGTCATCTGCCAGCGTGTACAGTGCCAACAGTGAAATTCTATGGCGGTAGTGTTATGGTGTGGTCGTCTTTCTCATGAAGGGGGCTTGCACCCTTTGTTGTTTTGCGTCGCATTATCAAAGCACAGGCCTACATTGATGCTTTAAGCAGCTCCTTGCTTCCCACTGTTAAAGAACAAGTCTGGGATGACGACTGCACCTTTCAACACGATCGAGCACCTGTTCGTAATGCACGGCCTGTGGCGGAGTGGTTACACGACAATAACATCCCTCTAATGGACTGGACTGCACAGAGTCCTGACCTGAATTCTACAGAACACCTTTGGGATGTTCTGTTACACCGACTTCGTGTCAGGCCTCACGGACCGCCATCGATACCTCTCCTCAGTGCAGCACCCCGTGAAGAATGGGCTGCCATTCCCCAAGAAACCTTCTAGCACCTGATTGAACGTAGTTGTTGTTGTGGTCTTCAGTCCTGAGACTGGTTTGTTGCAGCTCTCCGTGCTACTCTATCCTGTGCAAGCTTCTTCATCTCCCAGTACCTACTGCAACCTACATCCTTCTGAATCTGTTTAGTGTATTGACCTCTTGGCTTCCCTCTACGATTTTTACCCTCTACGTTTTCCTCCAATACTAAATTGGTGATCCCTTGATGCCTCAGAACATGTCCTACCAACCGATCCCTTCTTCTAGTCAAGTTGTGCCACAAACTTCTCTTCTCCTCAATCCTATTCAATACCTCCTCATTAGTTATGTGACCTACCCATCTAATCTTCAGCATTCTTCTGTAGCACCGCATTTCGAAAGCTTCTATTCTCTTCTTGTCTAAACTATTTATCGTCCATGTTTCACTTCTATACATGTCTACACTCCATACTAATACTTCCTGGAACGACTACCTAACGCTTAGATCTATACTCGATGATAACCAATTTCTCTTCTTCAGAAGCGCTTTCCTTGCCATTGCAAGTCTACATTTTATGTCCTCTCTACTTTGAACATCATCAGTTATTTTGCTCCCCAAATAGCAAAACTCCTTTACTACTTTAAGTGTCTCATTCCCTAATCTAATTCCCTCAGCGTCACCCGTTTTAATGACTACTTACTACTTAATAACTATATTCCATTATCCTCGTTTTTCTTTTGTTGATGTTCATCTTCAAGACACTATCCTTTCCGTTCAACTGCTCTTCTAAGTCGTTTCCTGTCTCTGACAGAATTACAATGTCATCGGCGAACTCCAAGTTTTTATTTCTTCTCCATGGATTTTAATACCTACTCCGAATTTTTCTTTTGTTTCCATTAACTGCTTGCTGAATATACAGATTGAACAACATCGGGGAGAGGCTACAACCCTGTCTCACTCCCTTCCCAACCACTGCTTCCCTTTCATGTCCCTCGACTCTTGTAACTGCCATCTGGCTTCTGTACAAATTATTAATAGCCTTTCACTCCCTGTAGTTTACCCCCGCCACCTTTAAAATTTGAAAGAGAGTATTCCAGTCAGCATTGTCAAAAGCTTTCTCTAAGTCTACAAATGCTAGAAACGTAGGTTTCCCTTTCCTTAATCTAGCTTCTAAGATAAGTCGTAGGGTCAGTATTGCCTCACGTGTTCCAACATTTCTACGGAATCCAAACTGATCTTCCCCGAGGTCGGCTTCTACCAGTTTTTCCATTCGCCTGTAAAGAATTCGCGTTAGTATTTTGCATCCGTGACTTATTAAACTCATAGTTCGGTAATTTTCACATCTGTCAGCACCTGCTTTCTTTGGGACTGGAATTGTTATATTCATCTTGAGGTCTGAGGGTATTTCGCCTGTCTCATACATCTTGCTCACCAGAGTACTGGCTCTCCCAAGGCCGTCAGTAGTTCTAATGGAATGTTGTCTACTCCCGGGGCCTTGTTGTGACTCAGGTCTTTCAGTGATCTGTCAAACTCTTCACGCAGTATCGTATCTCCCATTTCATCTTCATCCTCTTCCATTTCCATAATATTGTCCTCAAGTACGTCGCCCTTGTATAGACCCTCTATATACTACTTCCATCTTTCTGCTTTCCCTTCTTTGCCTAGAACTGGGTTTCCATCTGAGCTCTTGATATTCATACAAGTGATTCTCTTTTCTCCAAAGGCCTCTTTAATTTTCCTGTAGGCATTATCTATCTTACCCGTAGTGAGATAAGCCTCCACATCCTTACATTTGTCCTCTAGCCATCCCTGCTTAGCAGTTTTGCACTTCCTGTCGATCTCATTTTTGAGACGTTTGTATTCCTTTTTGTCTGCTTCATCTACTGCACTTTTATATTTTCTCCTTTCATCAATTCAATATTTCTTCTGTTACCCATGGATTTCTACTAGCCCTCGGCTTTTTACCTACTTGATCCTCTGCTGCCTTCACTATTTCATTCCTCAAAGCTATCCATTCTTCTTCTACTGTATTTCTTTCCCCCATTCCTGTCAATTGTTCCCTTATGCTCTCCCTGAAACTCTGTACAACCTCTGGTTCTTTCAGTTTATCCAGGTCCCATCTCCTTAAATTCCCACCTTTTTGCAGTTTCTTCAGTTTTAAACTACAGTTCATAACCAATAGATTGTGGTCAGATTCCACATCTGCCCCTGAAAATGTCTTACAATTTAAAACCTGGTTCCTAAATCTCTGTCTTACCATTATATAATCTATCTGAAACCTATCAGTATCTCCAGGCTTCTTCCATGTATACAACCTTCTTTTATATTTCTTGCACCATGTGTTAGCTATGATTAAGTTGTTCTCTGTGCAAAATTCTATCAGGTGGCTTCCTCTTTCATTTCTTAGACCCAGTCCATATTCACCTACTACGTTTCCTTCTCTCCCTTCTCCTACTACTGAATTCGAGTCACCCATGACTATTAAATTTTCGTCTCCCTTCACTATCTGAATAATTTCTTTTATTTCATCATACGTTTCTTCAATTTCTTCGTCATCTGCAGAGCTAGTTGGCATATAAACTTGTACTACTGTAGTAGGTGTGGACTTCGTGTCTGTCTAGGCCACAGTAATGCGTTCTTCATTGGCATAAACTTAGACACAAAATTACACATTAATCAACACAACAGACTTCACTACTAACTTCTTACCCTCAATACAAAACTTCGTATTCCCTTCTCTCATACACACTGCTCTTTACATGAAGGAAAATACAACAAACAATACACCTTTACATATGCTAAACTGCTATTATTTCTCTTTATTATTAACCATAGACACAAAATAATGTACATAGACACACTCAAAAAGGATATAAAATACCACAAGATAGGAAAAGCATTCTATACATTATCCAGCATTATTCAGAAAAGGTTGAATGTGGGCAGTGTCATATACGGTTATCAAATCCTGCAAAGCTAATTATCATAATCTTTCTATTTTGGCTTTCTCCAAGAAATTTTCGCGGGGGATTTAAGGTGCCGTTCTTGCTTGCGTTAATTACTCATTATTGCTGAGAAAGACTGGGTTTTGAGTCTTGTAATCTCAGTTGCGGTGTCCTAGTTTCAATAGCTTCTGTTGGCTAGCCATCCCCTCTCTCATTTCGCTAAGAATTCTCCGCTCTCCGCTTCTGGTCATTTCCATAGTGAGGCTGGTTCCACTGTCCTTGACTATTGCTAACACCAGTTACGCCTGTTGTGTTAACGGTTCGGTTTCCGTTATCACTGTTAAACTGCTGTGGACTGTAATTTCCCTATCCTGGAGTTCTGCTTTTGTACCAGCCGTTCCAATCATTATTAATACTATTATCATGACTAGGCCATCCACCAAACTGATTATTGTTGTTATTACACTGTCCTTGGGTTCTCCAAATGCAAATTCTAATTCCCGTAAAGATTTCTTGAATTCTTCGGTGTCACTGTCGCACTTTTCCGTTAAGGTCTGCTGATACTGTAATGGCAACTTCATATAGCACAAGAGGATAATTTCACTAGTGCTTCAAGGTGTATCCAAGACCTGATTTTCCTTAATCATCGCCACAAATGTATGAGACGGCTCTTGTAACCGGATGCTCTGAAATCTTTAAACATCATAATTTCTCGTTGTATCCTTTCATTCGTATCATTGGACCAGCGTTACCCAAGAACGCTTCTTTGACTGCCTCGTACGACTTTGGTGTAGCAGCAATGCCGCACATTCTTTCTGATACATTTCCTTCGAGGTACCCGTAAATGTAGGACAAAATTAAATTGTAGAGGCCAATTTGTTGATAAGAGTACTTTGAATTGGTACAGCCAAACATTGGGATGTAAAAAATTCCCGCTTTCTCTGTATGTCTGAAAATTGTGTACATAAATGAAATGTTTGAAGTCGAAACCTGCAGCCTCTGGGATTACTGTGCCCCCATTCTGAATACTCTCACTAGCAAGCTCTGTGGGTTCGAAACTTACTGCTAAATCAGATCGGCACGACGTGTGCCTTCCGGCGAAGTTTTTAAGCAAAGGAATGCAATTTTTTTTGTCGAGAATTAACTAACAACGGGGTAACTCTAGTTTATGTGGTTTCACTCTGAAAGTTATCAATTCGCTTTTCCAAGCTCTAGAAGTACTCTTCCTGCCACTTACTGTAGCCTCCTGTCCCATTTCGGAAGCCAACACGTCCTTTATTTCTTCGGTTTCACCTTTTGGAGTTGGATTCACGACGTCTGACCATTCCTGCACTTTAGGAATTTTTGTTTTAATATATTTTGATTGCTTCTCGACAACTGATAGGTAGCTTGACAAGTTTAGTCGCGAAGTGTTGTTCAGTTGCGTTAATTTTATCCTTTTGGCTTTAATATATAGCTCACTATTCGGTTGCTCTTTCTGTAATTCGATAACCGAATTTTGAACCACAGGAACCTGTTTTGTTGGTTCTTTTAAAGCAGACAACGAATTGCTTGCTATACGATTGCCATCGCAATTTCCTAATGTATTTCTTATCCGCTCATCAAAGCCTTTACGCATTTCTCCTTGCCTTGCTTTTATTTCGTCGATTTTATTACACTTGTCCTCAACTCTTTTCAATTTCTCTCCTAGTTATCTACCATCTACTCGATCCTGCGGTCAATATACTCAGTGAGTTTTTCGACAGTACGTTTCATAAAATCAAACAAAATGCCAAGTTTATCATGCTTCCTAGTTATGTTATCAGTCAATCTGTTAGGTGATGATTCCAGAGAATTCATCTGAACATTCTAGTGGTTGACAGAAGGTGAACGTGTTTTCTTTTCGTCACTGTCACGAAAATTTTGAATAGTTACAACAGCTTCTATGTACTGTTGGTCTGCATTTTCCAATATGGACTTGACTACAAAATTTTCGTTCTCTGGAATCAACATTTCGTTATCAAACGGTTCATTTCAGAAACCGATAGGAATTGGTTGTTCCACTGGTACAATTGATTCTACCTCTGTTATTTGGACCTGAGAATTATTCTGCGATTGCTCCGTGTTACTAGCTGCGATATTGACTGTATTTTGCTCTTCATTACGAGCTCTGTTCATAGGTAACATTTACTTTGACAACAAAACTGACAAAGACAAAAAAAAATGTATTTTCAGAGCAATGCGCAGCCCTGGTACAAATTGCTTTGGGTATCATAAAACATGTCCGTGAATTTAACGACAAAGTGCAACGCCGAATTACAACGACGGGATGTAGGGCAGAACCTACAGAACCAAGCTGAAAATACAAGTGTTTGCAAAATGTGTCAGCGCTACACTACTAATATCAAGCGACTACTATCATCGAAATAAAAAACAATGATTTTGAAATTTAAATGTACATCCGAAGTTAAATTTATTTAATGGTTGCTTCATAGGAGAACGACAAAATTTCGCATCTATGCAATGGATGCCACTTTTACGCGAAATGCCGGCTGGAGAGATTATTTTATTAGCTGTCGTCTGACTCCTGTGTGCACACGTGAAAAGCCACCTCCCAAGCTGAATATCTGATAAACCTGTGTAAGGATCTGAAAACCTCATCTAAAGAAATGAATTTGACCCTGTGAAATTCAATTTAAAGTCCGGCATTTTGGACAATTTTGTAATACTTCCATGAATTTAAGCTGGTACCTCTTAACAATGCATCTGACTTGCACGAATTTAAATTTAGTAATTCTTCATGATGAAAGGTAGAAAAAAAAATGAAATGATTTTATGGCATTGTTGGCCTGGAGATCCCGTCTGGGGAATTTCGACCACCGAAAGCAAGTCGGCACCACAGTGGCAACTGCGAATTTTCCGTACCCACGGACGAAAAAGCAACTCAGAAGTTTCATTGGTTTGCCATACTTTGTTTAGAAAATTTCTAGCGACTCAGCAGCTTAACAACGAAGTGGTACTGAGCCTGTTAAAAAAAATGCACAACGGTGCTGGACATTGCAGTTCAGGGAAGACTTTTTTTTACAATATCATGGAGGCCCTCATTAATGCACTGATTCTCCATCAGGCGGATTTGTCAAAGGATTTCTTCATTGCATCAGACGCCTCGAATTATGGAATCGGTGTATGCCTGTTTCAAACTGAACAGGTAGATGATAAACTGGGAGTCAAAATGATCGGATTTGCCAGTAGGATATTAAATAAAAGTGACCGAAACTTGAGCCATTCGCTGTAGTATTTGCTTTTAAAAAATTCCGTTACTATGTCTATGGGAAGCATGTTAACGTCCCGTGTGGTCATCAGGCTTCGAGTTTTATGTTAACTTGCAGGTTAATGCACGCACGTTTAGCTCGATGGACTTAAGCTCTACAAGAATATGACTTTGAAGTCAGGTACGTCCATGGACCTGATAATGTAGTTGCCGACTCATTATCCAGCCAACCGCAAGGCTTACCATAGTTTTCAGCCTTAGTTGAAAACTCCACAGAATATAAGATCTTGCTGGTAAAGGATAAAGCTTATGGAAAAAGGTATCCAGCGTTGTGCAAAAAACTGAAGCAATACCAAGAAAGTGATCCGATGTGGAAGAACGTCAAAGAGATATGGCGTCAGCAAAATGACAGTGCTTTTCACCAACATTATCGGTTAAGCAACGATATTCTGTTTTACAAATTAGACAATCCTTACTGTAACTGGCGAGTGTGTATATCATCGGACCAGCTTGAAGACCTAATTTGGTTAACACATCGAGCGTGTGGTCATTTCTGCATTATCAAATGCACAATGAAGATTAATAAGTATTGTTACTATCCCAATTTGGAGGATAAAAAAGAACGTATAAGAGCCCGTAAGATATGGCAGAAAGTGAAAGCGCTGTATGTAGGGGGACTGAATTAGATCCCATTGTTCCACGACGCCCGGGACAGATCGCAGATATCGCCATTGCAGCACTCCTACCAACTGATAGCTCAGTTGGTACAGCACTTGCCCGCGACAGGCAAAGGTCCCGATTTCGAGTCTCGGTCCGGCACACAGTTTTAATCTGCCAGGAAGTTTAATATCAGCGCATACTCCACTGTAGAGTGAAAATTTCATTCTATTGTATGATTTGCTTCCTAAATACATAAAAATGTGTCCACTCCGAACGTCAACTGCCATCAGTATTGGGAAAAGGTTAACAAACGATTATATCAAGCTTGTCGGATGCCAATCTAAAGTGTTAACTAATAATGCTGCGTATTAGACTGGGGAGAACTGGAAAGATCTTATGGAAGAACATAACATCATACATGTCTTGATATCCCTGTTTTCTCCCAGGAGTAATCCGAACGAGATAACTTTTAGAGAGCTGAAACGGTTCATACGAACTGACGCCCACTATAAGAACACTAAATGGGTAGGCTGTCTAAATAGTTTTATGGAAACCTACAATAATTTACAGCACATATGAACCGGTTTTACACCGTGTGAACTAATGAACGAGCAGAAGAACGAAGTAAATGATTGGGCTAATGTCATACCAAAGACCCAAGAAGAAAAACTAACACATCAGGAGAAACTGAATATGACATTACAGAATATAAGTCGCCAAGCAGAACTCTGCAAGGCAAAATTTGAAAAAAAACTTACTAACAAACAGGAATACTGTGTCGCTGAATTGGTATTGCTAAGAACGAATCCCGGGGCATCGCTAATCAAGAGGAAGAATAGAAAATGGCAATTATTGTAGGAAGGAAAATTTAAAATAATCTCAATCCCACATGACGGATGTTATGTACTACATGTCAGTACAGGGAACCTAAAGGAACTGTATTGTCATGGAGACATTAAGAAGTATTTGCAGCAGGAAACAACCTTTGTGCCTCTGGAAAAAGAATAATATAGCCAGAGGAAATGCACAACTGCACAAATGTAAATATGTAAATAGTAGTTATAGTGAAAATGTTATCATAAGTGATTTCATGAATTTATATGTATTAGTTTGTAAGTTTGCATGTCACTAGTTACACTGTAGAATTCATGAAGTGTAAATATCAAATGGGGAGAATAATGTTTTTGTGATAAAAATTTTGATTATTCTGAAAAAATCATTTACTTGACAGAAGTTAGTGTAAATGCTATCTCAGTAAACATAATTATCCTGTCTTTTCTATGTAGGCTACAGAAATTGCCAATATATACTGTATTTATTCATGTAGAGGGTAAATGAGTCATGAATGTTTCTATGGGCCTCAACTAGGTAAACGCACACAGTTTGTTGCGTGTTAGTAGCGTGTTTGTCTGTATTCGCATTCGTTACGTTTGGAGTATTTTCTTTCTTGTGTGCCATTTTGGGTACGTTTTACATACCCGGCTGTCTTTTCCGTTTGCTCTCGTGAACTTTTCTCTTATCAGGTGAACCAGTCATGGACATCTGTCACATAATCCACTAATAATTCTAGCAAGAATATGAATGAATGAGTGTAGAGGACCTGTAATAAAATATACTGATGTCTACACAGTTCAATGATTATCCTATGGTAAGAACAATGTAGAGGATTTCAACAGTCATCTTTTCATAATTTTTTTGACAGTATATGATCTTTGTCATCATGTTATTACGATATGGAACAATGTGAACATGAACAAAAGTCATTACTTTATCAATTGTATAAAAGTTTGTCTGTTGCACGGTTTATGAAACACTACCAGTAATCAGGTCAGTGTCTCACAAGAATAGTGAAATTCTAGTGGACGCGTGAAAAACTGTGATTTCTTTTAAGGAAAGTGATGAACAGTTATTATAGTTGTGATCAGTGAATGTATGAGCTCTCATGGAGTGTTAATGTTAGCAGCAACGACATGGAAGTTGAAAAACTGTTCACAGTATAAAAGTTGATATAAAATTCCAGACCTTAAATAAAGCTGTTTCATCTTCGCGTGTCAAATGTTATGAGACAGACTGTACAGCCAGCCGCGTGGTAACAATATGATGCAAGGCTGGCTCCGCAGCGCCTAGCGCAAACTTTTGCATACCGCAGAAAATGAACATAGTGCACGATGGACACCAGACTGAAAAACGGTTCAGCGTCGTATATGTGCACAGCATATTAAAGTTGACAGTGAATAGCTACATTCAAATGAACAGCGTTGAGATGCAGAACATCATCCGAAAATCCTCCCCACCAGCGGCAAGGTCCATGGTTCATGGGGGAGGATAGCATGAATTTAATTATTACCTTGTTACTAACACTCCTTTTCGACATTTCATGCACTCTCCATTTACGAGAAGGACGTGGAAAAAGACGTGTTGCAGTAATACTTCCAGACAGCAACAGATCCAGACCAGCGTGCGGCCGACGGCAGCCGAATGAAAGTGAACTAAAAACTAACATTTCTTCCATGTTGTTGTTGTTGTGGTCTTCAGCCTTGAGACTGGTTTGATGCAGCTCTCCATGCTACCCTATCCTGTGCAAGTTTCTTCACCTCCCAGTACCTACTGCCACCTGCATCCTTCTGAATCTGCTTAGTGTATTCATCTCTTGGTCTCCCTCTACGATTTTTACCCTCCACGCTGCCCTCCAATGCTAAATTTGTGATCCCTTGATGCCTCAGAACATGTCCTACCAACCGGTCCCTTCTTCTCGTCAAGTTGTGCCACAAACTCCTCATTTAACCATACAGTAAAGCTGCTTGCTCTCGGGAAAAATTACGGCTGTAGTTTCCCCTTGCTTTCAGCCTTTCGCAGTACCAGCACAGCAAGTCCGTTTTGGTTATTGTTACAAGGCCAGATCAGTCAGTCATCCAGACTGTTGCCCCTGCAACTACTGAAAAGGCTGCTACCGCTCTTCAGGAATCACACGTTTGTTCGGCCTCTCAACAGATGCCCCTCCGTTGCGGTTGCACCTACGGTACGGCCATCTGTATCGCTGAGGCACGCAAGCCTCCCCACCAGCGGCAAGGTCCGTGGTTCATGGGGGAGGATAGGATGAATTTAATTATTACCTTGTTACTAACACCCCTTTTCGACATTTCATGCACTCTCCATTTGCGAGAAGGACGTGGAAAAAGACATGTTGCAGTAATACTTCCAGACAGCAACAGATCCAGACCAGCGTGCGGCCGACGGCAGCCGACGCTCCATTCACGCGGTGGGGGCGTTCCAGTAGCGGCCCCACCTGCCCTCTATCCAGCGGCTCGACGCGGGGTCGGCTACACGACTTGGATGGAGAATCGTTATATGAACTTTTGTTAATTTGAACTACATCAACTTCTAATTTTCATGTTTAACCTTGTTGAAAAAATTTTTTTTAGCTCTGATACAAATAAACACAAACATAAATACTTGTGTTCAAAACATTTTCTGTTATAACCATGTCAAGCCTGACCCAAAAGAGTAGGTAACTGTTTTCTCTTGAAGCCCCTTGCATGGTTTTGTTCCCGGTTTTCCGGATCCAGTGAACCCAGATGGGGGTGGGGTGGGTCGTGGGGGAATAAGTCAATCCGGTAAGTCTACGGGGCATTTTCCAAGTTACTGAACTCATTTACACAACCACATCAACACTAACTGTGTCATCTGTTACTCAACGTTATATGTGAACATTTGCATAATGAGAACAGTGTGTTAATGAACTGAAAGTGAACAATAAGTAACTTGGATATGGTGGTCAGAAAAAAATGCGATACATAAATTAGTTCTATTTTTTCTCAGCCCACTTTTTATTCAGAATAATATTCACGACAGCATTGTATGTGGAATGTGACTGAACTTTAATCCTATTCAAGTAATACTAATACAAAGGACTTCAGCGTTAATAAAATAATAAATAATTATTGTCAACGACATAATTTAATATCGTGTAAAATTGTATCACAGAAAGTACCCATGTAAAAAAATAATGAAAATCTTCCTCTTTTGTTATCTATGATTTTGCAGAAAAATCCTCCTTCTTCTTGTTCGAACTATTGCACTCATAGGAAGTGACTGATGTCTCGTAATGCAGAGGTCTGTAAAACAAACTGTACTAAAATACTGTTATGTTGCTAACCGATATTTGAAAATAGAGTTTATGTGTTACTGAAATGAATCTTCTTTGTTTGGGGTTTTATTTGATTGTAATTCTGGTGCTATATAAATGTTAAGTTTTCTGCTGAGTTACCAAAAAGCGCAGCCATCAGCGCTGTTGATCTATAGCGCAGTTTATTGGTAATGGTGAATATTAACGCGTCTTTTAACATTGAGAAATATTTTCAAATGTTAATGCATATAGTGAAGGTGAGAAAAGATTTTATACTTATTATCTATCACGAGTAAAACACAGCCTGAAGAAGAATCGATAAGTCATTGACTTATGTTAACCGCCATCTTAGTGAAATACTGCAACTGAGTTTCTATACAGACTTAAATGTTATTGGCTATAACTGCAATAATAATTGTGTACCAGTGGCCGAGGACCCACTCTCAGATAGTAAATTCCAGTTAGACTGTGGATACATCGAACTTCTATGAATGCAAAGAGATATTAATTCTTATTTGCTGATGCATGAAGGCTGGTAATTTCGTTACAACTTTTATGTAATATTTTGATAGGAAAATACATTAGTGTTGTGTACGTGTGGTATTGTGTGACAAAACTGTCCATTTTGCGCAAAGAAAAGTGTCGCCTCCTCGAGGTAACAGTAGCGTTAATTTTGATACACGATCTGCAATTAGCAAAGAGTCTTTCAAATGGCAGCACTGAAATTACTAAAAATCATTAATCGTGTTTAGTCCAGATTACTTACCACACATTCAGTTTGTTTGTTGGTTGTAAATGATGACTTTAGTGAATGAACGTAGTGACATTTATACTGCTTGACAGACAACATTGCTACACGTCCCAGGTGGAGATTTTTTTAACAAAATAGCGTTCATTAGCCGGGAAAAGCAGTGATTAAATAAAACCTCATGTTACATTAATACGAAGTAGCTAATTTTATTGTACTCTTGCTGAACACACGCACAATTACACCAAACGTCACACCATGTTTTCTCACCACATAAAAAATGAACATGGGACATGACTTCAACAACTGCTGATCACATTAAACATGAGCCATAAACGTCATTAGAAAAAGAAGACTCAATTTAACTGAAGTAGTTGACGTGTCTTTCCATACAGAAAAGTAGTGTTGGAAACCACAAAGTGTCTGATATCGTTCACGAGACGAATCGTCCTTCCCAAGTAACAAGAAACGACGATTACAAATGTTTACGAAACTGGGCATACCGTGAAAGGAAAAGAAAAAGTCTTGAACGGAAAGAGATTATCCTGAGTGTTTCCACCCGACTTCCCTGCAGTTCCGGAGCTGTGTGGTACTTCGCCATAACAAGTGATTGTACAGCGGCGTCGTAGCCACGTTGACTGGCGTTCTGCATATCTGGTCTGTGCTTACAGACTCGTCTGCCGGTTGTTGAATCACGACTGAAACTCTACTACGATGAAATAATTTAAAAAAAAGTATCCTAATTTATGTGAAAGAGAACAAAAGCAAAACCAGTCTTCAAACTTGTGCAAAGTTCAACACAAAGTGAACAAACTTCCAACGCAATAGTAAAACGTATGGTCCTGAGGAAACTCCTGAATAAACACTTAGAATCAAATCTCCCCTAACATGGATGAGCAAAAGAATCCTTTTCTAAGTACATTACACTTTCGGCGATCGTAATCAGCAGACTGTAAATCGTGTGATTATGAACAGAGCTTAGTCTGTCCCAACTGAAAGTTAAACAGAAAACTGTCCACTTGGCTGTGTGCTAAGCCAGGTGGGCGGTCTGCACTTGCTGATTACCAAACAAAAACTCCTCTTGCGCGTTGCCAGGGCAGCAGGACATAGAGATGCCTGTTAATCTCATAATGCATTGTGCCTAATTCAGAAAATAACAGATGAATTCTGAAGAGACTCTCCAATGAAAAGTTATCTAGCCTCACATTCCACTGTTTCGTATCCTTTCTTGCATGCGTCTTCCCATCACAGGAACGAGCACAGCTCACACAGTCTGTCTTACGAAAACGAATAACAACTTCTGTACAATCCCACATGTTGTTACATTTTATCATAGGAAGGGAAGCGTCTCCTGTCGCTTCTCTGACTTCACGGCGTGCAAGCCTATGAGAATTTCTTTTTCTACGCTTTACTAAAGTCACAGTGTTCTCACAATGATTTCTGCATTTCTCTAAAAAGAGAAGAAGTGAACAGCAGTGGTCGGGAGAGGAATTCCACCGTACCTCTACCGAAACTCTTAAGATTTTGACTTCCATGAGAGCCGACTTCCCAGCGCGGGATGAGGAACGCTTCTTCCTGCTGCAGTGCAGTGAGACGGCAACGAGAAAGCTTGTTCAAAGTTTTCATCGAGCCTGAAACCTTCTACGTTGGGTAGCCCACGGGCTGTGGCCGCTTGTCGAACGGTAGTGTCCACCTCAGCGGGTGATGCCTCCCCGCCTCTGCGGCAATGATGGCATATATCTGGAACCCGAGGGCTTTACGCTGGTGGCGGTCCCGAGTGAAATTCGCCTTCGTTTTCAGCCCTAGCACAGTCTGCGCTGCTACGAGCCAACTCACTGCAACCAGAGGCTGTTACAGAATTTGTCAAAAGAAGTAGAAATCAGGTTACTGAATTAAAAGGTAAAGAGAGTAAGAAAGAGGAAATGTATGCATACTCCTTGATACTCATACTAGTGACGTACCGAATTTGCATATCCTCTAGATTTAAAACTCGGTAAGGCACTCAGAAAGATAGTTTTGAATGAATAAATGTCTGAAGAACAACACTTACATCCACGACTTTTCAATATCAGAAAATTGAGTAACACCTCCAGTTTCGGAAGATAGCTAATGACATATCTATAAAAGCAAAAATAAATATTACTATAGTCACTGTACATACTTGTTGTCCCTGAACATCCTTCTTCCGAACCAAACCTTCCTCTGTTCCCAGGATTCTTAGCTGATGCAGTCTCCTTAAATTTCATTTTCCCAGAACTCGCTGTATCACGACACACCTGTCTGCTAGATCTATAAATTCTTTTTATATATGCCGTATCATTGTTGGTATATGATTATCATTACTATTATTAGCGGCGGCTGCTGTTCTACAAGTACTGCCAGCATTACCTTCATGTCTGGCATTATTTTTTTCATATTGCCACTTCCGAGACTCAATTATTTTAATACTATTTCTCATATTGAAATTGTTATTTGTTTCGAAACTATGATATAAAAATGAGTGAAACCATGTACGTTGTAAGAATAAGCCTGGCTTCCCCAATCGGATTAGAGTCAATAAATAAATAAATTAAAAATTGAGCAAATAAAGTAATTGTGGCACTTTTCATTAATCATTAATATTAGCTCACATATTAGTCTCCGGTCAACGGTCTTGCCACAGTGGTAACACCAGTTCCCGCCAGATCACAGAAGTTAAGCGCTGCCGGGCTGTGAGGCAAACTGAGGAGCTACTTGATTGAGAAGTAGCAGCTCCGGTCTCGTAAACTGACAAACGGTCGGGAGAGCAGTGTGCTGACCACATGCCCCTCCATATTCGCATCCAGTGACGCCTGTGGACTGAGGATGAAAAGGCGGCCGGTCGGTGCCGTTGGGCCTTCCAGGCCTGTTGGACGGAGTTATCGGTCTCCACATTTGCAGAGGCTAGCTTGTTTTCTCGTGTCACAGTATTTTCAATTGACTTTAGGGTCACAGTAATTTGAATTTACTTTTTGAATTTTAATTGTTTACTTTGCTACGGAATTTTTTTTTTTAAAAGGACTTATGAGAATTATTTCAGAATAGCTGCCTTCGATCATTGAAATCAAGTTATAATTAATAAAGTTAAATTAATATGACCTGACAACTGAAAGTCTGAAACTTCCTGGCAGATTAAGACAGTATGCCAAACCGCTAGTCGAACTCGGGACCTCTGATTTTCGCGGAGAAGCGCTCTCGCCATTGAGCTACCAAACCACGACTCACTATCGCTCCTCAGAGCTTCGATTCTACCTGTACCTTGTCTCCTACTTTCCAAACTTCGCAGAAACTCTCCTGCGAACCTTGCAGAACTAGCTCTCCTGGAAGAGAAGATATTGCCAAGATATGGCCTAGCAACAGCCTAGGGGATGTTTCCAGGTGAAATTTTCAATCTGCAGCGGTGTGTGCGGTGCTATGCTCAGTCGGGAGAGCACTTGCCTACTAGAGACCAAGGACCCGAGTTGAGTCTCGGTCTGGCTCACAGTTTTAATCTGCCAAGAAGCTTCAAATCAGCGCACTCTCCGGTGCAGAGTGAAAATTTCACTCAGAAAACATCCCCCAACTGGTGTCTAAGCCATGTCTTAGCAATACCCTTTCTTCTAGGAGAGATAGTTCTGCAAAGTTCGCAAGAGAGTTTCTGTTACGTGCGGAATGTAGGAGACGAGGCACTGGCGGAAGTAAAGCTGTGAGAAGGAGTTCTAGTCGTGCTTGAGCAGCTGCGTCAGGAGATCTCTCACCCGCAAAAAACAAAGGTCCCAAGTTCGAGTCTCGCTCTGGCTCATAGTTTTAATCTGCCAGGAAGTTCCATATCAGAGTACTCTGCTCTGCAGAATGAAAATTTTATTCTGGAAACTGAATTTTTGCCGGATCTAGATTTTCAATTGTCGCAACACATTTACTAAAATGAAAAGGTTCCACTTGTATCATTTCAAGTAACTGCATCTTCACTGCTTTCATACCTGTCGATCCATCATTTCCTTTCACTGGATTTAATTCAATTCAAATACATCAGCACGTCATGAACCTGATACCATACTATCTTTTGTCTCTTACTTGAAACGTTTTAATTTGATGCCAAGAAAATATAATATTTCCGTTAATGAACGATGGCTCCTTAAATTTGGACGAGTACAGAAAAAGTATATGTACAGCAGAGATGGAAAGATGTAATTACCAGCTTACATTATTAAAGGATAAAAATTACTGAGACTTTCAGACACTTTAAATATCTAGATATAATATCTATATATAATTTCTGATAGTTTATTAGTGCTGTCATAGACCTACAGTTCAGTAAAGGAATATTCTTAAGTCATTTGGCCATTTTCGAGGGGAAAACATTTTTGTGGATGTGCAAAAGAGCAATCAAACCGCGATAGAAAATCGACCTGGGTAAAAAAGCCCCATTCGATTCAAGTGGCAACATCCTCTTAGGATAGTGTCGGACGAAGTCGGTCATTGGCTTTCACTGGAAGGAGGAGCTATTTTGAAACCAAATAGATGTTTTAGGTCTACAGTGTACGATGAAGAAGGGAACAGGAAACTACATATCTGTGGTCTTTGGGAACTAGTACACTAGAGATCGCTCCCCATTTTGGAACCATTAACTTTTACTCGTCTGCCGTTCCTTTTTTAAATCTAGTTGTGTTCTAGATGGATTTTACACAAATTTCCCCAAAAAAGTACACATGAACATTACTTCTGCATGATAAATTAATTGATTATCTAATGCAAACAGATTTTGCAATTCTATTTCCTTACTTAGAGCTGAATTTTCTCTCAGAACGCATCACATTAGCCACTTGACACGACGAACCGCTGACCGCAAGCCAGTTAGAGATGATCCAGGCAAGGTTAAAGGCAAATACGAATAATGGAACCTGTCTTCGACCCAACACGGCAACCCCAATCGTCATCCGCATTCTAGAGCAGCTTGTAGTCGTAGCAAGTACAATTTATTGGTTTTGAGTTCCTCTGTCAAAGGGACATTAATAGTTTTCTTTTATAATTTGCGTCTGTGTAAATTAACAATGCATCGAAGTGCTATACTATGTTGGAAATGAAGATTTATTTGGAAAATTAATGACTTCCGACACAGCAGCTGAGGAACTGCATACTGAAATTGGAAGGTTTGTATCGGCCAATGGCAGCAACTACAATGATATGCTAGAAGATCATTCCAACTTAACAAGTGAAGAGAAACAAGACTTTTTTTTCAAACCTTGGAGCATTAACTCACGCCATAGCTTCGAAGGTGTTAACAATCGATAAAGAATCAAAGTACCGGTATTTTAGCAGTGGGCAGTTGAAAAGCGCCCAAGGTCCATACATGGAATTAATCATTAGTTATTCGAAAAAGAGAACTTTTGAGAGAGCACAGGCAACCATTAACAGACGAGAGTGAAATAGATATTAAAAGCAACACATCAGTAAATTACGTTTTAATGTACTGAAAGACAAATTTTCCTCATCAATGTAATTGAAAGTAAATTAAAAGAAATATGCAGTACTAGTTCAGTGCTGCTAATTTTAAGCACCTAGTGTTAACCTAGGTTTCGGCGTAGGTAACTATATCTTCTTCAGAACAATAAAACCCACAAGTGCCTAAGAAGACCTTTGTCAATGATTAAAAGAACACCATAGCAATACATTTATACACGAAAAAAAAAGAAAACACAAATAATACGTGTGCACAAAGTCTAAACCGTTACTTAACTTAATGGTGTAACCTCCACCTCACACCGGCCTATGTTAGATGGGCCATGACCCGCCATTAACTGCCAGCTGACTTCGATTTGGTTATAGTGGAATGTTCTATCTTGAGGCGTAGACTGCGTTCAAGAAGATGCCAAGTCCATGTCAACTGGAATTCTACACACCAGATAATAGAAAAAAATTCAAGTGCTGCTTCTTTTTCACGCATGTTCTTCGTCTCCGGTATTACGTTACACGCTAGAATTTACTGCATATTTAACAAAGCTCACCATACATCTACATCTATATCTTGAGCATGGCAGAGTTAAGTCCTATTGTATCACTTGTTAGTGTTTCTTTCTGTTCCATTCACGTATGGAGCGCGGGAAGAATGATTATTTGAATGCCTCTGTGTGTGCAGCAGTTATTCTACTCTTATCCTGACGATGCTAATGTGAGCGACACGTAGGGTGTTGAGTACATTCCAAGAATAATTATTTAAAGCCAGATCTTGAAACTTTCTTAGTAGACTTTCTCAGGGCGGTTTACGTCTATCATCTAGAGTCTTCCGACCCAGTTCCTTCAGCAACTCTGTGACACTATCCCACGGTTTACACAAACCTGTGATCATTCGTGGCGCCGTTCTCTATATACGCTCAACATCCTCTGTTAGTCCTGTCTGGTACGGGTCCACACACTTGAGCAGTATTCTAGGATGGGAAGTGTAAAGTTTTACATTTCTGAACAGTTAGAGCAAGTTGCCAATCTTTGCAACCAGTTGAAATCTTATCATGATCTGACTGAATATTTGTGAAGCTTCTTTCAGATAGTACTTCGTTACAGATTACTGCATCATCTGCAAGAAGCCTGGTTTTACTGTTAATATTGCCTGCAAGGTCATTAATTACAACATGAACAGCAAGAGTCCCAACACACTTCCTTGGGACACACCCGAAGATACTTCTACATCTGATGATGACCACATCGCTATATACACCCCTTTGTCGTTTAGCTCTGTCTGCCTTCTACGAGTGCCCCTTGATAAGTGATATCATGAGAATTGTCTTGCATGGTGAGATTCTGGGTAGCGTAGCGAATCTCCGAGGTGGGACGGCGTTCTCGTGGAAT
Organism: Schistocerca americana; assembly: GCF_021461395.2. Classification (NCBI taxonomy): domain Eukaryota; kingdom Metazoa; phylum Arthropoda; class Insecta; order Orthoptera; family Acrididae; genus Schistocerca; species Schistocerca americana. The sequence goes on along the minus strand of NC_060126.1, from coordinate 305,647,997 downwards.
AGCTTTTCCGATGAGCAGGTGTCTCCATGTGCAGAAAATCCAGCTGCCCGTCGCCCTGCCTCCATTTTCACTCTCATGACGTGCACAAAAGAAAAATATGCTGCTCAAAACATACACTTACTTACTAAAATAACAAAAGTGATTTTTCAGGATCATGAATATCCCTCGTTGTTTAGAGAGAAAAAGTGATATGTTACCCCTCACATCCCCAACTTAGACGAAGGATGTCATGAAAATTCAATCGTCCAGGTAACTAAAAATATCTTTAAAATATTTTAAGAGCGACTTTGCACTTAAATCATTACACATAAAAATAATTCATTCTTTGCATTACATATAACTAATTACACAAAAATGCAGTATGTAATTTTATATTGTTTTAGAGCTCATTTCAAAATGTGAACATAACTTCTATTAAACCTCGTGCCCTCATGTTTGTATTTCTGTCAATGGGATTTGCAAGTCTTAGTAATCTCTCAATATTGCCTTAGTTTTTCGTTTATATGTGTCACGTTTTCGCAAAGTCCTTTTATTAACAGCACTTGCCGCAACAACGTTTTTCACACTACGCCATTCTATGTTAGCCATATCGTAATCTGATAGGGCTAGCCTTCCAAAACAACTGTTCCATTATTCATAGCTACTACTTAGTCTTCACTACCTTCTATTCATCTGGTTTATCTTCATACTCCTATTGGTTTCACTCAATGAGCTGGTAAATATAACTACCATTCATTATTTTATTACTATATTCATTTTGTTTAGTAATTCATTTAAGAAAATGCAAAGAAGACTTATCCTAAAATAAAACTAAACTCACCTGAAAAATTACTTATAAACCCCACCAGCTCCTTCTTATATTCCACAAAACTATAAAATTCCACAGATACAAGCAATTAATCCCATTATTACAGACAGTCTACGAAATCTAACACAAATTCTCTACAATGCATAAAATAAAATATGGTAATTATTACTGAGGTAGGTTTGTCCCCTGATTGTTCTTGCCATATAGCTCTGCATATAATTAAGTATGTATCAACGGATCCAGTATTACCTTTATTCTCACCTCAGAAGAGTAAAATGCCGAAGTGAATTTGTAAACTTCAGTTGCTTTTGGTGCTATCAGTATAGTTACGCTATCTTGCCACAATATGATAACAAAAAAGTAGAGATTAAAAGTGGTATACTATTCTTATAAACATTGTCAAATATACCAGTTATTGCAGAAAGATACGCCCTACATACTTATAGTTCCCTATGAAGGAACTCCCCTTTCGGTTGCGAGCTAACATCCGAAAGATGTTCGGGCTCTCATGCGGTTCCTGTTCGTCGAAATGTCTTGGCTCTACCTCGTCTAGGCGTTGAACTTCACGTGTCGCATTACACGCCCTAAATTAGACACTTGCGACCCTTTGGTTAAATTGTCTGGTGTAATGTAATAAAAGAAAAGTAGTTGTGACTCTTTTTCTTTACTATCAGTGTAATGTAATAGAATGAATATGAGATGTGACTTATACAAAAAAGAAACACACATTAATGCAATGGCTCAGCATAAAAGAGAAACTACTAATGTAGGAATATTATTACCAGTGTAATACGTTGTTTAATTTAGCCCGACGCGTATAAGCACTCTGTAAACTATCTCAGTTCTCAGGGGTTACGGAATTGTAAATACTCATTTGTTTAACTATTAAAACACCACAGATATTCCTCAATATATGCGTAGTCGACGTAAAGCTAAAAGTCGTGTGCTTACAGCACCAGAGAACTGCAAACTTTTGGTAGCCGTTCGTAGGAAACACAAAGCCTGAGGGATGTCGATCATAGCGCTTTTTTCCCCCAGTAAGTCCCATCCCAAGATGCAAGTTGCAGTTAAATTCTTAATAATGAGGTACGTGCATAATATATCATCATTTCCTATATCTATTCCTGCCTGCACCTGAGCTTTGACATTTTGAGACTTTCCCTTTATTGCCCCCGTAATTTTGCAATTTTGAACCGGCAGTATAGGCAGTCTTTTCTTTTCATTGATAACATTGAAAAAACTGTCAGACATCACCGACACAGCCACTCCTGTGTCAAATTAACTTTTGCGGGTACACCATTTACTTTTACGTGTACCGCAGCTTGCACGATCTCGGTTTGTGGGGCAGAACATTTATGCGGTTCGGTAATTAATTCCTCCTGCAAATCCTGGCCATCATTACATCGCAGCATAGCAATCTGATTATAGTCCTTTTCTAGTTAGCCTTCGCTTCCATTCCGAGTGGTCGAGTGCCGAAGGCTTACATCGACCCCCTGTAGTTTGTTGGTTGTTTCTCCTCGGTAACCTCCTAGTATCTGCACATTGTGCTGTTGGATCGTATTATTTTGTGTGGTGCTTGGGTTATTAACCCATGCTGATGTCGAAGTATTCGCCGGCATGGGAATAACTTCGACATTCTTGATCGGGAGTCTCTGTTCCTGTCTATTTGACGGTGCAAACCAGTTAGCAGCCTTATTCTGCCACCACTGGCCACCTCCTTGTTTCATACTTCTAGGCTGAAAATTACGTCCGTAACTTTCCTCATTCCTCCTTTTCCTATTTATCAGAACGTTACTATTCGAACTGGGAGAGCTATTACAGCTGGACATACCATTCCCTCTATTTCCATTTGGTTTCTCATAATTATAACCACCATATTCGTGCCCCTAGTTATTATTCAGGTTTTGATTTCCTTAACCGTTATTCCTATATTTGTAGTTATTACTCGTTCCCTCACCGTTATTATTTTGTTGTCGCTCGTCGTCTTGTATCAGATCCAAAGAATCCATGGCCGACATGAATGTCTCTAAGTCATTGTAGGGTATATGTACCAGTTCTCTACGGATTGCGATAGGCAACTTGGATTTCAATATCCTAAGCACGTCGCGTGTGGCGATCGTCTCTGACCAGTACCTCGTTTTGTTTACATACTTCTCAAAGTATTTTCTGAGGGTTCCTAGTTTCCAATTGTACATCTCAGGATTGTATACCTGTTTCCGTAGTCTCACTTGTAAGCTAACTGACCATAACCTGGCCAAAAAATGTTGCTCGAACTCACTAAAAGAATGACAGTTCTCTGCGACCTCTGATGCTCATAATGTGGCATCTCCGGCAATATATGAGATGACAAACTGTATCTTTTACCTTTCCTGCCACGATGCAGGTAAACACATTCTAAAATCTCTTTATGAATGTTGCCGGATGAACAGATCTCTTTTCTTCGGAAAATTTATGAAATTGTCTGTGTTTCAACAATGACTCTTCGTGTTTTAAGGTAACAAGATTAGGTACTTCATTGCGAACAACTACCGGATTATTTCTACATGTATTCACTGCAGATGTACTAACGGTCACATTAATTGCTGGTGAATTTCCGTACACGTCTTGGTTTGACACATTGTTTCCTTCCTGCTGTACATTAGATGTGAACTACTGCCGCTTGGACTAGGCGCGGCACAGTTCATGATTCTATTATCACAGTCACTTAATGGTTTTTCTATAATCTCGGGTCTTAAAGGTTCGTGATTTATGCTTGTACCTTCATGACTCTTATGTCTAACTTGATCAATCATTACTAATTTCCCTTCTACTTCTAGCTTTCGTCCAGTATTTAAAGAAATCTCGTCGACGCCCTCGGTTAATTGCTTGACCTTGATATCGAGAGATTCCTGGACCCTTTTTGACCTCGAATACCTCTCCGACCAAATTACTTGCTTTGTTGGGTAAATCGTGCAAATTTTTCTTAACCTCAGATACTTCCGACTCTACCAAATGGTTCAAATGGCTCTGAGCACTATGCGACTTAACTTCGGAGGTCATCAGTCGCCTAGAACGTAGAACTAATTAAACCTAACTAACCTAAGGACGTCACACACATCCATACCCGAGGCAGGATTCGAACCTGCGACCGTAGCGGCCGCTCGGTTCCAGACTGTAGCGCCTAGAACCGCACGGCCACTCCGGCCGGCCCGACTCTACCTTTTCTATTTATTTGTTAACGTGATCTAATATACGTTGATCCCTGTCACCTAGGGCACGATTATGTTTCCGTATTAACTCTTGTTCGCGTTTGACTAATATCTCGTCTACTTTGACGATTATGTTAGTCTCAAACTTTCCAAAAAAAGCATTCTGACTTCGGAAATCCTCCTCGTGCTCTATTTTTTCCTTCTGTTCCATCATTTCGTGCTCATTTTTCTCTGCTGTTCCGTTATTTCCAATCTCTGGAACAGCAGTGCAAGTCTATCGCTTGGATTTAGTAGTTTTACATGCGTTCGTTCACTTTCGTCTGTTCTTTCGCAGCCGATTTCGCGCGCAGGCACCACCTATCATGTCGTCCCCCCCCCCCCCCCCCCCCCTGCAGCGATTGTAAATTTTGTTGCCAAATATCAGTCTGCGATCTTACGTTATCCGGTGGGATCGTGGTTTGTTCAACCTCAGAAACTACATTTCCTCCTATCAACAATACAGGAATATTCTGAAGCTGTTCGTCGCTCTCGTAATTTTCTACGTCTATACTGTTACGCCTAGTGTTTGGTATAAACATGTTTCTAGCTAATGTCAATTATGCTAATAGTCACAATCGGAATGCTAGTAGGCCACTATGTTAAAAGTTTGTTATTAATTGCAATGCGGCCAGATAGTACAAACTACCTTTAATTAGAAACCTGGTCGCATGCATTCCGATTCCTTACCTCACAGTCTCTTTTGGATGTAGTGAACTGCGTGGGTCTGCGATCATTCATTCAGTTTCTCTGTCAGCTGGTCGTCGTTCCCTTGCGTATGATACATGCAACGGAAACGTTTTGTTCACTAGTTACAATTCACTATGTGCTTTTATTCATACATTTAATCAATGCCAACAATTAAATTCGGTCAGAGGATTCTAGTTTCAACTTCGATCGCAATGCGGTCAGCTGTTGGTGTATGTGCAGCACACTGATTGCATGCAAAACATAAGTTCTGTCGTGATAATGATTGTCTCTGAACATTCAGTTACACGTGCTGCAGATTACTTACTACCGGCGCCAGGGTAATGTAATAAAATAAAAATAGTTGTGGCTCTTTTTCTTTACTATGAGTGTAATGTAAATGAATAAATATGAGGCGTGACTTATATAAAAAAGAAACACACATTAATGCAATGGCTCACCATAAAAGGGAAATAACTAATGTAGGAATATTATTAACAGTGTAATATGTTGTTTAATTTAGCCCGACGCCTATAAGCACTCAGCAAACTAGCTCAGTTCCCAGGGGTTACGGAATTGTAAATACTCATTTGTTTAACTATTAAAACACCACAGATGTTCCTCAATATATGCGTCGTAGACGAAAAGTTAAAAGTCGTGTGCTTATAGCACCAGAGAATATTTCACCAGTCCGTTCACTGCACAACAATAAATTCCGTAACTCAAAATCGTGGTTTCGTCTTGATTCCAAATATAAGATAACAAGCTTAGCTTTTCCAAATGCAATCTTATACCAGAACCAGAATCCTGTGACCAGGCCTTCCTGCCTGGGGCAACTTCGAGAAAATCTGAAAGTGAATCTCATTAAATAATTTGCAACGACCGCCAGGCTCGTAGAATCTGAAAGAAATGTTTAGTTTTGTAACCGGCGGCACGTCTTTAAGATGAGCTAAAATAATTTCTGTTAAGGCCCATGTCTACTGTGGACAAGCAAGGTTTGTATTACAAATTATTTTAACAGGGATACAGTTTTTAAGTCACAAACAACTCTATTTTCAGTTTTGTTAATAATTTACATTGGCTGATACAGCAAGATAAACCTTCGTTCAACGCTCCTTACGATTCGCGTCCGGATCATAAGCCAATAAGAAGAATAGTAATGCCAAAAGAGGTCAGAGTTCAAAGACAAAATCTCAATTCCATGGAATAGGCATACATTGTAGCATAATATATTGTTCCGTGGTAAAACTCGCAAGTTACTCGTACAATATTTATTGTAAATACATGTAATCTATACATTTCACATTCATGTCCATCCAGGGGAAACAGTACACTGGCTGAAGGCAAGTTTGGGAAATACAAAGTTAACATAACACATAATAACAGTAGTAATATCACGATCTAAATTAACGACCAAAAAATGATGTAGGTCACACAGTTGCGATTTGACTAGAATAATGATTATTCAGAAAGCAAACTAACAGCAAAAGTGGTCGTATTTAGAGTTACTGTTACACTCGAGCGCATTTCGGTTTGACACAGTTCGATCATTGACAATCTCATTGTGAATTACGCATCGTTAACTATGCGAAAAGTCAGAGTTCACACCAGGCGCGCGGATGCTCACCGCTCAGACACTAAGTAGCGCGATACCACACAACGCGAAATTTTGTAAGTCGTTTCATTTCCTAGATACCTAAAGACCGACCGTCCGCTTTCGTGTCTGCACCAACACTGTTCCCTTTGGCGTCTGCACCAGCACTGTCTCTGCCCGTCCCCGATCGTGTTCTCCCGCGCGCCGAACATCTTCGCTAAACTGACTAGGGTAGTTTCCGTTCCTGAAGCCGTCCATCTGATTGGCTACAGCTTATCCTACATTAATTTACATTTTAACATAGTAAATAATCAAAGCTTGACCACTTTCACGTTCTAAATAAAATGGCAGCAATATCCATTGTTAAATTCTTTTACATTAAACCAACACATTTTCCTTCTTAACTATGAATGCCACGGCCAGTAGCTTTGCACCAATGTGCTTTCTGATAAATAAATAGAGAACAAAAGTAACTATTATGCACTAACCCTAACAACAAATAATCTATTACCTAGTGATTCAATAAGGTGTCATGCTGTCGTCGTTCAATGTGTTTTGTGTAGAGGAAATGATAATCTGATGCTAAACTGAATACACTGATAATTTAAATTTACTATATCTTTTAAACAAATAAAATTACGGAGTTGATATTTACATTGTCTTTCATTTTAATGATGGGCTTCTATACGAAATGTAGATCGTTAAGATCGACCAAAGCGTTCAGATTTTAGCATTCAGGTCTTTGTTACAAAACCTGTTAATATCACTTTGACAGTAAATCCTAAACTATTATAGATATGATCAATCTTCAAGTTTTATTGGGATCACCATCGAAATTTATGGAGGATGGCAGATTAAAATTACTGTGGCTTGATTCCCTGCATTGCTACAGAATTAAATAGTTTTCATAAATGTTTCCCTTTATGGCCGATTTTAGGTCCGCCATACTAAACACTGCTACGTCTCCTTGGCCACAAACGGCTTCTATTGGATTTCCCTATGCCTCACTCGCACACCGCAGCAATTAGGCCTCAATACACAATAGACGCCTTTGAGTTCGCCAAATCATGGTGAATCTGCACCCATTGTGGCACGCGGTCCTGGACGACTTGATTCGGTTCACAATTCCTGTAGGCTGACTCTTTCGGCCATATATTTAATGAGAGCAAAATACTCGTTAACTCAAACACCTCCACTTCATAATATGTTGACGTACCATATATGTTATGAAGTAGCACCCAAATGTACAAGACATAAATTCATAATCCAATAACATAAATGTCCTAAGCGCCAGATCAATAGTGTAATTATTTGTAGCGGTTTAAGCGTTGGCTTGTTGTTGTTAGGTAATTTATCATATTATTATTTTAACTGCTTCATGATCAAATAATTAGGTTTCCACAGACCACTAATACTTCTGCAAGTACTGCAAAATGATTATTTTTTGATGATGTTATTGGCTATGTTAATATTTGTAAGGGAAAATGATATATTTGAAGAATTGTACTCAGAGGAACAGTTGTTAGGAAATTTCATGTAAATGATGTGGATTTGAGCTCAGTAGCCCATTTACGTTGTTGGTTCACATTTCCAGGTTTGCATTTAAGATATCCTTTACATACTGCATTACCCTTTCAATATCCTCATACACTTTCTCTATCTGTTCATCTTCAGCTCGCGACTTCGGCACGTATACCTGAACTATCGTTGTCGGTGTTGGTCTGCTGTCGATTCTGATTAGACCGGGTTGTTCTAATCAGAATCGACAGCAGACCAGCACCGACAACACTGACGTCGCAAGCTGAAGATGAACAGATAGAGAAAGTGTATGAGGATATTGAAAGGGTAATGCAGTATGTAAAGGGGGACGAAAATCTAATAGTCATGGGCGACTGGAATGCAGTTGTAGGGGAAGGAGTAGAAGAAAAGGTTACAGGAGAATATGGGCTTGGGACAAGGAATGAAAGAGGAGAAAGACTAATTGAGTTTTGCAACAAGTTTCAGCTAGTAATAGCGAATACCATGTTCAAGAATCACAAGAGGAGGAGGTATACTTGGAAAAGGCCGGGAGATACGAGAAGATTTCAATTAGATTACATCATGGTCAGACAGAGATTCCGAAATCAGATACTGGACTGTAAGGCGTACCCAGGAGCAGATATAGACTCAGATCACAATATAGTAGTGATGAATAGTAGGCTGAAGTTCAAGACATTAGTCAGAAAGAATCAATAAGCAAAGAAGTGGGATACGGAAGTACTAAGGAATGACGAGATACGTTTGAAGTTCTCTAACGCTATAGATACAGCAATAAGAAATAGCGCAGTAGGCAGTACAGTTGAAGAGGAATGGACATCTCTAAAAAGGGCCATCACAGAAGTTGGGAAGGAAAACATAGGTACAAAGAAGGTAGCTGCGAAGAAACCATGGGTAACAGAAGAAATACTTCAGTTGATTGATGAAAGGAGGAAGTACAAACATGTTCCGGGAAAATCAGGAATACAGAAATACAAGTCGCTGAGGAATGAAATAAATAGGAAGTGCAGGGAAGCTAAGACGAAATGGCTGCAGGAAAAATGAGAAGACATCGAAAAAGATATGGTTGTCGGAAGGACAGACTCGGCATACAGGAAAGTCAAAACAACCTTTGGTGACATTAAAAGCAACGGTGGTAACATTAAGAGTGCAACGGGAATTCCACTGTTAAATGCAGAGGAGAGAGCAGATAGGTGGAAAGAATACATTGAAAGCCTCTATGAGGGTGAAGATTTGCCTGATGTGATAGAAGAAGAAACAGGAGTCGATTTAGAAGAGATAGGGGATCCTGTATTAGAATCGGAATTTAAAAGAGCTTTGAAGGACTTACGGTCAAATAAGGCAGAAGGGATAGATAGCATTCCATCAGAATTTCTAAAATCATTGGGGGAAGTGGCAACAAAACGACTATTCACGTTGGTGTGTAGAATATATGAGTCTGGCGATATACCATCTGACTTTCGGAAAAGCATCATCCACACAATTCCGAAGACGGCAAGAGCTGACAGGTGCGAGAATTATCGCACAATCAGCTTAACACCTCATGCATCGAAGCTGCTCACAAGAATAATATACAGAAGAATGGAAAAGAAAATTGAGAATGCGCTAGGTGACGATCAGTTGGGCTTTAGGAAAAGTAAAGGGACGAGAGAGGCAATTCTGACGTTACGGCTAATAATGGAAGCAAGGCTAAAGAAAAATCAAGACACTTTCATAGGATTTGTCGACCTGGAAAAAGCGTTCGACAATATAAAATGGTGCAAGCTGTTCGAGATTCTGAAAAAAGTAGGGGTAAGCTATAGTGAGAGACGGGTCATATACAATATGTACAACAACCAAGAGGCAATAATAAGAGTGGACGATCAAGAACGAAGTGCTCGTATTAAGAAGGGTGTAAGACAAGGCTGTAGCCTTTCGCCCCTACTCTTCAATCTGTACAGCGAGGAAGCAATGATGGAAATAAAAGAAAGGTTCAGGAGTGGAATTAAAATACAAGGTGAAAGGATATCAATGATACGATTCGCTGATGACATTGCTATCCTGAGTGAAAGTGAAGAAGAATTAAATGATCTGCTGAACGGAATGAACAGTCTAATGAGAGAAAGACGAAGGTAATGAGAAGTAGTAGAAATGAGAACAGCGAGAAACTTAACATCAGGATTGATGGTCACGAAGTTGATGAAGTTAAGTTATTCGGCTACCTAGGCAGTAAAATAACCAATGACGGACGGAGCAAGGAGAACATCAAAAGCAGACTCGCTATGGCAAAAAAGGCATCTCTGGCCAAGAGAAGTCTACTAATATCAAATACCGGCCTTAATTTGAGGAATAAATTTCTGAGGATGTACGTCTGGAGTACAGTATTGTATGGTAGTGAAACATGGACTGTGGGAAAACCGGAACAGAACAGAATCGAAGCATTTGAGATGTGGTGCTATAGACGAATGTTGAAAATTAGGTGGACTGATAAGGTAAGGATGAGGAAGTTCTATGCAGAATCGGAGAGGAAAGGAATATGTGGAAAGCACTGATAAGGAGAAGGGACAGGATGATAGGACATCTGCTAAGACATGAGGGAATGACTTCCATGGTACTAGAGGGAGCTGTAGACGGCAAAAACTGTATAGGAAGACAGAGATTGGAATACGTCAAGCAAATAATTGAGGTCATAGGTTGCAAATGCTACTCTGAGATGAAGAGGTTAGCACAGGAAAGGAATTCGTGGCGGGCCGCATCAAACCAGTCAGTAGACTGATGCCAAAAAAAAAAAAAAAAAAAAAAAAAAAAAAAAAAAAAAAAAAAAAAAAAATAACACACTCAGGTGAAGGCTACTCACTTACAGTATTATTAGCAGTAAATCTCAAATACATTGAGCAGACACGCTAAAAGTGCCCATAAGAATATTTTTAACTGATTGTACTAGACCAGTGATTTCACAGACACTAACACTCTTAAGCAACAGGTGACATTGATAACATCTAGCTTTACTAATTCAGTATTACATCCCAACTAAGTAATTATGTGATTTATCAAGTAATTATGTTTGATGATGTTTGGCTTGTGGGGTGCTCAACTGTACGGTCATCAGCACCCGTACAAAGTTCCAATTTTTACACAGGTCACTTTTTTACACAGCCCAGTCTAGCTACTACCATGAGTGATGATGATGATGATGACGAAATGATGAGGACAACACAAACACCCAGTCTCCAGGCAGAGAAATCCCCAACCCAGCCAGGAATCGAACCTGGGATCCCGTGATCCAGAGGTAGCAACGTTAGCCACTAGACTACGAGCTGTGGACAAGGAATTATGTGATTCAATTTACATTAACGCCTTAGCACACGGGTAGCGAAGAGTCGGCTCAGGGACCGCGGCCTGGTACGAGTGCCATAGCGCTGAACCTGTTTGGCACATTTCCCCTTCCCCCTCCCCCCTCCCCGCCATGCCACCCTGTCTGAGCGTAAGGAAGGGGAAACTGCACACTTGTTGCTTTTAAGTCAGTATTACCTAGTTTTGCCGTGATGAAGACACATATTTTTTTATGGTACAAACTGTCAACATGCGGACGGACACAGACAGTTTCTCAGTTTTTCGCACTCAAGTTGTCACGTTATCGCTTGTTATTTAGTTTCATAAACGGAAAAACGTCTTTCACAGACATATGTTGGTAGAAATATACTGTGGCAGCACTTTTACAACCTCATTACGGAAATGTTCAAACCCTACCTGAGGAAAGCAGTATAGACGTGCTGGTCAGTTTTAACGCACATGATGAGCGGCTTACATTGTTTATCCACGTTTGCGACATTCAGTTGTCACCTGGAGATGGACTGAGAAGCCGAAAGCTGGATCATGTGAAAACAAATACAATTGTTCAGAATATTAGAAAATGTGTGATTCTTCAATTTCTCCAGGCTTAGTTTATGACGAAATAAATCTCGGGTGAACAGCCTGGTATGAGTGTGCATAGGACACAATATTTCGGCAATCGACCACGTTGCCATCATCAGGTGCGCTTGTGTACTGACCTGCGGTGGGCCGGCGCCAGATATATACAGGACAATCCCCATCCTCCCTCAGGCGCCTCCTATGAGTCGGTGCGGTCCGCGCCCCGCGCGCGGTCCAAGTACAGCGTCCGTTCTCCCGCCGTCTGGGCGCTGCGTCCCAGGTCTTCCCGTTCAGGAGGTTCTGCCGGCACCGCTCCCGTTATTCTTCCATCCTCCCCGGAAGTCGGTACACTCTGGGAAATATCCTTTTTCTTCTTAATCTGTATATTGAGCAAGCGGTAAAGGAAACAAAAGAAGAATTCGGATTATCCATGGAGATGAAATAAAAACTTTGAGGTCCGCCGATGACATTGTAATTCTGTCATAGACAGCAAAGGACTTGGAAGAGCAGTTGAATGGAATGGAAAGTGCCATGAAAGTAAGGTACAAGATGAACATCATAAAAAGCAAAACGAAGATAATGGAATGTAGTCGAACTAAATCGGGTGATGCTGAGGGAATTAGCTTAGGAAATGAGACACTTAAAGTAGTAAAGGAGTTTTGCTATTTTGGGAGCAAAATAACTGATGATGGTCGATGTAGAGAGGACATAAAATGTAGACTGGTAATGGCAAGGAAAGTGTTTCTGAAGAGGAGAAATTTGTTGACATCGAGTATAGATTTAAGTGTCAGGAAGTCTTTTCTGAAAGTATTTGTACGGAGTGTAGCGATGTATGGAAGTGAAACATGGACGGTAAGTAGTTTGGACAAGAAGAGAATAGAAGCTTTCGAAATGTGGTGCTGCAGAAGAATGCTGAAGATTAGATGGGTAGATCACATAACTAATGAGGAGGTATTGAATAGAATTGGGGAGATTAGGGGTTTGTGGCACAACTTGACTAGAAGAAGGGATCGGTTGGTAGGACATGTTATGAGGCATCAAAGGATCACCAATTTAGTATTGGAGGGCAGTGTAGAGGGTACTGGGAGATGTAGCAGCTTGCACAGGATAGAGTAGCATGGAGAGCTGCGTGAAACCAGTCTCAGGACTGAAGACCACAACAACAACAACTTCTTAATCTGGGTGATTGCGGGTTCCCACGCCTTGCTAAGGATGTAACCGCTGTCACGATTTAGTTGTGGCTCCCTTACTCTAATCTCTATGGCTTCTTTGGTGACAGTCCCAGTATTTGGAAGTCTGTGTTAGGACTTTGGTTTGGTTGTAATCCATGCTGTGGATTTCCGACTGGCAATACTCAGCGTTTGTCGACTTACTGAGCTGTTGCAGTCTAGTGTGCCGATGATGTTCTCGGCATCGGTCCTCAATGTTACGAATAGTGTGACCTATGTATACACTCCCGCATTCGAAAGATATCTGATAAACCCCTGATTTACATAGACCAAGGTTGTGTTTGATACTACCAAGAAGGCTCTAGGTTTTGCTTGTAGGACGGAAGATGGTTTTCACTTGGTGTTTACGTGAAATGCGTTCACTTTTTCCAGATAAAGCCCCACAAAACGGAATAATAGCCAAGGCCGCCTCCTGCTGAGGTTCATCCTCAGTTTCCGCCGGTGCTGCAGGTGTGGGATGCGAAGCCTTCCGAATTTGTCCTTCCTTGTAACCGTTTCTCCGAAACACGGTCTTCAGATGGTCCAATTCTTGTTGGAGACTGTCCCTGTCGGAGATGGTGTGAGCTCTGTATACAAGAGTTTTGAGCACGCCATTCTTTTGTGCCGGTTGGTGGCAGCTATCCGCATGTAGCTACAAATCGGTGTACGTCCTCTTCCTATACACGCTGTGGCCCAAAGTGCAATCAGCTCGTCATCTAATCAAAACATCAAGGGAAGGAAGCATCCCACCAGTCTGGATCTCCAGGGTGAACTTAATATTTTCGTGTCTGGAGTTGAGGTGTGTGAGGAAATCTGCCAGTTTATCTCTTCCATGAGGCCAGATAACGAAGGTATCAACAACATATCTAAAGAAACAGATGGGTTTTAGATGTGCTAATTCACGAGCTTCCTCCTTGAAATGTTCCATGTACATATTTGCGACAACGGGTGAGAGTGCACTCTCCATGGCTACTCCTTCTGTCTGCTCGTAGTATTCACCGTCAAATAAGAAGTAAGTTGATGCCAGAACATGTCTGAAAAGGTTGGTGGTCTCTTCGTCAAATTTCTGACTGATGAGTTCCAAGGATACTTGTAACGGAACTTAAGTGAATAGAGATACCACGTCGAAGCTCACCAGTATGTCAGATTCCTTCAGCGTAAGGTTGTTAATGCGTCCCAGGAAATCCACGGAGTTACGGATATGGTGTGTACATCTCCCAACGTAAGGGCTAAGCAGTTGTTTGAGGTGCTTGGCGAGATGGTACGTTGGGGCACCAATATTGCTGAAATGGGACGTAACGGAATCGATTCCTTGTGCACCTTCGGTAGTCCGTAAAATCTTGGAGGAACATTAGCCCTCGGCCGTAGCTTCTTGGTAATCTCGTCAGGGAAGCCGGAATCCTTGAGAAGGGCCAGAGCCTTCCTCTCGACCCTCTTGGTAGGATCGGTGTCAATCTTGCGTTATGCGCTGTCAACAGATAGCCTCCACATCTTCTCAGCATAATCCTGTCGGGATAGGATCACTGTTGCGTTGCTCTTGTCTGCAGGTAATATTACTATGTCTGGATCTTCTCTTAGCTCCCGTATGGCGGCCCTCTCTCTGTAGGAAATGTTCGGTTTCATCAGCTTCGGGGGAGGAGGGAAGAATAACGTGAGCGGTGCCGGCAGACCCTCCTGAACGAGAAGACCTAGGACGCAGCGCCCAGACGGCGGGTGAAAAGACGCTGTAGCTGGACCGCGCACGGAGCGCGAACCGCACCGACTAATAGGAAGCTGGTTCAAATGGCTCTGAGCACTATGGGACTTAACATCTATGGTCATTAGTCCCCTAGAACTTAGAACTACTGAAACCTAACCAACCTAAGGACATCACACAACACCCAGTCATCACGAGGAAGAGAAAATAATAGGAAGCGCCTGAGGGAGGAGGGGGATTGTCCTGTATATACCTGGCGCCGACTCACCACAGGTCAGTGCATCAGCGTGGCTAATGATGGCAACGTGGTCGATTGCCGAAATATTGCGTCCCATGCACACTCATACCAGGCTATTCACCTGAGATTTATTTCGCCATTAGAAAATGTGTCCCTCTTGAATATTTTATCATGTTCTGCCAAGCGCCAACGGAAAATTTAGTAATTCTTAAAGGGATTTGTCTTTAAAAAGGGACTTACCTTGCAGATCAGTCAGTTACATCTGCACATGCTGAGGGGTGTTTTCGACAGAAACGGATAACGGTCTCGCAAACAACTCAGACACAAATGTTAGATTGGCAGTGTTCAAAAATGGTTCAAATGGCTCTGAGCACTATGCGACTTAACTTCTGAGGTCATCAGTCGCCTAGAACGTAGAACTGTTTAAACCTAACTAGCCTAAAGACATCACACACATCCATGCCCGAGGCAGGATTCGAACCTGCGACCGTAGCGGTCGCTCGGTTCTAGACTGTAGCGCCTAGAACCGCACGGCCATTCCGGCCGGTTTTACAGTGTTCTCAAAACGTTTAAGAATCTCTCCTTGTAACGGTTTGAAGGCTACAATGAATCGTCGAAATTTTGCATTTCCTTTAACAGCAGTCAGCTTAGGAAATTGGACTGTGTTTGTCTGAACTGTCCCTTCTACGAAGAGATTTTCGTTTTAAATGCATCCCCATCAGATCAGAAGAAAGTTGTATGTCACCTTGCAATATCTTACTGTAGACAGTGTGCAGGCAAGCCCACTGAAAATACGAGGTCTGTAAATCATTGCAGATGTTCCAATTTTCGTTCCTGCACTCCTTTTTCCTCCATAAATTCAACAATAGCTAGTTTGAAATAAAAAAATCGCCCCACACGTGCCCCTTGGCTCTACCAAAGTACTTTACTGTAATATAGAAAGTCTACATACTCCTCGTTCAGAGTCGGCCGCAGTGGCCGATCGGTTCTAGGCGCTTCAGCCCAGGACCGCGCGACCGCTACGGTCGCAGGTTCGAATCTTGCCTCGGACATGGATATGTGTGATGTCCTTAGGTTAGTTAGGTTTAAGTAGTTCTAAGTTCTAAGGGACTGATGACCTCAGACGTTAAGTCCCATAGTGCTCAGAGCCATTTGAACCAGTTTTTTCACTCACTCACACACACACACACACCACAACTACGAAAAAAAGGAAACATGTTTCAAATACAGTTCACCGAAAACTGAATAGAGCACTCATCACCTGGAGAGGTCGGCGAGAAGTAGGTTCACATGACGAGGCAGACCACGTTGCCGACGATTAGTCGTCTGAGAGAGCGG
Organism: Schistocerca americana; assembly: GCF_021461395.2. Taxonomy (NCBI): domain Eukaryota; kingdom Metazoa; phylum Arthropoda; class Insecta; order Orthoptera; family Acrididae; genus Schistocerca; species Schistocerca americana. Next base: position 305,631,777 of record NC_060126.1, on the reverse strand, counting down.
CCGACGTTGGAATTAGCGGCGCTGACGACGCCGTTGGTCGACTGCAGATGCGTTGACGTTATGGTTAGGAGTTGAGTAAGCAACTTCGTCCGCAGCTCGTGCTCGTGCGGTAGCGTTCTCGCTTCCCACGCCCGGGTTCCCGGGTTCGATTCCCGGCGGGGTCAGGCATTTTCTCTGCCTCGTGATGACTGGGTGTTGTGTGACGTCCTAACGTTAGTTAGGTTTAAAGTAGTTCAAAGTTCTAGGGGACTGATGACCATAGATGTTAAGTCCCATAGTGCTCAGAGCCATTTGGACCATTTGACTAAGCTACTTTGGGCTGATTCGCGTGTTGCTCTTCCCACTCATGGACTTATTTACTTCCTTAATTGACTCGCTGTTGAGGGATTCAGCAATTTTCGTTCACATATTTACTTTTTATGGATTCTGTGCATTTTAAGCTTAAATAACAGCTTATAAGCTGCTGAAAATTGAAATGGCTGCGGACGACGACATCGTCTTCTGATGAAACAATTCGTCTTTGACCCTTTATTTGCGTTTTAAATCAAACTTATTTCTTCTTCTCAATAAAATATTTTTATCCGCTGCCACAAACCCGCGCCAAGTCCATGCCAACAGGAAATCTCAAACACTGGTCACTATAAAATGAATTCAGCTCCTGCTTCTTCATCGCGCATGAATTTCACCTCTGTTCTTAATCCCACGTAGGATTTTGCTACAGCAAAGGTTTCACAAAGCTCACAATAAATACAAGCCTCTGTCATTTAGCTCTGCCTGACTACTATGAGTCTCCCTTGACAAGTGACTCTTGACCATTACTGCACGGCGATGTTCTGTGGTCACAACTATGAGGCTCACATCTCGATGCAGCTGCCACCAGTCCCAAAGTTTTGTGAAGCAAGGGATGTACCACTCGCCTTATGAGAAAATTAAGGATATAACTCCAAGAGCTGCAGGAAGAAGTTGTCCTCAATTTGATATCCAACAAAATCTGGACACCCGTGGTGAATTCCACTGCAGAGTGAACACCCAGAGATTCTGCACACATATCCTTTCCCAAATGATCATCATGTTCAAACTAGCGGACGGCACCATTTGTGCTAAAATAGTACTCTGAAAAGCGTACTTTCTATGATAATTATAGGAACAGGCCAAACGTATCCTGGTGATCACAACTTTTTTCGGGTTATTACGGTACAACAAGTTGCCATTTGGGGACATAAAGTACTCCCGCTATTTCGCAGCGCTATCTGGAACAGCTGAGATTGGATGTCCAAGAAACTGCGGACTATTTAGACAACCTTATAACCACAGGACAGGACACAAGACATCTGTCGCGGAATCAGGAGACGTTACTGGAAGTTTTGGAAAAAGCCAACCTCACATGCAATAAAGATAAATGTGTATTTTTTGTCAGACCGCTAGAATAGGTTGGATATATTTATAGAGTTTCAGGGGTCCATTCTGCACCTTGACATATGGAGACCATAGAAACACTCCGGCGCCCACTTATACCAAATTATTCAAGTCAGTTCTCAGACGCTTGAACTATTATCAGAAATTTATTCTCCTCATTGGAGCGCATGGACAGCCTTCTGTGAAGGATGTATGGTGGTATTGTTCATCTGTCTGCCGAAAATCATTCCACGATCACAAGCAGGCTCTCTTCCAGCCCACGTCTCTGACAGTATCTGATCCTCAGAGATTCTTAATAGTGATTGTGGACACATCACATTATGGGCTAGGAGGGATTGTTGTTGTTGTTGTGGTCTTCAGTCCTGAGACTGGTTTGATGCAGCTCTCCATGCTACTCTATCCTGTGCAAGCCTCTTCATTATAGCCCACAAATTAAACAACAAGGAAAGCCCTACAGCTCATGCTTCAGAAATTCTGATGACAGCCCAATGCACCTACGGCCAGAGAGGGAAAGAATCCCTAGCAATCACTTTTATACTCAAAAAATTCTGTGATTACATCAGTGGCAAATTGTTCACCCTCTTAACCAATCAAAAGACACTGCTGTCTTTTTTTTTCATAAGAGAGCCAGTGTTCCATAGGAAATGGTAAGCCATATTTTTGTCCGTATACATACATTAAGACTTCAGTATAGCTCTATGACACAACATACAAAGGTCAACGTATTCTACTGCTTTCCAGCAGGGCAGAACATGGATTTGGACATGGCGTCACAACCGTGTTTTTGTACAGATTTGGTGTCCATTGAAGGGGTCACCTTGTTTCCCTTTCGCTCTAGAACCGTCAGCAGTTTAATTCTGAGCGACCCCATACCATGCGTTGTGGTGCTTCATGCCTGACACGAACAGCCAGTTGACGAAATGTTAATCAGCAAGCACGACATTGCAGCATACTGGCATTGTCATTATGAAGATCAAGTTTTTTAAAGAGGTCATCCTCCGAGGGGGAAAGGGGCGTCAAAACTAGGGTTATCATTACCACAGTCCTGCAACGACATGCGCTAGGACTACACTCTCAAGAGCATTGGAGCTTAAGATATCGAGCATATCCTCGCCAACTGTCGCCCTTGCCAATAGCACCAGGCAGCTCCTGCAGGGAAATACTTCCTGTGGCCTCCTCCATTTCAGCTATGGTCATCGTTTTATCTAGGTTTTGCAAGAGTTCAAGGGCAGACTATGGCTCATCTTCATCGATACCTATCTAAATTTCCATAAATCTCAAACATGTGGCCCATAACTGCAACACAGTCTATTGGAGCTCTGGCTCAGGTCCTCTCCATTGAATGGTTACTTGCTGCGATCGTCACAGACAGGACCCCAGTATTCAATAGTTTCTTAAAACTACTATATTTCATCATGTATGTATGGTCTCTTCGATTCTGCTTCTCTCGCGTGGGATAATAGTTTATGTGCACTTTTATAATACAAACGGACAAGCAACATCAGGATTGAAATATGGAAGACTTTCGCATGCTGTTCTTTGTTTCAAATTGGATCACATCTCAGGATGGAGTTAGCCTGGCCGAAGAGCTCCACAGTCATCCTCACTGGACCAAGCCATCGATAATGAAGACCGCCGCCCACAGTGACAAGCTGCCAGCAGAACGACCCATGGTTTTAAGCTCCGTGAGGACGTTTGTGCGATGGTATCCTAACATCAACTCAAGTCAATATTTCGGTTGTCCAACTATTCGCCATCTTCAGGAGAACGCTGCTTCTGCTAATGAGACCCTCTAATAACTTCTCAGCATCAGCAGAATTAGCGTTCTCCTGAAGATGGCGAACAGCTGGATCGCCGAAATATTGAATCGAGGTAGTGCCATCATCTGTGACTTCGTAGGCTTTCCCGACGTAATAAGCCTTGAAATTGAAAGTCTCTTCGAGTTTGCTGCGGGATTCTAAAATCAACTCGATTCAATGTTTCGGCATTCCAACTGTTCGCCATCTTCAGGAGAACGCTGCTTCTGCTAATGAGTCCCTCTGAGAACTTCTCATCGTCAGCAGAAGTAGCGTCCTCCTGAAGATAGCGAACAGTTGGAGCGCCGAAATATTGAATCGAGTTGATTTTAGGATCCGGCAGCAAACCCGAAGACACTTTCTGTTCCATCATCTATCTACTACGGCCGAGTGATGTTACATCATACAGCTCCAACTAGCCACTATAAGGACAATACGGACACGTTGCCTTAACTCAGTCCCCTGCCGGCTTCACGATACATCACGATACAGGCTGGAGTCTGCATCAACACAGCAGCTGACCAAAACATGCCAGTCTGCTTACAATGAGATTCCAGAGGACAACATGGAGATCTGCGGCGCTAGCAGCTTTATCACTCACCAGGCTTATCTTACCACATGCACCCTACACGAGAGAGGCTACTTCCCTCTGCAGATAAGTATCTATAGGAACACCGAGCTAGTAGCAGTCTGACTAGTCTTTACTTAAGAGGCTGTCTGGCCATAAAGTCGAATGTTCCATCTCCGGCACCACTGGCACCAACCTATCCGGGTCGCCACAGTAGCACCACAACGAGCCACCAGCTGTCCCAACCAGAGTCATCACCTGCAGCAACCTCAGCCTCAATCAAGCAATGTATTCCTATAGTGGTATGCGATAGATGGTTTTGATTTTTTTTATAGGACTAAGTAACGCTAATGTATAATAGATACCCGACTGGACTTTGAAATAATTTAGTGCTTTGGATATCACGAATGAACTATTATCTCTAAGACTTCATATTTCATTTGTAAAAGCAAATGAGAACGATTATCATTTAGGCGTGTTTGCCTCAGCAGAATGGTTTCATTTTGTGTGTTTTTATAATAAAGTGTTGAGGATTAGGATATCTTATCTGCACCTGTGGATTCACTCACGTCCTTCAGTTACCGTAACTGCAGCCTGGTTAATACACAGGTTATAGAAAACCACTGTCATTTAATTTGGGAAATCAATACAGAACAGAATCAGTACTAAGACATTAAGCGTTTAAAAACCAAAGCTCCAATGAGGAACGAAAACTTTGTATGCTTCATAAAATAGAAATATGACATCAGGTGTACAACATAACAAATAGGTACAGATATGTGTCATGAATTAAACGAGACTCAATGAGGTCGTATATGACTAAACTGGTGATTTAATTTCAGTGTGACTGGATGAAACGTGGACCAAACGGGTTGTCATGAAAATGGAGAAGACTATTTAAGATTTAAGGACAAAGAAAAGCAATAAGCTGTGAGAAAAGACCATTTGCGGCACTAATCATATTGAGAACTTTATCAGTGTCTGGACTGATTAGGATTTTCAATATAATATGTTGTCCGAAAATCTGTTTAATGTTGTTACAGTCGCTTTATCAAAAACCCGAACGAAAAAGATTGTAAGGATTATAGAACAGTTAGTTTTATATGTCATATTACATTGTCTGTATGTTCCGCTAATAAAATTTAAAACCAAAATTTTGGAATGAATTGGAGAGTACCAACATTATTTCATGAAGAAAGAGGAAAAAGAATTGATAACAGATGTCTGAGAATCATAGACCGAAGAATATTGGATGTTAACAAGGCCATGTGTATCTGTTTTGTTGATTAGGAAAAGGAGAGTGACAAAACTAACACAAATATTCTCTTAAAGACCTTAGAAGGTACTGGCGTAGACTGGAAGAATGCAAAGGTGATAAAGGAGCTGTGTACATGAGAAAAGATGATTGTGAAGACTGATGAGACGGGAACAAATGAGCCTAGTATTGGAAGAGCTTCTGCACAAAGCACTGATGCTCAAATCGTTACAGGCACTGAAAGATAGCTAAAGCATGATATAAGCTCAGCCGAAATTTTTGCCATAAACCTAACAGTGCTCCGAAAGGATAGGCTAAACACGGTTGGCGGTGGCGTGTTTGTTGCTGTTAGAAGTAGTTTAACTTGTCACGAAATTGAAGTAGATAGTTTCTGTGAGTTAGTATGGGCAGAGGTCTTGGTTCGCAACCGGAATAAAATAATAATAGGATTCTTTTACTGACCTCCCAATTCAGATCATACAGTTGCTGAAAGGTTCAAAGAAGACTTGAGTTTGTTTTCAAACACGTAACCGACTCATACGGTAATAGTTGGTGGTGACTTTAATTTACCGTCGATATGTTGACGAAAATACATTTTTAATTCCGGAGGTACGCATAAAATATCATCCGAACTTGTGCTAAACGCATTCTCTGAAAATTATTTCCAGCAGTTAGTTCAAGAGACCACGCGAATGGTAAACGGTTGTGAAAACACACGTGACCTCTTAGCAACAAATAAACCTGAGTTAATAACGAGCATCAAAACCGATACAGAGATTAGTGAACACAGGGTTGTCGTAGCAAGATTGAATATTGTAATCCCCCAATTCCTCCAAAAATAAGCGAAAAATATACCTATTCAAAAAAGCAGATAAAAATACACTTCACGCCTCAGAGTAGTGAAGCAGCTTAAATCACTTAATAGAAGCAAGTCTTCTGGTCTAGACTGAATAACATTTAGGTTCCTTTCGGAGTATGCTGATGCATTAGCTCCATACTTAACAATCGTATACAACCGTTCGCTCGACGAAAGATCTGTACCCAAAGCCTGGAAAGTTCCACAGGTCGCACCAATATTCAAGAGAGGTAGTAGGAGTAATCCACTAAATTACAGGCCCATATCGTTAACGTCGATATGCAGCAGGATTTTGGAACATATATTGTGTTCAAAGATTATGAATTACCTCGAAGAAAACTGTCTACTGACAGACAGTCAACATTGGTTTAGAAAACATCGTTCCTGCGAAACACAACTCGCTCTTTATTCACATGGAGTGCTGGGTGCTATTGACAAGAGATTTCAGATCGATTCCGTGTTTTTGGATTTCCGGAAGGCTTTTGACACTGTACCACACAAGCGGTTTCTAGTGAAACTGCGTGCTTATGGAATATTGTCGCAATTATGTGACTGGGTTTGTGACTTGCTGTCAAAAAGGTCACAGCTGGTAGTAATTGACGGAAGGTCATCGAGTAAAACATAAGTAATTTCTGGCGTTCCGCAAGGTAGTGTTATAGACCCTTTGCTGTTACTTATCTATATAAACTATTTGAGAGACAATCTGAGCAGCCGTCTTAGGTTTTCTGCAGATGGCGCTGTCGTTTGTAGACTAATAAAGTCATCGGAAGATCAAAAGAAATTGTAAAACGATTTAGAAGCAATATGGGAATGGTGCGAAAAGTGGCAGTTGACCCTAAATAACGAAAAGTGTGAGGTCATCCACATGAGCGGTAAAATGAGTTCGTTAAACTTCGGTTACACGATAAATCAGTCCAATCTAAAAATCATAAATTCAACTAAATATCTAGGTATTACATTTACGAACGACTTGAATTAGATGGAACACATAGAAAATGTTGTGGGGAAGACTAACCGAAGACTGCGTTTTAATGGCAGGACACTTAGAAAATGTAACAGATTTAATAAGTAAACTGCCTACACTACGCTGCTGCGCGTTGTGGGATCCTTACCAGATAGGACTGACGGAGTACATCGAAAGAGTTCAAAGAAGGGCAGCACGTTTTGTATTATCGCGAAATATGTGAGAAAGTGTCACAGAAGTGATACAGGATTTGGGTTGGACATCATTAAAAGAAGTGGTTCATGGTGTGGGTTCCTGTAGTCATGTCCTAGTTCATGAACCACGGGCAACGTATGAGTGGCCAAGTAAGTGGTCCCGACAGTCGGGATACCAGTTACTTTGGAATAAGGCTGGGCATCTCGGACATATTCTGAGGCGTGGTCACCTTTGTGCTCATACGCCAAAGACTACCTAATCCACCGGTTAGTCCCTCAACCGTTAGGGGTAAAACCCAATGGGACTCGGGGCAAGTAAGGCTAGCAACCTGCTTCCCTGGTACTTTAAATATGATGCTGGCAACAATCAGAGCAAAATGCCTCGGACCTTTGGAGGAGACGGAGTCCCACCTCTAACTGATAAACCAGGGACTCCTAAGATACGACTAGGCAAACAAATGGTAATGAGATGGGGAGCTATTAATATCAGTGGGGGCTACTCTGGGAAGAAGGTAGAGCTGGCAGAGGCTGCAAGTAAGATTGGGCTGGACGTTTTAGCTGTTAGTGACATTCGGGTAAGGGGTGAGAAATAAGAGGAAGTGGGAGAATACAAGGTCTACCGGTCAGGAGTCAAAGCAGGAATAGCACAATGGGGTGTAGGGCTTTACATCAGGAAAGGAATGGAACCCAGCGTAGTTGCAATAAGGTACGTAAACGAATGACTGATGTGGATAGATTTGACAGTGTGTCAGTATATTCGCATTGTGAAAGGACAGATGAAGATAAGATGGATAGTTTTTATGAGGCACTCAGTGATGTAGTTGTTAGAGTAATGGACAAGGAGTGTTCTGCTCATGGGTGATTTTAACGCCAGGATTGGAAATCGAACAGAAGGGTATGAAAAGGATATGGGTAAATTTGGAGAGGATATGGAGGCCAACAGGAACGGGAAACAACCCTTGGATTTCTGTGCAAGTATGGGCTTAGTAATCACAAACTCCTTTTTTAAACATAAGAACATTCACCGGTATACTTGGGAAGGCAGGGGATTCAGATCTGTCATTGACTATATAATAACAGATCAGGAATTCAGGAAGGCTGTGAGGCACACACGTGTATTCAGGGGATTCTTTGATGAAACCGATCATTATTTAATCTGCAGTGAAATTGGGATTGTGAGGCCGAAAGTGCAGGAGGTCAGGTCCATATGTAGGAGGATAAGAGTGGAGAAACTTCAGGATAAGGAAATCAGGCACAAGTACATAACAGTGATCTCAGAAAGGTACCAGTCAGTTGAATGTAGTCAATTACAGTGATTGGAAAAGGAATGGACAAGGTACAGGGACACAGTACTAGAAGTGGCTGAAGAATGTCTTGGAACAGTAGTGTGTAAAAGTAGGATGAAGCAAACAGCTTGATGGAATGACACAGTCAAGGCAGCCTGTAAAAGGAAAAAGAAGGCGTATCAAAAATGGCTACATACTAGAACTCAGGTAGACAGAGAAAGTTATGTTGAAGAAAGAAACAAAGCCAAACTTATAATTGCAGCATCCAAGAAGAAATCTTGGGAAGACTTTGGAATCAGGTTGGAGACTATGGGTTAAGCTGCTGGAAAACCATTCTGGAGTGTAATCAGCAGTCTTCGAAAGGGAGGTAAGAAGGAAATGACAAGTATTTTGGACAGGTCAGGAAAACTGCTGGTGAATCCTATGGATGCCTTGGGCAGATGAAGGGAATATTTTGAAGAGTTGCTCAATGTTGATGAAAATACGATCAGTAATGTTTCAGATTTCGAGGTAGAATGGGATAGGAATGATGACGGAAATAGGATCACATTTGAGGAAGTGGAGAAAATGGTCAATAGATTGCAGTGCAATAAAGCAGCTGGGGTGGATGAAATTAAGTCGGAACTCATCAAATACAGTGGAATGTCAGGTCTTAAATGGCTACACAGGATAATTGAAATGGCCTGGGAGTCGTGACAGGTTCCATCAGACTGTACAAAAGCAGTAATCACACCAATCTTTAAACATAGAAAGAGAAAAGATTGTAACAACTACAGAGGTATCTCTTTAATCAGCGTTGTGGGTAAAATTTTCTGAGGTATTGTTGAAAGGAAAGTGCGAGTATTAGTTCAGGACCAATTGGATGAAAATCAGTGTGGGTTTAGGCCTCTTAGAGGTTGTCAGGACCAGATCTTTAGCTTACGGCAAATAATGGAGAAGTGTTATGAGTGGAACAGGGAATTGTATCTATGCTTTATAGATATAGAAAAGGCATATGACCGGGATCCTAGGAGGAAGTTATTGTCTGTTCTACGAGATTAGGGAATAGGAGGCAAACTTTTGCAAACAATTAAAGGTCTTTACATGGGTAGTCAGGCAGCAGTTAGAGTTGACGGTAAATTGAGTTCATGGTTCAGAGTAGTTTCAGGGGTAAGACAAGGCTGCAACCTGTCTCCACTGTTGTTCATATTATTTATGGATCATATGTTGAAAACAATAGACTGGCGGGGTGAGATTAAGATATGTGAACACAAAATAAGTAATCTTGCATATGTGGATGACTTAGTTGTGATGGCAGATTCGATTGAAAGTTTGCAAAGTAATATTTCAGAGCTGGATCAGAAATGTAAGGACTATGGTATGAAGATTAGCATCTCCAAAACGAAAGTAATGTCAGTGGGAAAGAAATATAAACGGATTGAGTGCAAAATAGGAGGAACAAAGTTAGAACAGGTGGACGGTTTCAAGTTCTTAGGATGCATATTCTCACAGGATGGCAACATAGTGAAAGCACTGGAAGAGAGGTGTAGGAAAGGTTATGCAGTGAGCGCTCAGCTACGATCTACTCTCTTCTGCAAGAAGGAAGTCAGTACCAAGACTAAGTTATCTGTGCACCGTTCAATCTTTCGACCAACTTTGTTGTATGGGAGCGAAAGTTGGGTGGATTCAGGTTATCTTATCAACAAGGTTAAGGTTACGGATATGAAAGAAGCTAGGATGATTGCAGGTACTAGTAGATGGGAACAATGGCAGGAGGGTGTCCACAATGAGGAAATCAAAGAAAAGCTGGGAATGAACTCTATAGATGTAGCAGTCAGGGCGAACAAGCTTAGATGGTGGGGTCATGTTACACGCATGGGAGAAACAAGGTTACCCAAGAGACTCATGGGTTCAGCAGTAGAGGGTAGGAGGAGTCGGGGCAGACCAAGGAGAAGGTACCTGGATTCGGTTAAAAATGATTTTGAAGTGATAGGTTTAACATCAGAAGAGGCACCAATGTTAGCACTGAATAGGGGATCATGGAGGAATATTATAAGGGGGCTATGCTCCAGACTGAACGCTAAAAGGCATAATCAGTCTTAAATTATGATGATGATGATGATCATTAAAAGAAAAGCATTTTACTTATGACGGAATCTTCTCACGTAATTTCTATCACCAACTTTCTCCTCAGAATGCGAAAATATTTTGTTGAACCGACCTACATAGGGTGAAACGATCACCACGATAAAATAAGGGACATCAGACTCGTACGGAAAGATATAGGTGTTCGTTCTTTCCGCGCACTATACGAGATTGGAATAATAGAGAATTGTGAAAGTGGTTCGATGAACCCTCTGCCAGGCACTTGAATATGATTTGCAGAGTATTCATGTAGATGTAGATGTTGATGTCTCTCGATATATATGCTAAAATGTTACATGTAAAGGATGGGAAAAGCAACATTGAGGAAGAATAAAGACGATTTAGAATTCAATTTATTAACCAATATAGCATTATCAAAGGACGAACCACAGTTATCGACGAAAAAGCTTATCAGAATGGGTGAAAAAGTGACAGAAATAGGAAATATTGAAGTGTGACTGAAAGTAACATTGTAAAAAAAATTCACGGACCAAGTAAATTTTTTAAGCCACTTAGGAAGCTTAGTGACTGAAAACAGATTTTGTGCGGAGAAAATAAGAAGCAGAAAATCTTTACGAAAAAATATTTTCGATAGCTCAAGGATACGTTGAAAGCAAAATGCATTCACAAAGATCTAAGAAAGAGTTTCAGAAATAGATTTATTTGTAATACAGCCAGTTGTGGGAATGAATCAACGGCCGTTAAAACGTTATTTGAAAAATAGTTGGGTATTATTGGCACTTTGTTTTCGAAGAAACTGCTTACAATAAATACGAATGAACAAATAATTAGAATATAGGAAGACTAGTGAAGCTCAACTCTGTGGTCGCGAGATATTTCGTGACGAATCTGCCTGCAACGATAGCCGCTGAAAGTATAGTTATGTAGCTCTGGTCAGACGTACTGGAGGCTGCCACAAGTACGCTGATGCCGCACTTGTGCCTAGTATCCCACAGCTCTTTCTCTCTCTCTCTCTCTCTCTCTCTCTCTCTCTCTCTCTCTCACACACACACACAGTCTCTCGCCATCTCTCTAAAATTCGAAAATGGCAGCAGTGAGCATTCGTAGTTGCCTAGTTCGAGCGCAAGTAGATCGTCAGTAGCGAGACTGCCTGTAGATGTTCGTGCTATTCATGCTTTTCTATTCCTTATTGAGTTACTAGTTTAGACCGTTTGACACGAAGTCAAAAAATGAATATCGTGGCATTATTTGTGCAATTTACTTATTGAGTGGAAGTGTTTGTCTAAGCTGAAAATGGGAAAGCAGAAAGAGAGAAAGATTTCTTCTGAGCCGTTTGGGTACGCTTTACAAACAACTCCAACAATACGCACTTTGACAGCAGAAGGAATATAAAACATCTTGTGGACAACGATGGTGGAGTTTTAGCATGTACATGCACGCTGGTTATGATAGATTTGTAAAAAGTAGGTATAATCAATAGTTATGATGTCAAGAAATGCAGTGATACGTTACTTAAAAAAACAACCATTTAAGACAAGACCTTGCTAATGTACAGGCTGTTTGTGCAGCAGCTTGTCGTGTTGGTTTAAGAACTATGCGGCGGATGTGGCGTGAGGAAAAATCCCCAACTATTGATCCCTTCAACGGAACGTTTAAGCAGCACGGCCCTTTCATCAAGCTAAACGACATTGATAAAGACGTTTTCAGCAGCCAGTCCATGAACTTCACGACAACGGCGAGTACCCAAAATCAGAAAAACTGAGAAAAAGTTAACTTAAAAAATAAATTTTACTGGACCTGCTAGATATGTGGGACACGTACTAAACGATATAGGATTTAAAAACTGTAGTCAGAATGACGGTAGACAATTTTTACTTAAGCGCAACATTGTGGGCTCCATAAATAATTTTTTATGGTCAATGAATTCGTTGCATACCTTACGTGACATGCGACATAAATACTATTTGGATGAAACAGGGGTTACTCAAACCTATTCACTGAAGTACATCTGGCAGAATTCGTCCAAAATGGTGGCCTTATGATATCTGTTGGTTAACGGGCCAGGTTGATTGTTGTGAATGTGGGGTCAGAGAAGACTGGTTTTCTTAATGGAAGTGAATATTTAATGCATTTTCCTTAATGTGCTTACTTGTTTGAACTTCCCATATTCACATTTTATTTTACCCTGCTAAGCGATTTTGTTACTGAATTAAGTCACTTACACATCATATAAATATATAATACCTAAGGGTTGTCTATAATAATTTTACGTACTTTGGACTGCAAGCAACGAATTGAACGATAAGACCTTTAAAATGTTTTTAAATTAAAATAATGTACACGTACATTGCTTCTGCCAAGATATGATCGGCATGTCCCAAATCAATATTTCCCAGCAAAAACGTAATTATATTGGTTTTGACCAAATCAGAAACTATTACAACCAGTAACGACTGAGCATGTGTCACACTGTCTGGCAACAGCGCAGTAACAACCACCTTCCAGTGCGCCTCAGCAGACCTGTAGGGAGTGTTCAGCCGGTTTGCTTATCAGGATTTGCTAGCGCGTCGCTCATATGCCGAGACAGTGTCATGTAATGACTGTCGGTTTCCATTATTACAAAACCGCAGTGCTGAACATACGTCAGAGGCCTCATGCTCATTAGCTAAAAGAGTAAGGCACTAACAAAAGAACAACACTACCATTTGTACGATTTGAGATTAGGCATTTATCTCTTGTGCTATCATTCCTTAGCACTCCTCGTTGATTTTACTGTACCATTTCTCAGATGCCTCTACCCACGATATGCTTTACAAGCTGTAGTCCTATTTGTAAAGAACGAACTTATTCTTAAACACACACACTGTATCTGTGTGTGTGTGTGTGTGTGTGTGTGTGTGTGTGTTTTTGTATGAAAGTGAGTGTATGTATTTACAAGAGTGAATGTGAGTGATGAAGTGTTGTAACGTACAGGGGCTACCCCTGTCCAGCCGAGTAACACAGAAGAAGGTAGGTTCCCATCTCCAGTGGGAAACTGTGTCGGCGATCTCGCGTTTGAGTCATGATGTGTGACAGTAAGATAAAATCTTCCGGAGTTAAATTAGCCCTTCATTTGGATCTCAATGCGAACATTAACGAAATGTATTCGACAACTGCGAGTACGTTTATACACGAGCTGTATACATGATTAGTGGCAGGTGAAATTTGTGCCAGACAGGGGCCCGAACCCGGATTTCTCGCTTAACGTGATCGGTGGCCTTAACCGCTTTGGCTGTTTATGCGCGTCTCCTGGAGCGACCCATATATCAGATTTTCTACGTACGAAGCTCGCAAATATTCCTGTGATTCCCAAACAGTGAAAGACAATTTTACATCGTATTGCCTTGTTGTGGCATGAAGATCCTACATATAAAATATTTCAAGTTGCTCGTACACTGGATGTTACCAAGAGATTGGAATGAATCCGAAGTAGTCCGAATATACAAGAAAGGAAATTCTAAAGATATAAATACTTGCTGCCCTCTACAAAGTTTTCACTAGAATTTTCACCGCCAGGATGAGCGCTGTCCTTGACCTATAATAACTCCTTGAGCAAATTGGGCATCATACCGTGCCTGTACGGATTCTTGAAAGACATTTGCTTGGACCTGTCATACTGATGCGTTTGAGACTCCAACAGAACAGAGAGTAGGTGAAGGCTTTATTAAAATCATATATATATATATATATATATATATATATATATATATATATATATATATATATATATATATGATTTCCACAGACCGAAAGTGAGGAGAGGGGCTAGTGTAATTGGTTAATACAAACCATAAAAAATGCACGGAAGTATGCTTTTTAACACAAACCTACGATTTTTAAATGGAACCACGTTAGTCTTGTTAGCAAATCTGAACATATAAACAAATATGTAATCAGTGCCGTTTGTTGCATTGTAAAATGTTATTTACATCCGGAGATATTGTAACCTAAAGTTGACGCTTGAGTACCACTCCTCCGCTGTTCGATCGTGTGTATCGGAGAGCACCGAATTACGTAGGGATCCAAAGTGAACGGTGATGGACCTTAGGTACAGAAGAAACTGGAACAGCACATTACGTCCACATGGTAAGACCTTTTTATTCGTCTTTTTCACTGACGCACATGTACATTACCACGAGGGGTGAGGTACACGTACACACGTGGTTGCCGTTTTCAATTACGGAGTGGAATAGAATGTGTCCCGACATGTCAGGACAATAGATGTTCAGTGAGGTGGCCATCATTTGCTGCACACAATTGCAATCTCTTGCGTAATGAATGTCGTACATGCCGCAGCACATCTGGTGTAATGTCGCCGCAGGCTGCCACAATACGTTGTTTCATATCCTCTGGGGTTGTAGGCACATCACGGTACACATTCCCCTTTAACGTACCCCACAGAAAGAAGTCCAGAGGTGTAAGATCAGGAGAACGGGCTGGCCAATTTATGCGTCCTCCACGTCCTATGAAACGCCCGTAGAACATCCTGTCAAGGGTGAGCTTAGTGTTAATTGCGGAATGTGCAGGTGCACCATCATGCTGATACCACATACGTCGACGCGTTTCCAGTGGGACATTTTCGAGCAACGTTGGCAGATCATTTTGTAGAAACACCATGTATGTGGCAGCTATTTGGGCCCCTGCAATGAAGTGAGGACCAATGAAGTGGTCGCCAATGATTCCGCACCATACATTTACAGTCCATGGTCGCTGTCGCTCTACCTGTCTGAGCCAGCGAGGATTGTCCACGGACCAGTAATGCATGTTCTGTAGATTCACTGCCCCGTGGTTTGTGAAACCCGCTTCATCGGTAAACAGGTAGAACTGCAACGCATTCTCTGTTAATGCCCATTGACAGAATTGCACTCGATGATTAAAGTCATCACCATGTAATTGCTGATGTAGCGACCCATGAAACAGGTGGAAGCGGTGACGATGCAGTATGCGCCTGACACTACTTTGACTCAGTCCACCGGCTCTCGCAATGTCCCGTGTACTCATGTGTGAGTTTATGGCAACAGCAGTTAGCACACCAACTGCACCCGCTTCTCCTGTGACGGGCCTGTTACGGACCCGTTTGCGTGCTACGACCATACCTGTTGCATACAGTTGGCGGTAGATGTTTTGCAATGTGCGGCACGTTGGATGCGCTCTGTCCGGGTACCGTTCTGCATACACCCTGCAGGCTTCAGCTGCATTTCGTCGACACTCGCCATAGATGAGTATCATCTCCGCCTTTTCAGAGTTCGAATACACCATGGTCACGGTTCCTACAACACTACACTATCACAGACGTCTGGTAACACGGTGTACTACAGTTGGTCTGCGTCCGGAGACGAATGCAGAATAACAATAGCAGCAAGCGCTACATGCTGATACTGCGACAGCTAGACGAAACCACAACAGTGCACTACAGCCACACACGTAAACACGGCCGTCATCGTAAACATGTTCCTGCAGATGCTGCTCGCCGACCGTGGCCCGTGTTTGTTACAACACGCAACCGAACGTCGGAGGTTTCAAGCGTCAACTTTAGGTTACAATATCTCCGCATGTAATTAACATTTTACAATGCAACAAACGGCACTGATTACGTATTTGTTTATATGTTCAGATGTTCTAACAAAACTAACATGGTTCTATTTAAAAAAACGTCGGTTTGTGTTAAAAAACATACTTCCGTGCATTTTTGTATGGTTTGTATTAAACAGTTACACTAGCCCCTCTCCTCACGTTCGGTCTGTGGAATCGGTTCTTCAGTATTTGATGTGGTTTACGAAATATATCCAGCGGTAACGTTAGGTGACTCACTCTGTATATCCTCAACATAGTTTGCGAGGTTCTTGAAGAAAACTATGGATTTGTTATAGAAAAGGCTGTAAAATAAGCTGACAATATATGTAGATAACTATCCTCAGCACTCCGAGAAGAATTAATCTCTAAATTGAATTGGAAAGTAAAGGGAATCCAATATCTGCAAATGAGATTAAGTAACCAGATACTAGCTGAAAAATAGTTCTGTTTTCAAATCATGTAAAACAACTTCAAACATTAGTTAGCAAACTTTCATTGGTCTTCTATAAATTGGTCAAACATGAACTATAACAAAACAAAGTGATGAATGAAAGGACAGCAGGGGGAGATATGCATGTTAGAAGTGCGCACCTACTGAATGTCACAGAATGTGAATTTGAAACGAGACGTATAGCCAGAAATATTCCGACACACGGAATGGGACAGGCAAGGTTAAGGAAGACATTCTTTAGGTTTCAAGTCTTAAGAGTTGGCTGGGCCGAAGGTAACAGTTCTTGACCGCTTTATACTGTCAGTAATAATTTATGGCTGTTTCTCGCTGACCACTCACCTATCAAGGCGTAATGACATGGGATTATTGTGAGGAAACTCAGAGGAGGTTAAAGAGGAATTAAAAGATTAATATTAGGATACACAAAGCAACACAGACAGATAGTAGTAGATGTAAGAAATACAACGACGGAGAGTGATCTAATGGAAAGAGTTAATACCTTGAAATGGCAGTGGGCTGATCATGTCGCTTAAAGAAAGAATGGCAGGTTGTCGAAACAAACGTTAGACTGAAGACTAATGAAAAAAAAAGGATGAGAGATAGACTTACGAAAGAAAGCTGGACTCAATTGGCAGCCTCACGAAGCCAGTCGATGAGCAACTTGACTGAAAAGTAGCGGCACCAGTTTCTCTGAAGCTGTCAACGACGCAGAGAGCGTAGTGTTAATTCGACACCTTCCATACCGCATCCCAATGACGCCACTGACAGAGGTTGATGAGATAGCGTCATTTCGGCTCTGAACGTTCCGTGAGGGTTCGAAACGTGGAACTGGTATATTCATAAATGCAGATGCCTGTAAATAAGTCTTAATATACTAAATATGGAAGAGTGATTTGCTGTTGTCGTTACTGCTTTTTTAGCCTTTGAAAGTGACCTACTACAATGACATACACTGGCGTGACAAAAGTTACGGGATACCCCCTAATACTGAGTCGGACCTCTTTCGCCCACCGTAGTGCTGCAGCTCGACAAGCGGCTGGTAGTCCCCTGCGGAGATATTGAGCTATGCTGCCTCTACAGACGTCCATAGCTGCGGGAGTGTTGGTGGTGCTGGATTTTGTGCATGAACTGATCTTTCGATTGGCCCTATAACTCTTAAATGGGATTCATTTCGGGTGATTTGGGTGGCCAGATCATTCGCTCGAATTTCCCAGAATGTTCTTCAAACCAATCGTGTACAATTGTAAACCGGTGACATGACATTGTTGTTTGGGAGCATTAAGACCATAAATGGTTGAAAATGGTCTCCAAGTGGCCGATCGTGACAATTTCCAGTCAGTGATCGGTTCATTTTGACCGGAGGACACATCTTATTCCATGTAAACACAGACCACACCGTTGTGGAGCCATCACAAGCATGCCGGCAGTTTGGTTCCTCGGCTACGTAATGTCTGACCCACTTAACAACTGAAATCGGGACTTATCTGACAAGGTGACGGTTTACCAGTCGCCCAGTATCCAACCGCTATGGTGACGAGCTCAGGAGAGACGCTGAAGGCGATTTCGTGCTGTTAGCAAAGACTCTCGCATTGGTCGTCTGCTGCCAAAGCCAATTACGGCCACATTTCGCCACACTGACTAAGAGATACGATCGTCGCATGTCCCACATTAATTTCTGCAGTTATTTCAAGCAGTGTTGCCTCTCCGTTAGCAGCGACACCTTTACGCAAACGTTGCTGTTCTCAGTCGCTAAGTGAAGGGCGTCAGCCACTGTGTTGTCCATGGTTAGAAGTAATGCCTGAAATGTGGTATTCTCGGCACGCTCTTGATACTGTGGATTTCGGAATACTGAATAAGTGTTAGTTCACGCTGTGCAGCCATAATCACGTCGGAAGCTCTTCACATGAATCACCTGAGCACAAATGAGGCTCCGCCAACGCATTGTCCTTTTATACCTTGTTTACACGATTCTACCATCTGTATAGCTGCGTATCGCTATTGTAAGAGGTATGCGCTAAATGCGCTGCCTGCAACAGGCAAGACTTAGGAGAGTCTCTGACCAGAGAGCAGTATGTAGTTAGTTGTTGCTTGACATTAGTCTTGAGTAGTCTGCGTGAGTCGGCAGTAGTCGGTAGTAGTCAGCAGCAGTCTGCGGGTGTGTGCAGTCTGCTCTGGTCGGGACTCTGGAGGATGAGTATTATTGTAGAAGGTAAAGAAGCAGCCTTGCGCTTATCTAGTAATGTGTGTTAACTGTCATCATTTTCTTTTAAAAAATGCCCCATAATAATTTTTATAATATAAAGCATTATTTTTTAAAAAAGCATTCATTTCAATTTAAAGATTTTATCCAATGAATAATTATTTCCTTTCACGAGTCACAAAGCATAGGCCAGCATTGCACGGAGCTGTGCCGAAAATTTTTTATGTAACAGCAGATATATTCGCAGTTTTTATTGAGGTAAGAGTTTTTGCTTTTTTCATTCAGAATACAGGGCCGTGGCGCAGCGCTGCTGTCGTCATAAAATTTACCAGGTTACTGAATTTTCCTTTTTATTATTTCGGGGTTTAGGAATTGAATTTTGTGAGTACATTAAATGTGAATGCATTTCTGCACAGAGATTATGAATGGGAACCAAATTTGTTCAGAGGTTACCATATTAAAAGATTCATTTAATTATTATTTCCGTGGGGAGGTTACACTATGGTTCATTATTATATAATATTTTTGTGGGGAGGTTACACTTGGCGACATCCGGCCAGGATCGTACTTCTTTGTGAATCTTCTGAGAAGTAGTCATATATCTGCTCTTATTTACTTAAATGTAGTTTGCATCTGGCGCAACGCATTTACTAATTTGTCACTCTTTCTTTCTCAGATCATCGGCAATTTGTTGCTCTTTCTTGTAATTGTGTTTGTTGCATTTTTGCATTGTCCTTGTTTCATTTGTACTTAATTTTGATTTGTGTAAACTGCCGCGAAAAACTGGTAACAGTGGATCGCGACGTGCAATGAGCGAAATAGCCGACTCTAATAATTTGACGGATAATATTTGCGACACTCAGTGTAATGATGATAATCCCCTAATTGTAGACAATCAGTGTGTACCGACCACTAGTAATGATTTTGATCCTAATGATGAACAAACAAATTCAATTGTGTCCTCTGTTGATTTGACGACAATTGATGACGCGGGACGTTCTGTTACAATGAATGCTGCCCAGCTTGACACACCCGGTTTGCAAAATTTACGTAATGAACAGACAAATTTTTCTAACGAAAATGAACAATGTACTCAAAGTACGACAGATTTATTTGATTCTGGTGTAGTGACCAACAGTGGACATCCGATCGGCAAACCTTATCGAGAATCACAGAATGACCAAATGTTTACACAAAACGTGACAATTGCAGGTATGCCATCAAACCGCACAGAGAATAGAGTAGGTAATATTGGCTTGGATCAAATTATGGCAGTATTGCTACGACTTGATGAAAAACTCAAACAGTGGAATGAAAAACTAGACAACAATTTCAAATAGTTGAATGAAAGTTTCAAAGAGTCAAATGAAAACACGACAACCTTAACGAACAGGAAAATTTAGTGAACAGATTACAGCCGTTACCGTGGAACGTCATGATACTAAAGAACAATTAAGTGACGAAATTAAGGCTTGTGCTAGTAACAGTAGTGAAGAAATTAGATCTGTTGCTCAAGAATTAGGTAATAGACATGCAGGCACAACAGAATTACTTAGAGATGAAATTGATGCAGTCACTGAACAATGTTCTGAAAATGCGACACAGTTACGCGATGAGTTTAATTTAAAGTCACCAGAACTGTCACGCACTCTGAATACGGAAGTCGATAAGAAATTTGAACAACAGATCAGCCAAATTGACGAACATATTAAAGTGACAGAAATGAAAAATGTTTCAGTCACTAACACGTCACAGCATACACCATATTCCGAACATTTGTCACACTCACACAGCCAGTTTAAGTTAGGTGATTTTCAGAGACCACGCGACTTAGAATCCGAAGTGACACAGACAAACAGATTCTAATGCAATCCTGAACCTGTTCACACATTCAGAGACGATAACGTTGATTATAAGCAATTATTATCTGTAAGAAAATCTAAGGTATTTAAAAATGACAGAGCACAGGTACATGCTTTGAACTGGATACGACAATTTGCTCTTGAATTTTTAACGGGATTTCGTGTAATGCAGAAACTAGAATTAGCATGGATACAGCAATTTGCTTTTGAATTTTCACCGGCATTGCCTGCAACGCAGAAGCTAAAGTTTATTTGTAGCGCGTAATAGACCTCAGGGGATTCATTATGCTTTAATGAATATGTGCCGTAGCGTGCACAGGGCCCCGAGCTGTAGTAGTGCTGTTTCATCTTTAGTTTTCTGCACTGCTGCCTTCTCTTCTACTATCCTTTATATCTATCAAAACAGCTCTTCAACTATCGATCTATCTGTAATTAAGAATGAGTAAAGAAAACCTGATATGACAAATTTTACCGAAAGTGAGAGTTCTCTTTAGAGACTCCAGAAATGACAACTATCGCCGTAATTTTAATAACAGATAAAATTGTAATGATCAGTAGGTACAGCATTTTCAGTATCGTCAAAATTATCAGCAACAGGAACCACATTTTGGTAACAATAGAGGTTTTTCACCGCAATAGCAACAAAACCAGCCGGTTAGCATACCTAACCAACAATGTAATGTACAAGGTCAACCAAGCTTTAATGTTTTGCCGCCTGCATGTATAGCTTCAGCTCCAACAAATTGTAATGCATAGCAACAAGGAAATAACTATGTACAGAAAACACACCATTTCAATTCCTATCGCAATGCACCGTATAGAAATGACTATCATGACAGACGTAAAAGTAAAGAGCACAATTTTCAGCGTACGTTTAATAACAGTCGGTCTTATCAGCAGCAGACTCATCCGCAACAACATATTATCATGAATGAACCAGACAGTAGATATCATCTCGAACGTAATACGCCAGGAAGAAATAACAGAACAGTACAAATAGTCGAAATGCCACAGCATCCTCCCGCAAATAATAGCACGTCAGATGGAATTTGACTAGATACAGCGCAGGTTGCATCTTCCAGTAACGCAAGCAATACTTTTGACATGCAGAATCTTGTTAACGAAAATGTTATTTGAAACATGCCTTGTTGAATGCACCACTTTTATCACATCCAGATCTTACTAGAAATTTTTCCATTGCCACCGACAGTTCTAACACCGCTTTAGGCGTACACATTTTTCAGGAAATTGAAGAAGATGGTTGTACAGTAATTAAAAACATCGCCTTTGCGAGTCGCATTCTGTCACCTGCTGAACGCAATTATTCTGTTACAGAACTTGAAACATTATGCGTTGTATGGGCATTTACGAGATTTCGGCATTTTTTTTATGGAAGACATACTGCCGTTACACAGATCATAGAGCGATATAGTTTTTACTTTCCGCTAAATTTACACACGACAGATTAAGTAGATGGAAACTTTATTTGCAGGAATTTAATTTTACAATTGTTCACATTCCCGGTACAAAAAATATAGTAGCAGACGCGCTATCCCGTTCTATCAGCAACAATCAGCAAGACATCGCAACCAACTTCTGCAAAGCAAATTTCAGCGTCATGTACATTCAACAAGTTGCATTTGAGAATTTCATTTCGTCGTCATTCCAAAACATAGCACAAGAGCAGAGTAAAGGCAATATATGGAAAGAAATTAAACACCTTTGGCAAGATAGGAATAAAGTTACCGTTAGAAACCATTACACTGTACGCAATGACATTCTGTTTCGCCGCTCTCACCCTGACAGCAACAATTGGTTATTATGTATTCCTGACGAGCTTGTTAACAAATTAATCTGACATACTCATTTAAGTTACCCACATTACGGAGCCAGAAAATGTTTTCTTATACTGAGACAGAACTGTTATTTTACTAACATGGAGAAACGTATTCGACGAGTTTTAGCGTCATGTAAAATCTGCCAGAAAGCTAAGTCAGATACGAGTTCACATATTCCTCCATTACATCCCATTGTACCTGTTAAATTGAGACACATGGCCGCTGTAGACAATTTTGGTCCGATTTCCAGAACTAATAGAGGTTTTTGCTACATCTTTGTCGCTGTTGAACTCACTTCAAAATTTGTTACCTTCACTCCGTTACGCAAAGCTACTGCTAAAACTGTTTCGAAAGCATTTGTAAAACATTTTCTATTTCATGTAGGGCATGTATTGAAAGTAATTTCCGACAGTGGATCACAGTTTCGATCTGCTTTGTGGACACGTATGTTACGAGCTAGAAACGTTTCTCCGATCTATATATCCAGGTACCATGCTTCTTCGAACCCTTGTGAACGACTAATGAAAGAAATTGGTAAACTATGTAGAATATACTGCCATAAGAAACATATTGATTGGGACACACACATACTCTCATTCCAGGATGTAATTAATTCCATACCAAATGAATCTACTATGCTATCTCCGTCTGTTATACTGAAAAATGTTGAACCGCCTAACAAAATTAAAGAATTAGTAACCTTTCCTACATCTCGTCGACTACGACACAATGAAATAATTGACATTGCGCTGAACAACATCAAACGTGCCGCAGAGCGCCGGAGAAGACAGCAAACACAGGTTTGTACACGCCGTGACTTTCACATTGGACAGAAGATATTAGTACACACACATTATTTATCTAACAGAGGAAAAAGTAGATGTAGTAAATTTGAGCTTCTATATGCAGGTCCATATCGAATTCACAGCATTCCTCACCCCAATGTAGTACACGTCGAAACTTTGAGAACCCGAAAAACCAAAGGCAATCACCATGTGTCCAACATCAAACCGTTTATTGAATGAACATACTTCATGAAATCACACTGTAATGCCATTTCCTGAATTTTTTTTATGACCACTTATGCAATTATATTCACATGAACACTTACTGATGATTATCGTATTTTTTCTTGCAAGTGCCCGGCAAGGTAAGGTTAGCAGGTCGCTTTTCTTGTCGTTACACATCAGACTGTGCACATTTTCTATTCTTCATGTATGTATGATTGTTTTATTGTTTTGTTCGTATGCACTATGAAATATTTAAGATGTAACAAACACCAGTTGAGTTTCACATTTTGCCTTATGATATCTCAACATCGTGACTATTTTACATTTTTTTTTTTTTTGCTGCTACATTGTGATACTCTGTGTACATTTTTTGCACCTGCACACTGTCTATGTTTTTGACATGTTACGTTTTCTGTCATGCTATGCTGCATGCTCAATTATATCACTAGAAAACAGCTTTTATTTAATGGGTATGTGATTTAAATGCAAGACATTAATCATTGTTTATCATTTTCAGAAAGAAATAACGTGTAAAAGAAATAAATTAAACAGAAATGGGAATTTTACCTTCTGAATGAACGAAAGAAGATACAATACCTCGTCACGAGGAGTAAATGGATCAGAATTAACAAGCATTAACAAGAATATACTACACACATCGTATGATAGCAGTCTTAACTAATTTTTTCTTTCAGAATACGAGGCGATTGATGCAGGCTGTCAGACAGAACTACACATCTTAGATTTAGTGATGAAATATGCTAGAAATAAGGAACTTTATACTATGAATAGTTGTATGATGAAGTGTCTTTTTGCAGATGATAATGAATGATGATGAATAGTGATGCAGAATATTCTAATTTGGATAATGAAGTTTTTCTTTATAGGTGATGATAATAATGGAGTTATGATGATATGGATATTGAAGTTTTTCTTTGCAGGTGATGATAGTAATGATAATGAAGTTTTTCTTTGCAGATGAGGATAATGTTGAAGTTTATGTATTTATGCTATGTAGTTAATTAAGTATTTGTTGCAGTTCGTTTTGACAGTATGTCATATGTCACATGGTATGATGATGAAGGTTTTGGAGAGGACAGCTAGAGAACATATATATTTAATACACATTTCATTACCTGTTAATTCGAAGTTCACTACTTTTCAGCATAATATGCGTTTCTTCTTTCAGCTTAATAATTCATTTTGTATTTTTTGCAGGAGAAATTATTCACGAAATTAATGTGCTATAAGAAGTTGGTCATTAAACCTGTGTCATTCATGAATGTGATCACATATACTCTATTTGTTTCATAACCTTGCTACAGCTGACTCATGATGAATGACGTTACACATCTTCATTTGCAGCAATCAGTCAAATGCAAATATTGTTATGCCCCAGCAATTAATTATCGATCCCAACGCAATGCATTGCTCGCACATTAAAAAAAATGTATTACCAGTCCCAAATAATAATACCAATTTAAGAGAATTATGACTAATACTGAATGATGTTTTCTAATCACAGACTTTGAGTAATAGCTACTGTATGTTACATTTTAATTATGTCTTATGTCACTTAAATGATGAGTTCTGAGTAATAGTGAATGATATTTTGTAATAATGCATGCATACTCTACACTCTTTAACTCCTGTTTTGAAGGATGACTTCTGATGATTTGTAACTGACCACTGAGTGCCAATAATTAGTGCCTATAATTAATTTTAAATATGTCATATGTCACTTGAATGATGAAAAATGTTTTGTAATATTCAATACTTGCTGACCAATGAATGCCACTGTTTCTTATACTTTAAATTTATATTATGTCACTTTTATGCTATATATATGAATACCAGTAGCTTGATGCTACACTCATTAGCTCCTGTTTTGACTGATGACTTCTTATGTTTTGTAACTGGCCAATGAGTGCCAATAATTATTTTAAATATGTCGTATGTCACTTGAATGATGAAAAATGTTTTGTAATATTCAATACTTGCTGACCAATGAATGCCACTGTTTCTTATATCTTAAATTTATATTATGTCACTTTCATGCAATATACATGATTAGCAGTAGCTTGATGCTACACTCATTAGCTCCTATTGACTGATGATTTCTGATGTTTTGTAACTGGCCAATGAGTGCCAATAATTATTTTAAATATGTCGTATGTCACTTGAATGATGAAAAATGTTTTGTAATATTCAATACTTGCTGACCAATGAATGCCACTGTTTCTTATATCTTAAATTTATATTATGTCACTTTCATGCTATATATATGATTAGCAGTAGCTTGATGCTACACTCATTAGCTCCTGTTGACTGATGATTTCTGATGTTTTGTAACTGGCCAATGAGTGCCAATAATTATTTTTAAATATGTCATATGTCACTTGAATGATGAAAAATGTTTTGTAATACTCAATACTTGCTGGCCAACGAATGCCACTGTTTCTTGTATTTTAAATTTGTATTATGTCACTTTTATGCTATATATATGAATACTAGAAGCTTGATGCTACACTTATTAGCTCCTGTTTTGAATGATGACTTCTGATGGTTTGTAACTGGTCAATGAGTGCCAATGTTCTCCCTAAATAGATAACTTATGAACTTTATTCTGTAATGCTTCATACATGGTACAGAAATGTTCAGTAACTGGGCGATGAGAGCCTCCAATTAATCAAATCAGTTGATAGACTAGTAATTATCAATGATGACTGGCATAAGACTTAATGTCCTTCACCTTCAGATCTAATTACCAGAAATTATTGTAATATCCGTTTGTCCTGTCTATCCTCATGCTCAGGGAGCACTATATTTGGTTTTTGCACTAATTCTATGTTGGTGTACCTTACAAGAATGTGGTGTTGACACGACATGCTGTCCACCACCTTGAGCGATGGAGATGTTATTATGGTCCCACTGTTTGGTCTACCTAATGTACTACCGAAATGATAACATGGAATATTACTACAACATTTCAGTGTCTTGGCTACACTGATTAATACTTCAGGGAAAAGAACTTCAGATTGTCTCACTTGGTGTTGTGCTTCTGTAGAAAGATATCTACTTTCAGTGCAGCTGCGTGCAACCTAATGTGCTACAACCATGATGCAATCCGTCCCTTTCCTATCCTAGTTCTTGTAAAACAGTAAAACAAAAACTACAGTGCGTGTGCACTTTATGTCATTTGTTAATATGATTTGTACTCATTCCGTATACATTTTGTGATTTCCTGATATATTCTGAGCTACTGTGCGTGGGCACTTTATGTCATTTGTTAATATGATTTGTATTCATTGCGTATACATTTTGTCATTTGCTGATATATTCTGAATTACAGTGTGTGTGCACTTTATGTCATTTGTTAATAGGATTTGTACTCATTGTGTATACATTTTGTGATTTCTTGATATGTTCTGTACTACAGTGCGTGTGCACTTTTGTCATTTGTTAATATGATTTGTACTCATTGCCTATACATTTTGTGATTTGCTGATATGTTATGAACTACAGTGTGTGTACACTTTATGTCATTTGTTAATATGTTTTGTACTCATTGCGTATAAATATTGTCATTACTTGCTATGTTCTGTACTCAGTGCATGTGAACTATATTTTATTTAATGTTCTGCACTTATATATACGTATATATATATATATATATATATATATATATATATATATATATATATTCTGTGATTGTAAACTTAGTTAATTAGGAAAAATTTGTTGCTCATGGCAAGTCCAATTGACTCTCCATCGCTGCCAAATTTTTGCCCCCCCTCCCCAGTGGAGGGCTATGTAAAAGGTATGCGCTATATGCGCTGCCTGCAACAGGCAAGACTTAGGAGAGTCTCTGACCAGAGAGCAGTATGTAGTTAGTTGTTGCTTGTCGCTAGTCGACAGTAGTCTTGAGTAGTCTGCTTGAGTCGGCAGTAGTTGGTAGTAGTCAGCAGTAGTCTGCGCGTGTGTGCAGTCTGCTCTGGTCGGGACTCTGGAGGATGAGTATTATTGTAGAAGGTAAAGAAGCAGCCTTGCGCATATCTAGTAATGTATGTTAACTGTCTTCAATTTCTGTTAAAAAATGCCCCAACAATAATTTTTATAATATGAACTAATTTTTTAAAAAAAAAGCATTCATTTCAATTTAAAGATTTTATCCAATGAATAATTAATTCCTTTCACGAGTCACAAAGCATAGGCCAGCATTGCACGGAGCTGTGCCGAAAATTTTTTATGTAACAGCAGATATATTCGCAGTTTTTATTGAGGTAAGAGTTTTTGCTTTTTTCATTCAGAATACAGGGCCGTGGCGCAGCGCTGCTGTCGTGATAAAATTTAGCAGGTTACTGAATTTTCCTTTTTATTATTTCGGGGTTTAGGAATTGAATTTTGTGAGTACATTAAATGTGAATGCATTTCTGCACAGAGATTATAAACGGGAATCAATTTTGTTCAGAGGTTACAATATTTAAAAAATGATTTTAATATTTATGTCCGTGGGGAGGTTACACTTGGTTCATATTTAATATTTCCGTGGGGAGTTTACACATGGTTCATTTACCTAATAAATTTTGCGGGGAGGTTACACTATCTCATGACTTATCACCTCACTGGACTACAATTTAGTGACAGGGCCAACCATGTTAACTGAAGTTTCATTACGCATCCGTTGAACTCTAGAAATGCATTTTGGCTGCGGAGAAACGAAGATATCGATTCCGCTTCCTTGTCTTCCGTGTCTTTCATGGCTTCGCAATGGCTGCATTGCATGACGTTGCACCAGAATTTTCATGAGGCAACGAAGTTCACATAGCTAACACTTTATACCGGTTTGACAACATGGGATTCTAGTAGGTTTGTCATTAAATGTTTGAAATCGCTGCGATTCAGAACCAGCTGGTACATCTCTGGAATCCGCCTTGGGTGCGACACTAGTGTAGCAGACATCTTCAGTTAAGTCTCTCCTGAGCACAGATCTTCTTAGAGGAAACTCCTCCACAAATTCGGTGGTAGCTTAGCTCTGTATCCACTTCTTTCAGACGTTAGATGTCCGTTGGTAAGGTCTCTTCCTGTATGGTTGTCCTCCTTGCTGTTTTAAGAACATATTATTTCGACTGCAGGTGTGGCCATCTGGCGGTATTGTGGAATATGGCACTTCGTCTTGGTAGCTAGGCTGTGCGCATATCGGTTGTGTAACGTCCTACATTACTCGCAGAAGTAGTTGGCCTATCCCGCAAACCTCTTCCGAAGGTGAATTTTCCGGCTGCCTGAGGGGGTTGCACTTTCAGAAAACTCCAAGGTACTTGCTAAATGAGTTTGAGAGCGCGATTTGGCACCTCCTGAGTTTCCCTAGGCGACAACTCCATGTTCCAGGACTAGCCTTCCTATCACTTTTCTCCTCAGTTTTTCGGTGTGTAGGAGCCGTATTACACTGTAACATCAGATTCATGATATCGTATGCTACTTTTATGGTTGGATCTTCCACTGAGCAGATGAGTTAATAGTTCCCGTCCTGATTTCGAATCCGAAGGCACAATGAACTCAGAGCGCACCTGTTTCTCGGCTCGGAGAACAGCAAAAAACTGGGCTGTCATAATCGTGACTTCCTTAAGGAATTTCAAATTCATTTTTCTATGATAATTGCTACTCCATTAAATGTGTTTGGGAATCCATGCTCTTTGTTCGATGCGTCAAGGAGGAAGAATTTTGTGTTATGTTTGGAAATGTACTGCGTCACAATGCAATAATTTGGATAACCACAGCCATATACAACTTGCGGTTCCAGTGCATTGTTACAGTAGCGTGCTTCAAAGCACAGTAATCGTTGTGCGGACACACTTCATTTGCGAAATGCACTGGTTTCAGTGTATGCGGCAAAACGAGGAAGAAGACTTTTACTGAGAGCGTATATGGACATGTAGCACAACATGGTCTCGTGCTAACTGCGACTGTCTGAGTAAAAATTTTGCCGTGAGATATTCGCGACGTAGATATGGGAGAGGCTTATTTGCTTCAACTAAAACAGCGCTAAGCTGTGTAGAATGCGTTTTCCCCAGGCACACTCTAAGTGCTCTGTTCTTACATTTGACTGATCGTCTTAGACTTGTGTCTGGATCTAACCCAAAACCAACACAGGCATAGTCCATGTATGGTAATATTGTCTGTCTCACACACACGATGGCTCGCAATATATTACAGTACTTATCTTCTGTAATGTGTGTCCTGCATCAAAGTTTATGACCGATATGGCGTCCAAGATATTTGACTACTGTCATGGTGGTAATTCATACGGCCTGAGCTTCAGTTTCTGTGGGAAGAACCCTGCGTCTGGTGAAGAGTAGAGCCGAAGACTACGTAGGTGATATAACGAAAACATTTGTCGCCATATACAAGCGTAATCTTGACATACCATGATTTATTTTCTGCAGGCCGCAAGGAAGGGAGTCACCAGCTAAATAAATACACACATCCTCAGTATACCTTAAAACTGTGACATTTTGTGGCCAACTGTCTTTTATGTCTGAAGTAAATATACTTAAAAACACTTGTCAACCTTGGGCCTGGACTATCATTACCACTTCTTACTACCAGTGATCGATGTTGTGAGAGCACAAGCTGTGGGGGGTGAGTAGAGCGGTGGTTTCCCGCCGCAGAGCACTAGCTGCCGGTTGCTTCATGGCCGTGGTAAGCGGTTAGCGTTTACGAGGCCTTGGAAAAACCGAGCAGGAGCTAGATAGGGGATAATATAGCCGTGTTTTCGCGCTTGGAGGAATTTATATGCCAGAAAAAGTTGATAAAAACGAAACTAAGAGTGACACTGAGGTGCGAGTTGGCACTCATGCACAGAAAAATATGTAAGGCACGACTAAAATATATAAAAGTTTCTGTCATCTTAAAAATTGTAAATTTATGCAAGTTCGAAAGCTAAATCTCGGCAATGCTTTGCCGATTAATATGAACAGACTATTTACGGATGCGGCTAGTAGAGCTGCATCGAGCAATCATAGCCGATTTAGCTGAAAATGAACATTTTTGAACGAGAGGTCGGAATATGGGATTCGACTGACAGAAACTGTGCTTTTGGTAATAAATAAATTTAAAGAGACAGAACTAGAGGCAGCATTCTAAAGTTTAAAGAGGTAGGTCAGTAATTACATATGTATTTTTATTTGTTTATTTACGTTAAGTATCAAAAACCCGGGAAAGGTAATATCACACCACAAGAACATTATTTATGAAAAAACGGTGGCAGATACAGAAAATTGGACCTTAAATTGTTATTGCCCGGAAATTTTCCATATTTTGCAATGTATAACAGGAGTTTTTGTGTTTAGTTTTAGAACATTCATGATTATTGTGAAACATTGTTTTCAGTTAGACAGCCGTTTCGAGGGTGGATAGGACGGCCATCTTTGAGGACAATACAGTTGGTTTTGAGCGACGCTAAGAGCTGGACGTGCCGCCCATCTTGGGGTAGTAGTGGGTTGGTAGCCACGTCCGGGGACAAGTATGTATGTAGCGACGTTCGAAAGCGGTGAAGTGGAGCTCAATATAGTGGTTTGGGGCAGCAGACAAGAGTCTGTTCTGCGAATTGTGAACAGACTGTCGAGTGCAGTGATCGCGACATTTGAATTTTATAGTGAAGTGTTGTAGCATCAGTTGTTAAAGGCCGCCCTTACGTAAAAGTCCCTAAGACTAAATTTTAAGTGTTTAGTGAATATATTGAAAAATAGAAGTAAACGTGTTCAAATTATAAATCAACGTGAGTGGTTCAATATTTTAAATTTCACCGCTATGCCTGCCTGCATTGTTTTTTTATATTCTGTTTCAGCTTAAAAATTGAGTTTTGCGACAGGTGTGAGCTGGCACTCTATGACGAAAAACGTAGCCAAACGTTGAGACCGGCCACATCTCTGGGCCGCTCAATTATACATTCGAGCCATAGCGCGCCGGGGCTCGAGCCAAAATATTCGAACTTCAATATGTAGTGCCCAGTACCGTTGTAATAGAAAAGTTTGCTCTCGAAGCTATTGGAAATACTCTGCTTATCATCTTTTGGCGGGCAGTATTGAAAAGGTGACACTGTCTTATATGTTGCTTATTTCATCAAAAACAGTAATACAGGGTGGCGCAGGGGAACGGGAAGTTTTGAACGTTACAGTTGGCAGCACTGTAGCGCCGGCAGATGTTCGAAACTTTGCACAATTGATGTTAACGCATTGCCATTTAGTAGAGATGGGCAAACTGAAACACGTAACTGTTTCGAAACAAATGAAACAGCACAATGTAATGTTTCGATACACTGTTTCGAAACCGTGAAACAGTTTGCGTTTTGTAATCTAATAAACCTACACATTTTATCATCTTGAATGTCTACTGTATAAGTATGTCCACATAAACACAAATGAGTTGCGAGACCGCTAATCATATCCCAGAAAGTATGAAATTATCACTTAGGCGTCTTGGCAGTTTCGTATTTCTGCGGAAAATGCGCTGCTTTCGTGTCGTGTGGCTTTCATACTTTTCAATTGGCTGAGGACAGCCATAGCTGAAGACAGAAAGGCCACCATGAACGGAACTGGAGGTGGGAGCAAACTGCAGAAACAACGGATATGCTACTGGAATTCCCACATTCCGTTAGTATGGGTAATATACCCATCCTGCTAATTGCCATGCACACAAAGGGAATCATTGAGGATAATAGGCACAGTGACTATAGACTCACAAATAACGCCAAATAATTCGAATAAATAACAAAATATAACAGAAAAAAATTTTGTCTTTCAAGGTGTTTCGAACCGCTACTATAAATTCACCACGCTTCCTAGTCCTTCCCGTTCACCATTACACTATCAGTGATATGTCAAACAGATTGCTTGCAATTATACCTACATCAGATTTATGTATATGTCTAATAACTGTCACTCTGCGCCTTTTTTTATTCAAAATGTTGTAGGCTTATTTACGTTTCTTAACATGATTACTGTACATGAACAGAGAAGCGTATGTTACCTAAAAGTTTAATTTAACTGAATGATTTTCACATATTTATTATTTTGAATGTGAATAGTATGCGTTGTTTTATTGCTTGGTTAGTGTTTATAAAGCAGATATTACGCCATTTCGGAATATGACAGTCAGCTAGAAACGAAGCTTTATTTTCGGATATCTTAAGCTTCATGCTATTGTTTGTCACAAAGATTTTGACACTCTTGAAAGTGTTTCATGAAGTGGTATGTTAAATGTGTTTCAGTACCTGTGTCGAGCCCGAATCTCGTCCGACACAGAGGGGAATGAAACATCACTGTTTCGATACAATTAGTCCGTTCCAAGCACTGGTGGACTGAAACAGCCTTATTCTGAAACAACGATACAGTTTCTGTGTCTGGCTCGAGACCGAATGTGGCCCAGTTATCCGAGACAGGGGTGGAATGAAACACCACTGTTTCAAAACAGTGAACCGTAGCCGTTCCGAAACACTGAAACAGTTCCACGTATCGATACACTGTATCGAAACATAGAAACAGTGGCCAAGTCTACCATTTAGTAATCATGGAGAGTTGGACTGGTGCTGAACGTGCAGTAGCTGTGAGAGCGTTTTACAAAAATGGTGATAGTGCGACTGCCGCGCAGAGAACAACATTTCGACAGCATAACCAGCTTGGACGTCATGGACGTGTCCCATCTGCGCATGCGATTGCAACGTGGGTGCGTAATTTTGAAGAAACAGGATCTGCCTTGAAAAAGAAACCTCCAGGTGGCATTCCAACCTTTCGTACCCCAGAGAACATTGTAGCTGCTAGAGCTGCAATCGAGAGAAGTCCTCGCCGCTCCGTTCGACAGCATGCATCTTCGCTAGGGATTAAGCGGCGAAGCTTACAAAGAATACTCCACGAATTAGACTTCCATCCCTATAAGTTGCAGATTGTGCAACACTTACATGAACGAGACCCAGCGTCACGTATGGAGTTTAGTAGCCAGATATTGGCTACAATGAAGGAGAACGCGAATTTCCTTGGTAACTTATGGATATCAGACGACGCCCATTTCCGCCTGAACGGGTTCGTGAACAAACAGAATTTTCGTTATTGGACACAGGACAATCCTTGTGAGTTTCACCAGCGACCACTACATAGCGCCAAGGTCACAATATGGTGTGCTGTATCATGTCATGGTGCTATCGGCCCCTATTATTTTGAACGTGAGGATGGTAGTACAGTAACAGTAACATCCGCTCGATATGTTGAAATGCTTCAAACATTCTTTACACCGAGACTGTACGAGCTTAATCTTAACGGCGAAAACATGTGGTTTCAGCAGGACGGAGCCACGTCACACACTGCTCGACAATCGATGGGAGCAGTTCGTCAATTGTTTGGAAGACGCATATTCCACGTAACGGTGACATTGCATGGCCTGCGGGATCCCCGGATCTTAGTGTGTGCGACTTCTTCCTGTGGGGATATCTTAAAGGAAAGGTGTACCGTACACGTCCTGCAACAATCCATTAACTGAAGGAGAACATTGAAAACGAAATCACTGTCATTCCCCAAGATTTGCTACACCGTGCATTCCAGAGTTTTCATAGCAGGCTGTTAGAGTGTGAACGCCGAATGGGAGCACATCTATCCGATGTCATCTTTAAAAAGTAAGGAGACACTTTTCGACATTTTGATTGTAAAGACATACTGAATAATGGCATACTGAATACATTCACTTTCGTTAATAAATTACTAGTTTTATGAATTTATTCATGGAAATGACGTTATTTCGAAATTTCCCGTTTCCCTGCTCCACCCTGTATATCAGTTGTCCCTGAGTATGGATATGGGTTATAAATTTTACCAGTGTTGATTTCGTGCCACGTCTTCTCCTAAAACCAAATGGGTTTTACCGAACTGATTGTGGTGCTCATACCACAACTCATGTCTGTGTTTCGACATTCTTCCAGCACTTTGTGTACATAGCTCAGGAGGGTTATTGACGTATAAGATGCTGCTTCACCATATTTTCCTACAGCACTATTTGTGATTTCTCCCATTAGGGTTGGTTCAAAAGGCTCTGAGCACTATGGGACTTAACATCTGTGGTCATCAGTCCCCTAGAACTTAGAACTACTTAAACCTAACTAACCTAAGGACATCACACACATCCATGCCCGAGGCAGGATTCGAACCTGCGACCGTAGCAGTCGCGCGGTTCCGGACTGCGCGCCTAGAACCGCTAGACCACCGCGGCCGGGTCCCATTAGGGGATATCAGTTCTTTTGTTCCGAATGTTATTAAAAATGCGACGAAGATGGTACCTCCCTTTCATCGTCAAGGAAGAGAGCTTGCAGAAACGTACAATGAGGTGACAAAAGTCACGGGATACCTCCTAATACCGTGTCGGGTCTCCTTTTTCCCGGCTCAGTGCAGTAACTCGACGTGGCGTGGACGCCACAGCTCGAAGTGCAAAATGTCACTGAAAGTCCCCTGCAGAAATACTAAGCCCTGCCGCCTCTATAGCCGTCCATAAGGGAGAGAATGTTGCCGGTGCTGGATATTATGAACTGATCTCTCGATTACATCCCATGAGTATTCGGGCGATATGGGTGGCCAAATAATTCGTTCGAATGGTCCAGAATGTTCTTCAAACCAATATCGAACAATCGTGGCCCGGTACCATGACATCATTGTTTGGGAGCATGAAGAGCAAGAATGGCTGCAGGTGGTCTCCCAGGAGCCGAACATAACCTTCTACAGTAAAGGACGGTTAGTTTGTACCAGATGCCCAGTCCCTCCGTGTAAACATATCCCACACCATTATGGAGTCACCATTGCCTTACATAGTGACTTGTTGGCAACCTATACCATGGCTTTGTGGGGTCTGTGCCGCACTCGTACCCTATAATCAGCTCTTACCAACCCAGATCGGGACTCATCTGACCATGCCACGGTTCTTCAGTCATCTAGGCTTGAACTGATATAGTCAAGAGCTCAGGAGAGGCGCTGCGGTCGGCGATTTGCTGTTAGCAAAGGCAATCGCGTCAGTCGTCTGCTGCCAAAGTCCGTTAACGACACATTTCGCAGCACTGACCTAACGGAAACGTTCGGCGCACGTCCCACATTGATTTCTGCGGTCATTTCACGCAGTGTTGCTTGTCTGCAGCATTGATTACTCCAGGCAAACGCCACTACTCTCGATTGTTTTGTGATGACCGTCGGCCACTACTTGTACGTGGTGAGAGGTAATGCCTGAAATTTGGTACTGTTGGCACATTCTCGACATTGTTTACCTCGGAATATTGAATTCCCTTACGATTTCTGTCCATGCGTCTAGCTCTAACTATTATTTCGTATTCAGAGTATATTAATTCCCATCGTGGGGCCATAATCATGTCGAAACCTTTCCACATGAATCTCCTGAGTACAAATCACAGCTCTACCAGTGACCTTTCTTTTTATAGCTTGGTTGGGTTGGAGGGAAGAGACCAAACAACGAGCTCATCGGCCCCATCGGGTTAGGGAAGGACGGAGAAGGAAATCGGCCTTGCCCTTTTAAGGGAACCCTCCCGGCATTTGCCTGTAGCGCAGGATGGCCGAACGCGGGTTTGAACGGTCGTGCCCCCGATTGTGAGTCCAGTGTGCTAACCACTGCGCCATCTCGCTCGGTTTTATACCTTGTGTACGCGATACCACCGCCATCTACACAGGGGCGTACCGCTATCCCATGACTTTTGTCACCTTGGGCACTACTTTTCCAGATAACAGGGCTCTTTTGAGCACCTCAGCAGTTACGCATTCGTTTCGGAAATTGCCTTATTCATCTTGTCATCAGTGAATTGTTCAACTGAGACGTTTCAAGCAGTCATTAACTAATTTGTTCGAAAAGCTGTTGCACAGTTTTAGTTACGGGCTATACGTAAACATTTAATCCGTTTCCAAATGTTAAACAGGTTTTTTTAAGTTTATCCAAGCAGATTTCTTCTTATTTTTGCGTAGTCGGTTTAATTTAAAGTCTGTTGAAGTTTCAAGCAGTCATTCACTAATTTGTTCGAAATGCCATTGCTCAGTTTTAGTTACGGCTATACGTAAACATTTAATCCGTTGAAAAAAGTTAAACAGGTTTTTTTAAGTTTATTCAAGCAGATTTCTTCTTATTTTTGCGCAGCCACTTTAATTTGGTTTATGTAATTTTCTTCCGATGCGCGCTTTTTGCACAATTTAATGCTTCTCGTCGTCCAAACACTCCATTATTGCATTCCTCACCCCCTCATATTGGTAATGTTTTAGTTTTCGGAACACATGGTTTATGTCGTGTGACAGATACCATCGCAAATACCAGTACAAGCAATAAAATCCGCGTAGTTGGTTCTTGTTCCTCCACATTCAGA
Organism: Schistocerca americana; assembly: GCF_021461395.2. NCBI lineage: Eukaryota > Metazoa > Arthropoda > Insecta > Orthoptera > Acrididae > Schistocerca > Schistocerca americana. The sequence goes on along the minus strand of NC_060126.1, from coordinate 305,594,993 downwards.
AAACGTTTTCCGAAACATTAGCCGACTTGTTCAAGTCTGCTGTCAGAATGTTTCACTTGTGGACAGGCCATATAATACCTCGTCACATATGAGAACGGTTGGTAGATCTTCAGATCAAAGGATTTTGCGACTACCTTCCACATCAAATCTAATATTAAACTCGGTGACACAATATCTACAGTGTTCTTTCGTTGGTTTACTGCAGTTATCCTCGTCGGGGATCCGTCATTTAAAACAATTAAATTATCTTGGTCGACAATGTTCTCTTTTACTTTGTCGACGCTGTATTCTTGGTCTGAGCTACAAGCGGAGTGATGAGCAATAAAAGCACCTAATATTATCTTCGGATGTGATACAGGATGAACACGTTACTGAGTTGTTGCTTCTTTACGGTCTTCCTATGCTGTCTGAAAACAGATATTACGTTAATTTGACTCCCATTCCAATGCAGCTGAAGCATCTTGAAGTTATATCTCTTGTCCACTTTTAATGTAACGGGCGTTCCAGTGCGCTATATCCTTGACATATCCCTCCACTGTTGGGACCAAGACTCAATAACGATTGTGCGATACATTCTTTTATGTTGCTGTTGTTCGATCCTGTAATGTGAATAAAAGCGAAATGTAGCTAAGTCTTGCACGATTGTAAGATGTATCTAAATTGTTGATTGGAATATGTCAAGAAAACACTCGTTTTCAGAACAAACAGAACATCTTAACGACTAGAGACAGGACGTCCATATTCACAAGACATGTACATTAGAATGTTGTGTAGAAATGATTAGTATTTGAACCAAGTCGGCCAGCGTGTTCAAGGTCAACATCGATATCACCGAGCAACATCACCTACTAGTAAACTGTGACTGCAGCTCTAGTTGTAATAGTTCAATGTTACTTGAGAAGATGTGCAAGATGCTTCACAAACGTATGCTCGAACCGTAACGTCAAATCAGTGACTTTCAAACAGGGCGCATTATTGGCATGAGTGAAGGTGATGCACCTGTCAGAAAAACTGCTGCTCGTGTGGGACGAAGTGTTTCACCAGCGCAACCTGTGTGTCCAGATCTGTTCACGGAAGGCTGTAGAACACGGTCATGACGAGATGGGTCGGGTCACACCATTCAATCAACCCGCCCCCGAGAAGATCGACACATCATTTGACCGCCATTGCGGTACAGATATGCGTCTTCCTCGACTCTGGCGCAACAGCGGAACACATCGTACATTGTCAGGGGTGAGAGTCCGTCACCGTTTTTAACTGCATGGGCATCTTGCGCGTCGTCCACTTTTCCGCCTACCTTTGACGAATGTACAGAAACATGCTTGATGGCAACGGTGAATGGAACAACATCAGTGAGAACAGATACGGCTTCAGATAGTGTTTTTGGCCGAATTCAGGTTCTCTTTCTTTGAAAATGAAGGCCTCATTTTGGTTCCCCACAGACAGGAGGAGCGGCATCACAGTGACTGCAGTCGCGCAAGATATACAGCCCCAACTCGAGGCCTTATGATGTGGGGTGGTATTGGGTTCAACCACAAATCACAGTTGGTGGGTCTCCAGGTTACTGTGACCAGTGTGACCTACGTGAATGACATCTTGTGACCCGTAGCCATACCCCCGCAAAATGCACAACACCCCAGATTCAATTTTTCAGCAAGACAATGCACGATCACATATTGCTTCTTGAACATGTGGCTTCTTGGTATCACAAGACATCAACCTTTTTCCCTGGCCCACCAGATCACCAGAATTGTCACCAATCGAAAATTTATAGGATATGGTGAAACGACGGGTGCAACACTGTGACCCAGTGTCAACCACCACAGATGAATTTTGAAACCAGGTGACTGCAGCGTGGATGGCTATGCCACAGGACGCCATTCGCACCTTATATGCGTCGATGCCGTCATGCATGGGACAAGTTATCAGGGTCCATGGCGGACCCTGTGCCTTCTTTCCAACGCAACACATGCTGAACTGGGGTGACTGAAATGATAATCATTGTTGCAGAACATACTAATGTATATGTCTTTTGATTGTGAACGTCTTGTCTCTAGTCATTCAAGGTCTGCTTTTTCTGAAAATGGGTGTATTTTAGCAATTTCGGGAAACTTAAGCTGTGAATAAAGAGTAAGAGTCTACTTAAAACACTGACATACACCTAGGTTGCTCGTAAGGTGGTGGTGGGGCTCCGTCAGTGTGCGCCATGGCGATGTTCTTGCCGTTGAGGCACTAGAAACGTTATCAGAATCGGAAGGTTATTAGTATATGTAAAGATCTGTCACGACTTGAGACTGAAAATGTGGACTTCTTAACTGCGTAACTATGCCGGCATGTGATGAAACACGTGGTGGAGCCTTGACTACTTTTTCGTTGTGTGGGAGATACTAGATTCCGCAATGGTGTGGCCGAGGATTTTGGAGTCGCGTGGACAGCAGTATGTGAAACACTCAGCGGCGTAACGGATCAGATAGTTTTAAAAACACACGAGTGGACTCGATTCACGTCTAAATTGCGAGAAATTAATAGGGATAACCTAGAATGGTAAAATATATTTCGAGTGCCTACTGTAATACGGGCTTTGGATTTTACCCAAGCAGAAATTAGAAAACCAACATTACATGATGAAGAATTCATCAGTCGGGAAAGTTACGCGTCTGTTAATGTGCATACTACCGTAGATGCAGTGAGAAATTTACTAGAATAAGTGCAAAATTGCTTGGTAGCGTGCGTATTGCTATCATATGGAGACGTAGCCCATTTGAAAATATAATTTCTGGGTGCAAAGGGGATGATTGCTTACTTGTTGATTCAGGGTGTGGAATATCTCAACAGTTACTCACTCCATTTAAGTCAGCAAGGAATGATAACATCGACGTCAGAGGAAGAGCGATCGATAGTGGAGAGAGCCTTGGCCAACTGAAGCAACGGTTTCCAGTCATCGGTAAATATGTAAAACTGTCTTTAGAGAGAGTCCCCAAACTAATAGTAACGTGCGCTGTACTGCACATAACCTCTGAGCACCAGCAAGGTACATCTCCATTGTCATTTGGAGGACGGACAGATGTGGAAGAAGACGACGGCGAATGTGGGAGTCCTGATGAAGACGAGTCTGCCGACAGACAGCTGGAAAGCAGTGAAAGCAAGGTTCGCTCGTCGTGAACAGAAGCGGCAGGAAACACTCTGTTCTTTTTTCCTTGAATTAATTATGTACAATTCTAATGAAATAAGCAACAGATTAGAATTTTAATTACAATTGAACGTAACATAATTACAAGACACCAATAAAAATGCTCAAAACATACATTTACTTCCCTCCTTCACACTATAAAAGGATATAGTAACACAAAAGTTTAACAATATAGTATTTATGTTTCATACTAATAATTCGCCTGTGTAGATTTGTCCCCCGCTGTTTTCTCTAGCTTTTTTTTTTCGCTTCTATTTCAAGGTATGTAGTCCCAGCTGTCTCAACAATACAACTCTCTGAAGTTTCAGAAAAAGACAAATCTTTTGTATTTTCAGTTTCATATGTCGCAAGGGTTTCACTCCATATCGAACGTATGTTGAGGTTGTCAGTTTTGCTGTTGCAGGAGCAACAATTAGCCGCGTACGTAAGTATGACATTGCTGTCTTTAGAGGCTTTTGATGCGTGCTTGACACCAACCGACATAGCTTCTTAAACCTTTCTAAAAATAGGATTATTTTCCTGGGAAAGCTATACGGCTATGTCTTTTTCCCAATCTTTCACTTTATTTGGTTATTTCCTGTTTCCTTCAGATAGAATTTCTTTATAATGTGACTCTTCATATCAGTGAAGAGTTTATTAAGCTGTGCTGCACTGTACCGTTTGCCAGTTCAGTGGAAGTATTCCTGTGCAATAGTACTCCATGAATTCTTCTTTTCCGACACTACGTTTGGTGTGCTAGATTCCTGCAGCACAACTATTTTCTCGAATGTCAAATGGACGAAAAGTGTTGTTAATGGTGGTTTTGTTGGCTTCTCCACCTTCACTTACTTCAAGACATGTCGATAACAGGTTCATAAACTACCACGGCATGCGCGTAGCTCAAAAATGGTTCAAATGGCTCTGAGCGCTATGGGACTCAACTTCTGAGGTCATCAGTCCCCTAGAACTTAGAACTACTTAATCCTTGCTAACCTAAGGACATCACACACATCCATGCGACCGTAGCGGTCTCGCGGTTCTAGACTGTAGCGCCTAGAACCGCACGGTCACTCCGGCCGGCTGCGGGTAGCGATCATTTACATTCAGGCGCCACAGTCTGGAACCGTGCGACCGCTACATCGATGTGTATGATGTCCTTAGGTTAGTTAGATTTAAGTAGTTCTAAGTTCTCGGGGACTGATGACCTCAGAAGTTAAGTCCCATAGTGCTCAGAGCCATGTGAACCATTATTTGTTGCTTGTTTTGTTAACTGGCAACGCCAAATAATGTGAAAGAAAAATTATATGTGGTGACAGATTGATCTGTAACATAGGTTAGCTTGAAAGGTAAGAAATCATATGTAACTTGACAAAGCCAACGAACGTAAGAAGAAAAACATGGTTGTGCTTACAGACTGAACTGTAGTTTAGAATGTTTGAAAAATCGCCTCTATAGTCGCCATTATATTTATGGGATTTTCCGTGTTTTTCGTATGTCACTGGTCAAAGGCGAAAACTCATACTGAATTTTACTCGTTATCCTATCTATTATCACCTGTTGTCTGATGATAATAGTAGATATATATACTGCAGGACCCCCAAGTCCGAAAATAACATTTTGAACCATATAATTAGCAGCTGCTGCTGTCTTTAATTCGGCTACATGTAATTTGGGTAACACTACTAGAGATCTAGGGACCCAGCTTACATATCAGTAGACCTATAGCCATCGGATGTAACCTGCGTTTGTTCCCTTTTTATGTACACTTTCAATAAATACAATGCAAGGCGAGCATCGTAGCGCTCAAGAAGTTTTCAGAAGTGCTTCCTACCCATCGCCGGCGACGTTGTTTATTTTCAATGATGGACGTAACCGTCGCTACGCTCGTTGCTTGATGCGAAACTGCCTTGTGACCATCTGTCGCTCGCGGAAGTTTATCGGCCTTGTTGAACAGCATGTGTCTCATGTTGCTGTTACATAGGTGTATTGGTGATAGACGTGTCTTGGTTGTCGGTAAGATGACTTCACCGGTAGATTCTTCCATACGGATTTCATAAATGTTCAGGAGTGCAATACCTAAATGGTTTGGAAAAACCCCGAGAAGCTACTGACAAACGGTCCATAATGGACCATTTCCCTCCTTCACTGTACTTCACTGTCCATCTCTCACCCGGGACAGGATGAACACGCTGAAAACTCTCAAGTTGTCACCAGGAAACCGGAATAATAATTCAAAGTCAGTTATGACCTGAATCGCGAATTCTAATTGTGAATTCCGCGCAACGTTTGTTGCTAGGCAACTTTGGTGCATCTCTTTGTATATTCTATAGTTCTTTCGCTTGCAGCAGATAAAAGGTATCATAGAATCTTCCTTTCCTTCTGAATAGTCTCAAGCTCTTACAACACCTTTAAACAGCATTCGTAATGGAATACAGTGCTACGCAGTATTACACTCCAGTCCTTATAAATAATGTAAGAAAACTCCTTAATTCTCTTTGATTTACAGCGGCGACTATTCCACTAACGTCACCTTTTGTTGGCTGTTTTCATTCATTACATTTTCTCCTACTGTTTCCTCTTAGGTGCTTTGCTATGTGTTTTTGTTTAAACTATCTACGATGATTCATTCTTAACATGTTTGTAGTTAAATCATTTTCCAGTTGTACCTCTCTCCAAATATTCGTATCATCTACTGCCGTTGATATTAATAAAGAAATATCAATATATTATTTAACCATTATTAATCTGTCCTTGATATGAGGTATGTGGTCTGAAATGCGGGAGTGTGGTATAACCGCTGTTGATAATGCAGTTATTGTTATTATTATTATTATTATGCGCTATTATATCTTGTTGTTCATTTGGACAACAGATATCGTACGTTATTGTGTGGACCAAATATTGTAGAGGATGCCTGCATAGAGGAGATTACAGGGAAGGCAACACGTTCCAATATTACGACGTGCATTGTGGATGTGTCTGTTTTATGAAGAGTGACGCCAATCATGGCTGGCCAGATCACTAATCATTGACAGATGAATTTATATTAGAGGGTCTCTAAAAATGTGGAAGATCGATACATTAACCATGAAAAAACGTCGCTGGTGGTAAGGTCACACCATAATGCCTGTTAATAGATGGTTTTATTCTATGACACGTTAGTTTATATAGATGGCGCTCAGAAACCGTCTGTCGTTTTGCAAGGGTGTTGGATGGTACGTTTTCTGATAAGTAATTGTTAAGAACACAGTTCGATATGATGCGGCGTTTCCGATTTAATTGTTATTGAAGCTGACCAATCAGGTCGTTTCGCCTCGAAATTCAAGCAGCCTGCAAGAGACTGCATGTCAAACCTGTTTTTCGTTTTGTTTCCTAAAACCAAAAAAAGAGCAAAATAAAAATTGGACATGGTACCGTAGGAAGAAGAGAAATCAGACTGCGTTCAGAGTAAAGACACATAAATTGTCAACATTTTATCAGTAGACCTTTGAAGGATTCGTAACAAAGTTGCCGATTTCCCTACCTTCCGGGAAATTCGTCGCGTTCAGATTATTGCTGAGACAGAAAGCTGGCTGAAACCCGAAATAGAAAGCTCTGAGGTACTTATTGAGTCATGGAACGTTTATCGGTAAGGCGGATTAGACATTGTAGGAGGGGGAGTGTTCATCGCAGTTGACAAAAGTATTGCTTCTAATGAGGTCGAAGTTGAGTGTGATAGTGAAGTTATCTGGCTGAATGTATCGTGAGTCTGTGAAAGGGTCTATGCGTTAAGCATAAACAACTACCACCGCCATAATTTAGCCAAACATCTGGCCGAGAACTCTGGTCCTACGTAAAACTGCTAAACAAATCTATGATTTCCACCCAATCGCTCGTTGACCAGTCTGGTGTGGCAGTTGAAGATAAAAAAAAGTTTTAAGCTTAACGTTTAAGAAATCTTTCAAGCAAAAGAACTGTGCAAAAATACCTTCGTTTGACTAGCGCACAGACTCCCACATGGTGGACATAGTAATAATGATACCTGGCGTAGAGAAACAACTGAAAGAGTCTGAAACAAATAAGTCGCCAGGTCCCGATGGAATCGCAATTCGGTTTTACAAAGAGTACTCTACGGTACTGGTTCCTTACTTATTGTTAGATGACATTTATCGGGAATCTGTCGTCTAGTATAAAGTACTAAGGGACTGCAAAAAGTGCAGGGGACTTCTGTACATCAGAAAGTTGATCCGCTAAATTCCACACCAATATCCTTAACACCGGTTTGCTTCAGAATCCTTGAACATACTGTGACCTCGAATATATTAAATTTTCTTGAGAGCAAAAATCTGATGTCCGCGAATCAGCACTTTTTTAAAAAGCATCGCTCGTGCGAAACTCTGCTTGCCCTTTCCTCACATGATATCCTGTGTATCATGAATGAAGGGCAACAGGCAGATATCATATTCCCAGATCTTTTTAATGCATTTGCCACTGTGCCCACAGTACACTGTTTATTAAATTATGAACATACGGAATACGTTCCCAGACATGTGACTTGCTCGATGACTTATTAATTAATAGAACGCAGTATATTGTCCTCTGTGGTAAGTGTTAATCGTAGTGAAGGATACCTTCAAGCTGCAGGAGTGCCTCGGTAAGTGTGATAGGAGCGCTATTGTTGTCTATAGACAAAATGATTTGCCAGCCAGGGCGTGCAACAATACCCGGTTGTTTGCTGATGGAGCTATGATGTACGGAAAGTATCGAAGTTGTGTGACTAGAAGGATACAAGGTGACGTCGACAAAATTGCTAGTTGGTGTGATGAGTGGCACCTGGATGCAAATATAGAAAAATGTAAGTTAATGCGGATGAGTAGGAAAAACTAACCCGTAATGATGGGATACAGCATTAGTAGTGTCTAGCATTACACGACCAAGTCGTTCAAATATCTGGACGTAATGCTGCAAAGCGATATGAAAAGGAGTGAGCATTTGAGGATTGTGGTAGGGAAGACGAATGGGAGACTTCGGTTTATTCGGAGAATGGTGGGATAGCGTGGATCATCTGTAAAGCAAACAGCGTATAGAACGCTGATGGCGCGTATTTTTGAGTAGTATTCGAGTGTTTGGGATCCCCACTAAGTCTGTTTAAAGGGAGTCGTCGAAGTAGTTCAGAAGTGGGCTGCTAGATTTGTTACCGGTAGCTTCGAACACCACTAAGGTATTGCGGAGATGCTTCGGGAATTCAAATGGGAATCCCTGGAAAGAGGGCAACGTTCTTTTCGAGGATAACTGTTGAGAAAATGTAGATAAGCAGAATTTGAAGCTGACTGCTGGATAATTCTACTGCAGCCAACATACTTTTCGCACAAGGACCACAAAGATAAGATTCTAGAAATTAGGTCTCCTGCGGAGGAATATAGACAGTCGTTTTTCCCCTCTCTCTAGTTGCGAGTTAATGAGGAAAGGAAAATACTACTAGTGATAGAGGGTCCTCTCAGCCATACTCCGTACTGTGGTTTGTGGATTATTTATGTAGATGCACAAATACAAACCGTGCCAATGGCTGAGCAGTGTCATGCGCTATCATCTTCGCTACGGGAACAACTGACACTAATTTTATTTGGCAGACATCTTGAATTTGAGCCTGATTGGTTAACTTCAATGCTAACTAAATCGGAAACGACGCAACGTATCGAATTTTTTCCTTTACAGTTATTTCTCAACACAACATACTCTGCAACACCGTTACAAGCTTTACAGACTGTTGCTGACCACCTTCTATATTTAAACAAACCAAATGAGTTAGCTACTTGTCCCGCAAGGAAAATTCTACACTATGTGATCAAAAGTGTGCGCACACCTGGCTGAAAATGACTTATAAATTCGTGCGCCTTTCATCGGTAATGCTGGAATTCACTATGGTGTTGGTCCACCCTTAGCCTTGATGACAGCTTCCACTCTCGCAGGCATACATTCAATCAGGTTCTGGAAGGTTTCTTGCGAAGTGGCAGCCTATTCTTGAGTGCTGCACTGAGGAGGGGTATCGATGTCGGTCGGTGATGCCTGGCACGAAGTCGGCGTTCCAAAACATTCCAACGGTGTTCTATAGGGTTAATGTCAGGACTCTGTGCGGGCCAGTCTCTTACATGGATGTTATTGTCTTGTAACCACTCCGCCACATTATGAACAGGTGCTCGATCATGTTGAAAGATGCAATTGCAATCCCCGAATCGCTCATCAACAGTGGGACGCAAGAAGGTGCTTAAGACATCAGTGTAGGCCTGTGCTGTGATACTGCCACGCAAAACAACAAGGGGTGCGGGACCCATCCATGAGAAACACGACCACACCATAACACCACAGCCTACGTATTTTACTGAGGGCACTAAACACGCTGGCAGATGAGGCTCACCGGGCATTCGACATACCCACACCCTGCCATAGGATCGCCACATTGGGTGCCGTGATTCGTATTTCCAGTGTTCAATCGTTCAATGTTTACGCTCCTTACACCAAGCGAGGCGTCGTTTGGCATTTACCTGCGTGATGTGTGGCTTATGAGCAGCCGGTCGACCACCTCCCACCTGTCATAGAACTTGCAGTGGATCATGATGCAGTTTGGAATTCCTGTGTGATGGTATCGATAGATGTCTGCCTATTACACATAACGACCCTCTTCAACTGTCAGCGTTCTCTGTCAGCCAACAGACGAAGTCCTCCTGTACGATTTTGTGTTGTACGTGTCCCTACCACATCGGAAACAGTGGACCTAGGGATGTTTAGGATTGTGGAAATCTCGCGTATAGACGCATGGCACAAATGACACCGAATCACCTGACCACGTTCGAAGTCCGTAGGTTCGACCGAGCGCCCCATTGTGCTCTCTCATGATGTCTAGTGAGTACTGAGATCGCTGATATGGAGTACCTGGCAGTATGTAGCAGCACAATGCTCCTAATACGGAAAACGTATGTTTTTGGGGGTGTCCGGATATTTTTGATCACATAGTGAATATGGAAACGGTCAAACACCAAACTTTGACACAGATTATTCTTCGTAAACTCTCATCCTTTTTTTCGAAATACTACATTCATTTAATTTGAAGGCAACCGGATCGTTCGAAGAGAGAAACTTGGAACAGATCACGCCTCGCAAATATTGAGACCATCTGCCTACTGTCGGCGATTTGCTTGGAATTAACTGCAATACAAAATAATAACTAATGATGACAAGGGTACTCTGGAACAAACGACGACGTCATTGACTTTCTGCAGTCAGTGCTAAACGGCGATTGTGGCGGTGTAACGGCGACGCCAATGGGCAACGGATGACTGGAAACAAAAAAATGGTTCAAATGGCTCTAAACACTATGGGACTTAACATCTGAAGTCATCAGTCCCCTAGACATAGAAATACATAAATCTAACTAACCTAAGGACACCACACAAATCCATGCCCGAGGCAGGATTCGAACCTGCGGCCGTAACAGGTGCGTGGTTCCGGACTGAAGCGCCTAGAACCGCTCGGCTACAGTGGCCGGTCGACTGGAAACAATAGAACACGTCTACACTATGTAGTTAAATATATGAATCCCCTATGTAATGCGGAATTGATACAAGGTGTCACGACTAGCCAGTGTAAAACGACTCGGGGAGTTTTGTACTGTTAGTTGTGCCATTAGTAAAGAAAGAGTAACTGTAGAACGGGTCTCTCGGGAGAGCTCAGTGACTTCGAAAATCTATCTCTCCTAGGTATGAAATCCATCAGAGACTTTTCAGCCCTTCTAAAGCTTCCAAAGTTGACTGTTAGGGATGTGACTGTGAAATGGTGAAAGAGTACAGTACTACCCGATATAGAAAAGATTTGCCTCATTGGGTACAGTAATATCCGTTGTGTAACAACATACTTCGTTTTCCTTGTCTGAAGAGCTGTTTTATAGTAACACAATTTTATTCAATACACTGAAACCGGATGCTGATGTAGAAAAGAAGGAACATTTTTATCTTTAGTTTTTCATATGTGCACTTCCTTCCAAAATAGATTCCTCTATCCAGTTTTGTGACGTTTGAGAAATGAGTGAATGGTTTGTTGTCTGCTGACCACAGACAGTCGATGCAGTATCTGTAATTGTTTTCCTGAAGTTGAAACACCTATTTTCAGTGTGGCAATGGCTCTGAGCACTATGGGACTTAACATCTGAGGTCATCAGTCCCCTAGAACTTAGAACTACATAAACCTAACCAACCCAAGGACACCACACACATCCATGCCCAAGGCAGGATTCGAACCTGCGACAGTAGCGGTCGCGCGGTTCCAGACTGACGCGCCTAGAACCGCTCGGCCACACTGGCCGGCTTTCAGTGTGCTCCGTAAAACTATAGAATATGGAAATGGTATGCATGTGGATTTTTAAGAGCAGCTAGAGATAAATATTTCCCTTTGCAGAATGTCGACGAGAAAAAACTTTTTGATTTAAGATGCGTGTAAAGGTAGGCAGGCAAAACTCATGGGGAACTTAGGATTCTTTGGTAGTGACAATGAAACCACTTGTGGTGAGTTTAAGGTGAGATAATTGCATGTGGTATTTTTAAGCTGGAATACTTGCGTTTGTAAATGTAAGCTGAGAGTATTTAAGGAGTGCGTGTGCAGAATTTTAATTAGGAACAAGCACTTCCACAAGGTGAGTACTGACTTTGTCTCAATCTGACCAAGAGACAATGGGAAACAGAGGTGCTTGTTCAAACTTCCAGTGGAGGATCCATGTGTGACATAATTAAGTAATAATGATACCAAAATTACCCTTGTTAATTACATTCGTGTGAAGCAAGTTAGAAATTTTGATACTCTGAGAGAGAGAAAGGTGAGTTGGCCATCTGCCCAGCAACACAATGAGGGTTACCTTGTGGTGGGAGATGAGCGTAAGTCCTGCAGATTATGTGGTAGGTCCGTAGGAATGGTTACGTGTGAAATTTAATCTGAAGGTCTGTGACTTGTTAATCTGGTTTGAAATTTTGTTGGGGAAGATTTCATACGTACTGGATAAAGTCGGTTATTCTGTTTTATTTTACAAGTATAATCTGTGTGATTTGAATGTGGCGACTTAGTTACAAGTAGTGTACCAAAAAATTAGAGTTTTCTTCGAATAGCCTGACCGCTAGTAAATTCTCTAGGTTATAAATGTATGAGCCTATGAGAGTGTGTGTGTGAGAGAGAGTGAAGTAGTGGATATCCGTACCGATCCAGAACGTGCACTATAGTAACAAGAAGAAACATTAAGAGCCGGTCGAAGTGGCCGTGCGGTTAAAGGCACTGCAGTCTGGAACCGCAAGACCGCTACGGTCGCAGGTTCGAGCCCTGCCTCGGGCATGGATGTTTGTGATGTCCTTAGGTTAGTTAGGTTTAACTAGTTCTAAGTTCTAGGAGACTAATGACCTCAGCAGTTGAGTCCCATAGTGCTCAGAGCCATTTGAACCATTTGAAACATTAAGAGACCGTAGGGTATTGAAATGTGTGCGTAATATACCCACTGTGCAGAGAATTCGTTGTTTTCTTTTATGTTTAAGTGTATTGGAGGAAATTTTGTATCAATACGCGGGTACAATCTCAGAAAATAAAAGAGATGTGAAACAAAACGGTGGACACTATCATTCAGTAGAGGGTAGCCATTTTGTTCAGACATTTTTGCCATTAGCTCCTAGTCCTAGAACAGCCAAGCTCTGATTAAAATGAATGCAATAGAATGGGAATGTGGTCTTGCCAAGGTGGAGTGAGTCCACCGGATATGTTTACAGACAGTGCCATATTTAAAATTTAATAATCAGATGCGTTTAATTCCGACGCGTTGAGACAATTAAAACGAAAAAATTATAGCAAACAGTTGGGTGATGGGACTTTGCTACCAATGCACTGTAGCAGTGGCTACGATAAGTCATATCAACATCTCCGACGCACACGTATTAAAAGCGCTCACTTGGCAGGCCACACATCTAGTAGGCCTGACTGCAAGATGCAACAGGTGGGGGAGTTGCGACAGGAAAAGATAACGGTAGTAACCTATTAGTGGAAACGCGAAGGAACAAACACAGCTGAACCAAGGCCAGGTAGACCTCATGTACTAACGGACGGCAACGAGCACTTGCGGAGACTGGTCGTAAAAAGTCGCATGACGTCAGCGCTAGGAATGTCTCATGGTTTCCAAAGCACTACTAACAGTATAACTAGCGCACTGAGCGTGCGTAGGGAGTCAAAAAGAATGTAGCCAATGGTGTAAAGAACAATGCTACTCGACAGTGTATGACTGAGTACGAGTGATTTTGTGTGATGGATCATACCGTAGCCTGTACCAATTCGCTGGAACGCTATGAGTTGAATGATGACTGGAGGACGCTAAGTACCGTCATGTGTAGTGTCATCAGTGGAAGTACGGAAGAGTTGGCATTACAGTATGCGGGTGTTCTTCGTGGCTATGGTCGCCATATTGTGCTTTAGAAAATGCTAAGTGCGGTTTGATGTGAACACGTATGGCAGCTGATGGAATTACATTTTCCTGTTGACATATGCGTCTCAACTTAATCTCTGATAAGGACAGCAGCTGAAGTAATGAATTAGAACTGGTGTTATAGCAGGAACTTGAGCCCAGATATCCTGCTTACTGCACAGACGGTCTAACGAGTACACCACCATAGCACTGTGACTAGCATATATGCAGGTGCTGGCCCAGTCCAATGCCCTCCCTAAATGACGAGTTAGGAAGGGGAAGCAGATTTCTGTGAACATTAACACAGCTACTAGGTCAATAATGCGTGAAGATTTAATGGGTGAAGGTTCTCTTTATATTTTGTAAAAAGAATTTCTTCAAGCAGATCAATTTACTAAGACGGAAAATTGAAGCCTTGAGTTCACTGGTCTTCACCACAATTGGAATTGACGGCACTTATATCCTTTGTATCGCTACAACTCACTTAACTTTTCTTCTTTCTCCTTTTTCGTTTGGGTCATCTAAGGATCACGCACCAATTTCAATGCTTCTTTCTTTGTTATTCTTTCGTTTTCCTCCAGTATTCTTTCATATTTTCACTATGTATTCTTTTTCTCTCCTCGGACCCTGTCTTCTTCTCCCCCTTGCCTCGGAATCCTTCCATTTTTAAGACTTTCCTCTTGATACTCTCTCTTTCTGTTGCATATTTTTCACTTATGTCGTTTCTTTCCAAATCTTTCCTAACTTCCTGAATCCAGTCTATTGTTGACTTCTTGACCCAAAGATATTTAAAAATCTGTATGGTTAATCTGTTGCTATTCATTCTGTATAAGTGTCCAAAAAATAGGAGTTGCCTCCTTTGTAGTGTTTCATTTATGTTTTCTATGTTGCGATAAACTTCTTCATTGCTTCTTAATTTCCATTCCTCTGTATTTTTTGGTGGTCCAAGTATTTTTCGCATGATTTCTCTTTCTAGGGCTTCAAGTTTGTGTACTTTGTAGTTCAGTACTAAACATACAAAGATATTCTGGCTTTACTACTGTGTTGTAGTGTTGTATCTTCAAATTTTTGGACAGACACCTTCTGTTGTAGACATTCCTAGCTATTCCATAAGCTCTCTCGACTTTATGTACTCTTTCTTCTATAGCGAATTTCTCTAACCCATTTTTTGGATAATTTCTCCCAAATATTTAAATTTATTTACACTTTTTATCTGGCCAATGTCTGTTGCTAGGGATTCCGGAACATTTTTTATGTTTGTCACAAATTTTGTTATTTTTCCACAGATATTCTTAAACCTTCTTTGTTGGCTATTTCTGCTAAGAGATTGATTTACATTCCACAATTTGCTAGGTTTTCAGAAAGAATGGCAAAATCATTTGCATTTGCTAAACAGTGAATTTCAGTACCTTTGTTTCTAGTTCCGAGTATGATTGGTGTTAGCTTCTCTCTTTTAGTTATTGTTTGCATTCTCTTACCATTTTCTCTAGAAAACAGTTAAAGAGGAGTGGAGACAGGCTATCACCTTGTCTTGCACCTGTTTTTATGTTGAATGCCTTCGATATTTCACCCTGAAACTTTACTATTGGTTTGGTGTCTGTGAGCGTTTCACGAATAAGGTTTGCTAATTTAGATTTGATGCCGAATTCTCTGATCACTTTATCTAGTGTTTCCTATCAACTGAGTCAAATGCCATTTTAAAATCTATAAATGCTACAACTATATCTTTGGAGTTTGTAAGTGTGTGACGGTTTATGGACTTTAGGTTGAAAAACTGTTCTGAATAAGATCAGTTAAGTTTTATGTATTACTAAATTATTTATTCATATTTCAAGGTAGAGGTACAGCTAGTACCAAATAAAACTGTTACAGACATAAGAAAATCAGACTGCCACATGCTTCTTGTGTGAACACCACCACTAAGGATTGTAATATCCACGCATATATTTATTAAGAAAATACGACATCATTGTGTGTGGAATCTGAGCGAACATTACCGTGATATTAATGAAAAAGGACTTCATCGTTACTAAAATATAAATAATAATTGTCAGTGACTTAATTTATTATTCTGTGGAAACCTGTATCTCAGACAATACCTATGGAAAAAATCATAAAAATCTCCATCCTTTGTTGTATATGATTCTTCTAGAATATTACTTCTTCTTGTTCGAACTGTTGTAATGATCGGATGTCATTGATGTCTTGTAGCACTGAGGTCTTTCAAACACTGTATTTTTTTGCTAATTTAATATTTGAAAAATAGAGTTTATGTGTCATTGAAAAGAATCTTCTTTGTTGAAAATTTTATTTCATTGCGATTCTCGTCGTATATAAATGTTAAGTTTCCCGATCAGCTACAAAGGAGCGCAGCCATTAGCGCTATTAATCTACAGCCAGGATTATTGGTAAATGCTGAATAATTAGTGATTAACATTCAGAAATAGTTTCAAACGTTAATGCATATACAGGGTGTTACAAAAAGGTACGCCCAAACTTTCAGGAAACATTTCTCACACACACATAAAGAAAAGATATTATGTGGACATGTGTCCAGAAACGCTTAATTTCCATGTTAGAGCACATTTTAGTTTCGTCAGTATGTACTGTACTTCCTCGATTCACCACCAGTTGGCCCAATTGAAGGAAGGTAATGTTGACTTCGGCGCTTGTGTTGTCATGCGACTCATTGCTCTACAGTACTAGCATCAAGCACATCAGTACGTAGTATCAACAGGTTAGTGTTCATCACGAACGTGGTTTTGCAGTCAGTGCAATGTTTACAAATGTGGAGTTGGCAGGTGCTCATTTGATGTGTGGATTAACAAAGGGCAATAGCCGTGGCGCGGTACGTTTGTATCGAGACAGATTTCCAGAACGAAGGTGTCCCGACAGGAAGATGTTCGAAGCAATTGATCGGCGTTTTAGGGAGCACGGAACATTCCAGCCTATGACTTGCGACTGGGGAAACCAAGAACGACGAGGACACCTGCAATGGACGAGGCAATTCTTCGTGCAGTTAACGATAACCCTAATGTCAGCGTCAGAGAAGTTGCTGCTGTACAAGGTAACGTTGACCACGTCACTGTATGGAGAGTGCTACGGGAGAATCAGTTGTTTCCGTACCATGTACAGCGTGTGCAGGCACTATCAGCAGCCGATTGGCCTCCACGGGTACACTTCTGCGAATGGTTCATCCAACAATGTGTCAATCCTCATTTCAGTGCAAATGTTCTCTTTACGGATGAGGCTTCATTCCAACGTGATCAAATTGTAAATTTTCACAATCAACATCTGTGGGCTGACGAGAATCCGCACGCAATTGTGCAATCACGTCATCAACACAGGTTTTCTGTGAACGTTTTGGGCAGGCATTGTTGGTGATGTCCTGATTGGGCCCCATGTACTTCCACCTACGCTCAATGGAGCACGTTATCATGATTTCATACGGGATACTCTACCTGTGCTGCTAGAACATGTGCCTTCACAAGTACGACATAACATGTGGTTCATGCACGATGGAGCTCCTGCACATTTCAGTCGAAGTGTTCGTGCGCTTCTCAACAACAGATTTGTGACCGATGGATTGGTAGAGGCGGACCAATTCTATGGCCTCCACGCTCTCCTGACCTCAACCCTCTTGACTTTCATTTATGGGGGCATTTGAAAGCTCTTGTCTACGCAACCCCGAACCCCGGTACCAAATGTAGAGACTCTTCGTGCTCGTATTGTGGACGGCTGTGATACAATACGCCATTCTCCAGGGCTGCATCAGCGCATCAGGGATTCCATGCGACGGAGGGTGGATGCATGTATCCTCACGAACGGAGGATATTTTGAACATTTCCTGTAACAAAGTGTTTGAAGTCACTCTGGTACGTTCTGTTGCTGTGTGTTTCGATTCCATGATTAATGTGATTTGAAGAGAAGTAATAAAATGAGCTCTAACATGGAAAGTAAGCGTTTCCGGACACGTGTCCACGTAACATATTTTCTTTTTTTGTGTGTGGGGAATGTTTCCTGAAAGTTGGGCCATATCTTTTTGTAACACCCTGTAGTAAAGGTACAGAAAAGATGTAATGTATATTATTTGTTGATCGTAAAACAATGCCTGAACCAGATCCAATAAGTGATTGTCTTATGTTAGCCGCCATCTTAGTGAAATATTGCAGCGGCAGTTTTAAATCAAACTTTTAAACAGACGTAAATCTTGATGGTCAATTTTTTGGAAAATAATTGTGTATTACTGGCCCAGAACCCACTCAGAAACAATAACGTCGACTTAGGATGTGAAGAATGTTTAAATATAGTGCAAACAGAACCTTATGTGATAAAAGAGTTCTCTGCTAATGTATGGAGCCTGATTATTTCGTGAGAACTTTTATTAAATATTTTTGGCAGGAAAGAATACATTTAGTGTTGTGCTTGTGTGCTATTTAAGTGTAAAAACTGTTCATTCTGCTTAAGGAAAAGTGTTGCCACCTTGAATAACAGTTCGATAAATTGTATGACATGACTCTTGTGCATGAACTTAGGGCCATTTACACTGCTTGACAGACAACATTGCTACACGATCCCAGGTGGATATTTCTTCAACAGAATAACTATCATCAGCCGGGAGAGGCCGCAATTAAATGAGGCCTCACGTTGCGCTAATAATAAGTAATTGGTTTAGTTGTAGTCCCGCCCACAATTTGTAAAATACCGCAGTCTAACCGCTCGCCCCAGGATCTACCATAAAGTCTATGACGAAACATTTGAGCCCCGCACTAAATATCCGTTTGGCCACAAAACTAACTAGTATATTTCAAGAAAAGCGATTTATGGCGTATCTTAATACTTAAACTATTCATTACATTATTTCCAAGTACTTGCAACAATAGGGCATCCTTAGGTTAAACATGACAACATAAAAAGGTTTAGAAACAGGTTTGGCAATAACAAACCACAAATAAATTGTACTCTACTCAAGTAGAGCTCCTCAGATGCAATGTGATATTTTTGTAAGACGTCCTTATCTAACACTTACAAACAGTATTGAAATTGCCACATTTAGTAAAAAAACATGAAAGTATTCCCAGATGTGAATTCTAACAACCGTAAGTTTTATAGAGGAGTGCCGGCATTGAAAATTTGTGCCTGATCTGAACTCGAAGTCCCGAAGCCCCATTCCCTATTTTAAGCGAGCAATCACCTTAACCGCCTTTTCTTTACTTTTTTGTATTCAACCACTTTCTCTTCCCAAAGCAAGCTTCCTGGCTCCCAAAGGAAGTGGTGGGGGGCAAAGTGGGCAGGAGTCGCAGCCCAAGGCCTGAACACTATGTCCCCCCCCCCCCCCCCCCCCAGGGACCAAGGATAGCATGGGGAACGTGGAACAGGGAACAGAGATGCAAAGAACATCAGTGATTTATTTAGTTATTTTTCTTTGTTTTTGTTATTTTTTTGTTTATTTTTTAATTACCATTAATACCACGAACAACAACAGGAAACGAACGTCGCGAGGAAGAGGGCTTGGGAAGACAGCAGACTCAGTGAGACTATCGACTCATAGTTCTCTGGAGAAGAAGATTCCGATGACCAGAGAATATACAGGTTCTAAGAGTGGAACAGGCGGGGATCAACTCCTCATGGCGGGAACACCCCAACTGTGGGGTAGATTAAGGAAGGCACTACAAAGAAAATTGTCTGTATTTGGGATTAAGGACAGATCCACAATGGCGTTCATTAAGGAAGTGCCAAAATCAAGGAAATTTTTCTCGTCGTCACCAAACGAGTACTGAAATGCGTGTCCACAAATACACGCCACGGAGTACGTCTTCGTTTGTGGGAAGCATCCCGATTACAGGAAAAGGAGTAGGTGAGGAGGTATCTGATGAGGTGTCGTACGGGTAATTAAGGCCGGCATCACACTCATACCCAATCTTACATATGTTGTCGTTCCTGTGTCACAATCTGTACCCGTACACAAGTTACGTAATTCCCGTACAGAGAAGGACATCTTGATTGAAAGTCGCAGCCTGGTATCGGCGGATAAATACAATACTGCAGTGTCTGTATTGTTAAAAAGAACGAGACAATGTTCCTTTGTATACCCATTCATGTCGAAAGGAACAGGCACTGCGCTGACAACAGCCTTTACGAAATACATGGAATAAATTGGCAGTTGCCAATA
The DNA here is from genome assembly GCF_021461395.2 of Schistocerca americana. Taxonomy (NCBI): domain Eukaryota; kingdom Metazoa; phylum Arthropoda; class Insecta; order Orthoptera; family Acrididae; genus Schistocerca; species Schistocerca americana. The sequence continues at coordinate 305,575,193 of NC_060126.1, read as the reverse complement.
TGAATATCCATCGGCTTTATAAGGGTATGACGACAGTGATAATTGGTGCGACAGTGGGACTCGAGCCCAGGTTTCCCGCTTTACGGTTTACCAGGCAGCGACTTTCAATTATACTGTCCTTCCCTATATGGGAATTACATAATGTGCGTAGTTGTACAGGTTGTGACGCAGCAACGACGACATGTGGAAGGTTCAGTGGGGCTGCGGCTCATGCGCGAATAGCCAAACTGGTTAAGGCGATTGCTCGCATTAAGTCGGGAAAACCAAATTCGAGTCCAAGTACGGCGCAAATCTTACTGTTGTCATTCTCTTATAGAGCTGATGGTTGTTCTCTTTGCAACTGTGAGTACATGTATGCATTCTTCACGATTCCATTGTTCTTCTTAACAACACAGGGAATGCAGAATCGTACGAATAAAAAAAGGTGATCCTGTAATTCACATATTCTGTCGATTCTCACTCCTTTTGGTGCACAGCACAAAGCCATTGCAAAATCATCCATATCGTCTAACGTCAGATTACCGTTATCGTCTACTGCGCGATTGAAGCTAGGCGTCTAGTGATTCGTCCGCTCAACATATTATGGTTTGCTCCCCAGCCGTTTTTTGAAGCATATGGTATTATTTGACATGCCACACAGAGATTAGCAGGATTTCATCGTCATTATTTTCTCTTTTTTTTACGTTCGAGACAGGAGACTGCATTTCATTTCTTATCTTACTCGCTGCTTGTCTTGTATGTTTCGAACAATGTATTGTTGCTTTTCGTATCTTCACAATGAAGATTTGGACGACTTTCGCACTCTTAAAAAGGTTCTGTATCCGTTGCCCACGGTTTTATCCATCATAGGGTCCCCATGGATCCAAGATTCAACGTCGCATTAGATTGATTCATGTTCCGGATAGCTAGATCCACTGTGTTTCAGTTTCGCCACACTCTCATTAACACTTGCTGCAATGTCCATATGCTGTTTCATGTCCATAACCGCATTCTGACGTTGCTTATCCTGTGAGGTGTCAGTGGCGATTATAATATCCTCGTCATTAGATTTACTTTTATCCTTTGCTATGTCACTCTCCATTCCGTTCCTTTGCTCTTTGGCAATAGATTCACTAACGCTCGCTGCCATGTCTACATGGCGTTCCACTTCCATAGGAGCATTCTGAAGTTCAGTAAGAGGTCTACACATAGCCCGTTTAACCTGCCAATGATTGCCTGTTAGCCAGGCAGGCAAGTTGCCGCACGTTGCCAGCGCAGCGAGCCTGCTGCCTGCCCTACCCAGACCAGCTTAAGGACTCTAGCTTGCCTTTCCGTCTTCCTGCTGTGCTACGCTACGAGACAGTTTATCCTGTACGCCCTCATTGTCGTGTTATGAGTAGGGTTCAGAAGTTGCTGAAAAGTATTTTTGTGTCCATGTATGACAAGGTGAAGCACAATCACTATTAAATCATTTTGGGTCATTGTAGGCCAGAAAATCTTGGATTTTGTAATTTTTTGCTTTCCTTTCTGGCATATTTCGGACATATTCATTTATTTCGATATGAAGAGTTTTCTCTCAATTCGTGCCGTCGTCAAGTCATCTCTAGCATATGTTTCCTGTAGTAAGCAAAACAATTTCTGAAAGTCGAGACCCTTTGCAGCTAAGAACGTGAGGATGTCTATTACACTGCAACACCAACTAAAGTGAGGTACCGAAAGTCAGGTTTCTATAACCTTCACGTGTTTCAGCTAGATATGATACCCGTTGTATCTATTTCAATTACTTTTTCCAGGATGTGCATTGCGTGTTAAATGAATGTATTCAGTGGCCAAAATAGTTCACTCTGCGCTCCCCAAGTGCATTCGAGAGAATACGAAGTCTTTGTATATTACGTTAATATAAAAAGTAGGTGTCTCAAAGAAGAAATTTTTCTATTATACTAAGCCTTCTTTGCACTGCGATGCATTCCACCAAATGTGATATTTAATATCCACTGACGCACTTTTTTCCAAATATTAATCAATGTTAGCCCTAAATTAAGAAAGCCTATGTACTTCTAAATGGCCTTAAGTCCTTAGCACACCTTTACATACATTTGCCAGCCCTAAATCTTTGTCCTCTACCAAAATATTCATGGAGTGAGGAGAATGTTTATCAAATTTACTAACATGTAATAACATAGTCGGAGTAACTGAATGAGTGTTCTCACACAATTTTCATTGCGGGACACCTACCGATTTGACTGAAACCGCCACGTAAACTCGCGAATAGTTTCGCCCTGCTGGACTTGGACTCCGTTTCGTGACTCCAATATATTCCTCAATTGTTAATTCCTGTTCAGTGTCCCTTACGTTTAATTTGTTCATTTTACTGCCACGACCGTTATGATAAATGAGCTGCAGTGGAACTATCTACGTGGACATACGAGTATACGAGGCTAGTCAGGTTGGATTGATAGCGTAACCTGTTGGCCGGATCAGCAGGCTTAACCGGTCCCGTGAAGCTTGCCAGACTTGCGGAAAACAAAAATGGCCTGCTTCAACTTCTGTCCTTCAAAACAAATGTACTCTTGTGTCTCGTTGCTGCTTTGATAGTTGCAGCGGAGATAGGAGGAGGCGGAGTGGAAGGAAAATTTGTAGTGTTCAGCGTGACGTATATTATCATTTGGTTCAAATGGCTCTGAGCACTGTGGGACTTAACATCTGAGGTCATCAGTCCCCTAGAACTTAGAACTGCTTAAACCTAAATAACCTAAGGACATCACACACACCCATGCCCGAGGCAGAATTCGAACCTGCGACTGTAGCGGTCGCGCGGTTCCAGACTGTAGCGCCTAGAACCGCCCGGCCACCCCGGCCGGCACGTATATTATCACTGACATTGAAAGCAACATCATAGGATCACTTGTATTTTTTTGTCAGCATCATCGCTCACCTTGATGCTGCCTTGCTCTTAGGTGGCAGTCTCAGTAACTTTGATATACACATTTCTCCAATTTCAAACAGTGGTGCATTCACAGTTCGGTCAGATAACCCTAATAGAACAGTTGTATATTTTGTTACTGCCTGGCCGAAAAGTTTCAGTGGCCATATGTGCAGGGCGCCTATGGGCACAATTTTCCGTCAGTTGTTGAGTGAAAGTGGACATGGAGTATGTTCTGGGATGGTTTTTATGCACAACGTACGACTCATGACCGCAGACAGTTACGTAATAAGGCATGTGCTTTTGTAATTCTACTTTATCTATTCGACTGCCATTTAAATTTCCGGCCGGCCGAAGTGGCCGTGCGGTTAAAGGCGCTGCAGTCTGGAACCGCGAGACCGCTACGGTCGCAGGTTCGAATCCTGCCTCGGGCATGGATGTTTGTGATGTCCTTAGGTTAGTTAGGTTTAACTAGTTCTAAGTTCTAGGGGACTAATGACCTCAGCAGTTGAGTCCCATAGTGCTCAGAGCCATTTTTTTTTTAAATTTCCATGCCAAAAGTTTTCAGAGCACACTTCTTCACTGAAACTATAATCTGTCCCATAAGCACTTTTCTGGTCATTTCGAGTGACTCTTCGTACGGCATATTACAGACCCTCACACATCTCAAGCCAATATCTGAGTAAAGTATTAAGACTGTGCTCACAGATCCAAGGCCGCCCATACTTATGGGCAAGTGGGGCCGTCCCCCCTAGCTCTCAGGGAAAGGAAAAAAGTAGTGTATCCGGTGTTATTCTTTCAAGAAACGATTTAAAAGTCAGTTTTTAACATGGTCGGTTTTAAAAACTGTATGGTTACTTACAAGTCACCATTCGTCTTTCAGATTATTACAAATATACCGTACCCGCAGGTCTAACCCCCCCCCCCCCCCCCCCGCCCGCAGCCTTGAAACGGGCGCCCTGGCACAGATCCATCATTACAATCAAATTTTTCGCTATCATTGTTCCTGACTCTTTGCCTACAAACTGGGTGGCATGGCACGTTAAATGGCTATCGAATAGCTAAAGTAAAAGTACAAAAGCAGATATCTTCTTACATAACTATCTGCGATGGTAGAACGTATGTTATGACAAAGACCAACCCAGAACATGCTTCTTGTCCAATTCCACATCTGTCGTAGCGTTGTACCATCTTTTCAACACCCTCGTCATAGAAGGTAGCCTCCTGTGTTTTCCGACAACTTTCTACGCTGTACTGCAACTAGTTCTCTGTGCCAAAATGTTGTCTTCATATCCAGCGGTCCGTTTGAGCGGAGATGAAACTCGGAGAGAGCCGGGGCCGGGCTGTATGATGGGTGATCAAGCATTTCCCAATGGAAATCTTGCACGGGCATCTTCATTGCCCCTGCAGTGTGGGGCCGAAAACTGTCATGAATAAGGTGCTGCCTGACAGATAAGTTATGTGTTTTTGCATAACATCAGGCGAAATCTCTCGGCAGACACTCATACTTGGCGGGATAGACTATTTCCTACACGTCTCTACGCGCTCTCTGTGCGCTCAGAAATAAGAATAACGACGCGATACTATCCATGGGCTTACTAGAGATGCTGCCCAGCACGTCTATGCAAAGTTTAATCGGTTTTTCACTGTGGTTTCCATTTCACGATCGATCGTTCCTTACTTTCCGAATAGCCCTCGTATTAGAACGCTCTGAACAGACAATGAATACACACACCCAGTTCACTGCGATGTTAATTTAATACGTAACATCTCCGCATCAAGAAACTTTATTTACGTCATCAGTCATCCATTTCCGAATAGCGAGGGGCGTAGGCTTTCCGAATTTATTCTCAAAACCGAATGTGAAGTATTGTCTCCTTGAGGAGGCCATGTTACTCGAAGTTCATTCAGTTCACACCTCCCTTCAGCGCAACCAGCACTTCACACTAAACAAGTGCTCTGATGCCTACAGCCGGCCGGAGTGGCCGTGCGGTTAAAGGCGCTGCAGTGTGGAACCGCAAGACAGCTACGGTCGCAGGTTCGAATCCTGCCTCGGGCATGGATGTTTGTGATGTCCTTAGATTAGTTAGGTTTAACTAGTTCTACGTTCTAGGGGACTAATGACCTCAGCAGTTGAGTCCCATAGTGCTCAGAGCCATTTGAACCATTCTTTTTTTATGCCTACAGCCGCAGTATACTTCGTACGCAACAGCTGCCAGGCATCGACTGCTAACGAGACGCTGCTGGCAGCAGCGCAGTCTCATTGTGATATCGGTCTCTGAGCCTCGTAATACAATGTTAAAGATAACAACAGTTGTGAAGAACGACATTCTTGGAGTCTAAAATTTAAATTTTCTATCTCAGCATCTCATCTTACAGGAGGATTATACAGCTTGAGTCATCAAAGTGGAAACGGGATACAAAGCGAATTTAGAGGGAGATTCATGACCACAAGAGGAAGAAAAAGCACAATCTCAGGGTTGAGAGTGCCGACCTTTGGCACATTTGTGGCCTTGTGGCTTTGTTTGGTTGCAACGGTGGTGTCACCTGTTGTCCATGCTAGGAAGGCATGAGCCCAGAGAGAGACAGTCGGTGGCAAGCCAATAACGAGATAGGTGGGCAAGCACTTCTAATGTGGACTGGACCACGAGTTGCCCAGTTTGTTATAGGAAAAGTGTGTTTTACTCGGTCTGATATACGATCTTGTGACTTACTAGATTGCAGTTATACGACCATTTGAAAACATAATGGAAACATTACCACTTTTACAAGTAATTCGTGGTTTTACAATCCCATTCATTTAAGGCTAAAGATATTGCTCGTGTACTCGTTCGTCTGTAACGCCAGCATTGCCTGGATCTCTGCACCCACCCACTTTTACAAGGCCCTCCAAATCCTCATACACCATGTGCTCCGCCTTGCCTTCTGTATGCACCTTCCTTCCCCCACACGGCTCCTGTACGACCTCATCCCCTTTCCCTACCTCCTCCTTTTCCTCCAACATCGCCGCAGTGTTTACACTGTCTGCAGGTTTGATCCCCCCCCCCACCCAATGGTTTCCTCCTTCCTCTCCACCCCCCGACTGTTGCCGCGCCTCTATCGCTGTATCCCTCCCTCTCTCCTCTTCCACACCCTCCATCTCCTTCATCAGGGCAATTTCTGCCAACTCCCCCTCCTGGATGTTGAACTTCGCCACGACATCTACCCTTCCTTCTGACTGTAACCAAGCCTTGTTCCCTCCCCTCACTAGGGCCCACCTTTTCCTCTCCCCTTCTTCTCACAGATTGGATTTCCCTCCCTCCCCCCCCCCCGAGTCTCTGCACCTTCTCCTCAACTGCGTCCCTCCCACATCCTTCCCTCCCCAGCCCTCTTCGACACACCCTGGCCGCCACCCCCTATCAACTCCCCCTCCCCTTCTTCCCTTCTCACTGATCTCCATGCCCATGGCAGATCCTGTGTTTTGCTCATCATCATCAGTGTGCTACGTCAGTGTTGTGTTTGGTGCTGTTCTCCTGTGTGTTGAGAGCTGTGATTTTAATTGTGTGCTGGACTTGTACATAGTGTTACTGTCAGTGATTGTTATGTGCTGCGCCGTCCGTCGACAGTTTTATGCTCTGGTCATACATCGCCTTGTGTTGTTTTAAGTGTCCCAGTGTGTGGTTTTTTGTGTGCGCTACTTTTTTACGGTTTTTATCTCCATTTAACAGTCACTCCCTTTTTGTCTATTTTTTCCATAAAGTTCCCCCCCCCCCCCCTTTATTTATCTATGTACACCATATTTCCCCCTTTATGTTATTTTTAAATGTCTTCTATTGTATGTTCTATCTCTTTCAGATGAAGAGGAGCACATATGCTGCTGCCGATGGGGAATTGAAATGCAATAAAGAAAAAAAAATCATGTACTCGTTAACAGGATCTCTTCAACGTGATGCAGCACGGCCTCCTCGGGTGTGCTGTGTCTTCTTGGAGCATCACATTCACACCAGCTAACGGCGAAGGTACACTTTCCTCGAAGCAATTGGGTAATTGTAACGAAAAGGCTATGCAATGGAGTCTGACGTTGTCGAGAACGATCTTGATATAGGCGACGATCAGCTATTCCAGTAACGCTGTTCACAAGGATCATGTAACTGTATTTTGCAATCGCGTACTCATCCATGTTGCTCTGACACTCACATACACATGAATAGGCTCGAAGCAGATTAGTGAAGCAGGACAGAAATCATGCTGCATACGTCAGGTGAAATATTGAGGTATAAAATTTTCTATCGCGATTACAACTTCCCCAAAATGCAAAGGAATAAAACGCTTGCACTGATAGTTTCCAACGAAGGATTCTTTCAGTGTAATAAAAAGTAATTACTAATCACCCTTCTCCCATTCATTACAAAATAGTGATACATCAAACACTTTGCACCTAGAAATCGAATGCGTCTACATGCAGGCTTGTGCAATATACAGATAGAATTTCACGACTAGCAAGAGATTACGGAAGTATGTTAGTGGGGATGGATGCAAGAAGAAACATTTTTAACTAATTATTCCATGGCATGCCGTAATCAGTTCATCTGCGGATTCAGAAGACAAAAAGATGAAAACTATGTTCATTAACACAGAATCTAAAGTTTTGATGTAGGCAAAACGCAGCTCTACACCTTCAAACGTTTTATACGTTGACACCTATATTAATCAAATGGCTCTGAGCACTATGGGACTTAACATCTGTGGTCATCAGTCCCCCAGAACTTAGAACTACTTAAACCTAACTAACTTAAGGTCATCACACACAGCCATGCCCGAGGCAGGATTCGAACCTGCGACCGCAGCAGTTACGCGGTTCCGGACTGAGCGCGTAGAACCGCACGGCCACCACGGCCGGCCATCTATATTAATCGACCGCAGTGTTATTGCACATGTGAGTGAGGGAGCTTCGAAGCGCCTGATCGGCGTAACGAATGGAAGGATGGTGAAAATACCGTTATGCAAAGAAAACTGCGCCGACATTGAGAATTAGAGCTATGAAGTGTATCGTTCATCACACAATAGATAGAAGTCAAATTCTGCATCTCTTGTATCTATTTCACTGGTACCTGCTACCACTGAACCCGACATGTCAGTTTCCATATTATCACGGTAATCGTAATGTGCTGCATATTCAACTTCACTCTCCAGATCAACATTTATTATAATATTTTTTATTGATTCTTCCATTAATCCATCCCCGAGGCAATATAAATTTTTTGTTCCTTTTACACGCTTGCAAGTTTTTAACCAATCAATTTGTGTAATCTTCGATAAAGACTGTTTAGTTACTTGGCTTAGGGTAGTTAAATTTATAGAAGAAACCTTTTCTTACATTTTTTTTTGTTACAATGTATTCCATATTAGTTGCATAGCGTTAAATCGCGGTGGCATGAAGCGAGCCTAAAAACAGTATACCCTTATGCTTTAAAATCGCACCTGCTTTAAAAACAGTCTTTTACTTATAAAAGCTCTTTTGTTATTAAGCTCGGTTGAAAACTGATTTTGTTCCGAAGTAGCCATTCAGGTATGTCCTTTTTGCCAATAAAAAGCATTACAATTAGCTGGGATGTTATGAATCAGTGTCTTGTCCAGTCATTTACGATAATTGTCCCCATTCATATAATCGCAATAATATTGGGATTTAGATTTCAAATCACTAATTAACTCTGCTCGCTATATGAAACCCGTTGCTTCTCCACGGTGGACAAAAACAGCTCTTTAGCCACCCCTACTATTACTCATTATAGCCGGAACTTCGTCATGCTTGCTGCTGTTTCTCATGGTGCAACGCTTACGCACCCACTATTCGTCCGTAGTATGTTTGTCCCTTTGTCAATATTTCTGAATGCTCTCAAGCGTTCTGCATGGTTTGAAATAATGTCGGAACGTTCTCTTACGATGTTTCTCTTATTTTTCCATTTTTCGAAGCGAAAGAACTTTAATAATTTTCCTATCTCAACCTTGGGATTTCCTTCTTCTGCTCGGAATACACAAAACTAATTCTTCGAATAAGTGGTTCATTGAAGTCACCTAGAGAAACTACTATTACAGGAATCCTTTATCTTTCTGGAGTTTTAGCTTTTATCTGGTTTCCTGCGCTTTCTAAAAGTCTTTCAGAATGTATTTTACTGTTACTCTGAAATTCCCTACCATATCTACGGGCCGCAGAATTGCTTTCTGTAGAGGTATCACTTCCTGATTCTGTTTGTGTTGTTTTTTTCTGGCAACATTGTGCAACATTGAATATAAGCTCTAGTGGATCTGAATGTGTCCTTTTTCGCCACATCTTCCTCTTGTTTTCCAATTTCAGGGGTATTCACGACTATGGATAGCACAGCACTGTGCTACTGACATCTCGCGAGATTACGCTAAACCATTTGATGGTGTGTGAAGAACTGACATTAAAGCATTGTCAGTGCGATGCGTTTTCCTTATTCAGCACGGTACTTGTTTACTGCGACACCGCCGCGCGTTTTTGATAACGGCCATGAGAAGCCAAGAGCAGTAACAACTTAGCTAGATAGGACACAATCGTACGATGTATACTAAGTAGCCTGTTCATTGCCTTCGTACAGTTCCCCTCTTTTTTGGTCGCTAAATGAACAAAAGAATCCAAACATGTCACTGCATGTCACTGAAGGGTCCTTAGCAACTTTCCAGAGACCTCTTTGTGTGTTGTTGTTTGGTATTCGTAAAGCAGACCTCTTGCTGCTCCCATGTGGTATTTGATTGAGGTTGCCAGAATGCTAACGAATTGTATTCGATGTCGAATGTAACAACAAAAGCAGGAATTTCAATATCAGTTTACATAGTGGTGGAAATAAAGGAAGTAATCCTGATTTAGCCACTGCGTAACTCATTTGGACAGAAGAACAAGGCATTTCTCAAACGTAGTCTTCCATTTGCGGTTGTAACACTATAACCAACTGCTGAGCCAATATTAAACCACGATTGTGGTCACAAATTTATGACTACATGAAGAAGTGGCCGACGCAGCGTGAATTTATCTGCCGTCGTGGTATTTCTGCAGAGTTCTGAGAGCATCCCCTGTCTCCCATTGTCGCCTTTTCTTATTCGTCTTTTCCTACTGTCATGAACACACGTTGCCGAGATAAAAGATGCGATATTCCATTCCTGCAGATCCACTGGTCATGAGCATCGGTACCAAATACGGATAGGAATGCTCTTGCAAGTTACCTAGCGACAACAATAGTGTGTAATACCATAGTCACTTTCGCCAACTCGCCACGAGTGGCCGTGGAGGAGGAAGGGGCCGGACTCCCTGGGGCGAGCCCCCGAGAAGAGGGACACTGCCGTAATTCTGGATGCACACAGGAGGAAGCCAGGCCGACGTCCTCGCCTCGCTCAAGGACGGCACTATGCGAAGGACCTGTCTGACAATGAGAAACGTGCCGTGACGAGAACTGATGGACACCTATAGTCATTAGAAAGGAATGCCAAGAATGTAGGCGAGAAAGCATTTGAGTTCTTCTGGCCTGGTGGCAGTCATTTTACCTGCCTTAGAAAGCAGGGATGTGCTGACAATTCCAGTACCCCACAACCAAAGGGAGAAGCGTGAAAAAAGGGCGGGAAATTGGCGCAGGGAGGCGTGTGAAAGAATCCAGCATTCTTAAGAAGATGTTTTACGCGCCAGTGCGGACATTCCTTGTAAATGACGGACGCCAGCAGATTTTGAGACGGAGCCCAAACATGACTCTGTCCAGGGCTCACGCAGAGAGAGCAGTTATAAAGAAGTGTTGTGTAGCTGCTCTCCCAACAGTCTCAGAATGCAGGAAAACATCTTAAGAACTCGAAATCGTGAGGAAGATACCGACTCACGAGCCATACCCCAGCCCACGCCTGATAGCAAATTTCCACACTGCACAGAGAGGCGTGCCTATGAAACGGCGATCTGTCATTGAGATACACTGAAAATTTCGTCCGCCAATGCTAAAGCTGAAAGGAAAAATATTTTGAGGAGGAGTTGAGCTGAGAGAGGGAGAAGAAGCGAGAGGGGAGTCGTGGAGACATCGCGGAAGCGAGAGGAGATGGGTGCTCCGCAACCCATCACCAACGTCCGCCTACCAACACTGTGACAGCACAGCTTTGGCCACGCAACTGACAACGCGGAGATCGTACCAGGGGCCCGCTGCAAATCCGCGATTTTTGACGAGGGCAGTCGACTTGCGCCACACAGCCCCGAGGCGACACGCCGCACCGATGCAGCGCCTGCCGCCGACAGCAGTATGTGGCTGTGTCCTACGTGAGCGACAGAAGCTAGCGACAGCGCGCGACAGCTTCAGGCGACAAAACACAACCGCAGGTGTAGTTATGGAAGTGCCGTAAGTGAACGACATCTGTGTCGCTGCCTGTCTCCCGCTGCATCCTGCGACGTTTGAATTCAAACATGTTTGAATCTTGTCGCTGCAGCACGCGCGACGCAGAGCGACAGCCACGTGTCTTCTTGGCAAAGCAGTGGAGCTCACGAGGCGGCAGCTATGAATTACTTAACATCCCTTTTTAAGAAAACTATTCGGTGAAAAAATTTGATTCTTCCACAACCTATAGCTTTATATCCTTAAATGATAAAGGTCGGATTTTTATTCGTTATTCACCATAGTTACTGTGCTGCACGAAATTGAGTACATGGCTGAACGAAATTTTTAAGAATTTGCAGAAGTAAAATTGGATTGTATAGACTTTGCGTATAGTTCATTTAAGGCCATACATTATTGAGCATGAAATGTAACCGATATATCTAAATTATATTTAAAGTTGAGACCAGAACGATACCTCTTTTCATTCTTGAGATATTGGTTGTTATATCTGCAGACAGATCGCTCATGTCGAGTCCGAACCGTTCCTGCGCTTCGAGAATCAAGTGGTCGTAAAAATCGTATCTCACAAAAGGTTCAAGATACCGAAAAGACGATATTTGGAAATGACAGCACGCAGAAAGTTAATTTGCAGAAGTAAAATTGCATTGTATAACCTTCCGTATAGTTCATTTAAGGCCATACATTATTCAGTATGAAATGTAACCGATGTATCTAAATTATATTTAAAGTTGAGACCAGAACGATACCTCTTATCAGTCTTGAGATATTGGTTGTTATATCTGAAGATGGATCGCTCATGTCGAGTCCGAACCTTTCCTGCGCTTTGGGAATCAAGTGGTCGTAAAAATCGTCGTATCTCATAAAAGGTTCAAGATACTGAAAAGACGATTTTTGGAAATGACAGCACGCAGACAGTCTTATCATATGATTAACACTCGATATGTTTTTGTAAACGCGTGAGCAGAGCCAAAAGAAGACTCCCTATAACTTACATCATGAGGTTTTGTCCAAATTTTCATAGGCAAACAAAGGGGGAGAAATAGGTAGACGGGGTATCGAGGTGACCAGCATGAGGTGTAGTTTGGCATGAAAATATTTAACTGCTTGAAAGTAATCACGGTAATGAACGAAAAATTAATTAAAAAGCTGAGGAAAAATTGAAATATTTCACAAAAAGCTGCTTTAAATGAAGTGTCAAAAATGTCATTTGTTCAAGACCTAGCTATTTTGCACATAAAAAGATACATTGGTTCGGTATTTAAACGTCAAAAAGGCTTCCTTGGAATAAAGTACGTCAGGAAGGCAAACGAAGAGTCAGTCTTTCTGAATGAAACTTGAAATAAAAAAATGGAAGAAATCACTCAAATATTTTATGAAATTATTTGTGTAAAAGAAATAAGTAGATCAGAGAAACGTTATACATGCCTTTGAATGATGCTCGAAATCATGACCAGAAAATGAGGTGCACCAAATGTTTCCATAATATTTTTTGTTTCATACTTTTAGAAAAATCACTACACAAAATATTTGACTCTTTTCAAAAATTTTGTAAGCTTTAATTTTACAGAGTATTTACAGCAATTGAAACGCTTGGCCTTAACACTGACAGCAGGTGAATTACGTTTGCAACATGAAATATCTGTAAAATTTCATAGTTCATTGTAATTTTTTAGGAATTAGATGGGTGTCATATACTGGGATAGGTGTGAAACCTTAAAAATATGCTTTGCGATGCAGTGTAAACAGTATACATAAAACTTACTATACAGAATCATAATTGAGTCAGTAAAAATATGGTTCGATTCCCGGCGGGGTCAGGGATTTTCTCTGCCTCGTGATGGCTGGGTGTTGTGTGCTGTCCTTAGGTTAGTTAGGTTTAAGTAGTTCTAAGTTCTAGGGGACTTATGACCACAGCAGTTGAGTCCCATAGTGCTCAGAGCCATTTTTAGTAAAAATATAAGAATTACGTAGAATCGAACTCAGTACCTTATCCTTAACGCAATTACAAACAGTATACACTACATCTACAGCACAGCTACCAATTGTCCGTGCATACTTTCTATGTCCTCATGTTTGTATTTAGCATAGTTAGTCATGTAATAATTATTCCTCTGCATTTATTGGCGGTTAAAAGTTCTTGATCACGTAAAAAAACATTCGTATTTAATTTATTGTTGAGATAGTCGAATGCTCCTCTGCTCATTCACGTGTATTCGAAGAACTTGTCTGGTGATCTTTGTAGTTGACGATACTTATGAAATTCTCCATGGAGATTCCTTCATTTGTAAATTTCATGCAGAGCATTTCTTTTCGCTTTGTTTTCTTAAGTAAACCTAATTCTGTAGCCTTATTCTCTAGCTACAGAATTCTACAGGTTAAGGACGCCGTTTTATAGGAACAGCTGGTTGGCTCTAAGCAGCCACCTTGTAGCGCGACATGGTCGCTTGCACGCAGGACACCCGAGGTTGTGGCCCAGTATTGCTGCTTGTCACTGGAGTGTCGCGTATCTGAAAGTCGCTCGCTGTCGCTCGCTTTTGTCGCTCACATAGGACACGGCCTAAGGCGAACGATTACGAAAAATAGTGGGACGATTCGTTTCCTCCCTTCCCATTAATAAACGAGTTGTGTCTACGCTCAGTCAAATCGGCCCTGAGATTCGTAATTTTGTTTTGTTTTGTGTAATCAGCACGAAAATAAATACATTACTGTTATGGTTTGGTCACATAAGCAATCCTTGACATTCATACATGAACACCTTAATGTCGTACCATTTGTGTTTGATTTTATTTAATTATTGATATCAATTAGTTTTTGACGCCCAATGCGGAGCGCGCTCATGGGTAACGTTCATTGTATCTGATGTCACAAAATAATTTCACGAGTTCACTACAAGTGATAACAGTAATAAACTAATAGTGAATGAAGTATGCTACAGTACAATGAAGGCTGATGAAGGTGTTCTTAGCAGTTCGTTACTCAATTCCGTTCTGAGTATTTGCTGAGAAAATGAAGAAACCGAAGTGACACATCTCTTTTATCTAACAAGACCTTGCCTTAGATCACGAGACAAGCACGCCGCCTAGGAGCTAACAATACACTGCTGCATTCATCTCTCTGACATTGCTTCCGCGATAGTTAAGGCAGGTAGTTCACAAAATGAAACACAAAAACAGTTGCAATTTAGCCACAGATAAAAAAATTAAATTTGCGATCTCGATGTTAATAGAAAAAGAAGATGTTACGGGAATTTATCCTGCTCGGCTTTCAGTGACAGTTCATTACAAAAAAAAACTAAAAATAAATGTAAAATGACCTTGTCCGAAACTAAAAACAGTATGATACTGCACACCCTTGACCTTAAATGGAATGTATTTACAGCCAATGTTATGCTATATACACTCCTGGAAATTGAAATAAGAACACCGTGAATTCATTGTCCCAGGAAGGGGAAACTTTATTGACACATTCCTGGGGTCAGATACATCACATGATCACACTGACAGAACCACAGGCACATACACACAGGCAACAGAGCATGCACAATGTCGGCACTAGTACAGTGTATATCCACCTTTCGCAGCAATGCAGGCTGCTATTCTCCCATGGAGACGATCGTAGAGATGCTGGATGTAGTCCTGTGGAACGGCTTGCCATGCCATTTCCACCTGGCGCCTCAGTTGGACCAGCGTTCGTGCTGGACGTGCAGACCGCGTGAGACGACGCTTCATCCAGTCGCAAACATGCTCAATGGGCGCAGATCCGGAGATCTTGCTGGCCATGGTAGTTGACTTACACCTTCTAGAGCACGTTGGGTGGCACGGGATACATGCGGACGTGCATTGTCCTGTTGGAACAGCAAGTTCCCTTGCCGGTCTAGGAATGGTAGAACGATGGGTTCGATGACGGTTTGGATGTACCGTGCACTATTCAGTGTCCCCTCGACGATCACCAGTGGTGTACGGCCAGCGTAGGAGATCGCTCCCCACACCATGATGCCGGGTGTTGGCCCTGTGTGCCTCGGTCGTATGCAGTCCTGATTGTGGCGCTCACCTGCACGGCGCCAAACACGCATACGACCATCATTGGCACCAAGGCAGAAGCGACTCTCATCGTTGAAGACGACACGTCTCCATTCGTCCCTCCATTCACGCCTGTCGCGACACCACTAGAGGCGGGCTGCACGATGTTGGGGCGTGAGCTGAAGACGGCCTAACGGTGTGCGGGACCGTAGCCCAGCTTCATGGAGACGGTTGCGAATGGTCCTCGCCGATAGCCCAGGAGCAACAGTGTCCCTAATTTGCTGGGAAGTGGCGGTGCGGTCTCCTACGGCACTGCGTAGGATCCTACGGTCTTGGCGTGCATCCGTGCGTCGCTGCGGTCCGGTCCCAGGTCGACGGGCACGTGCACCTCCCGCCGACCACTGGCGACAACATCGATGTACTGGGGAGACCTCACGCCCCACGTGTTGAGCAATTCGGCGGTACGTCCACCCGGCCTCCCGCATGCCCACTATACGCCCTCGCTCAAAGTCCGTCAACTGCACATACGGTTCACGTCCACGCTGTCGCGGCATGCTACCAGTGTTAAAGACTGCGATGGAGCTCCGTATGCCACGGCAAACTGGCTGACACTGACGGCGGCGGTGCACAAATGCTGCGCAGCTAGCGCCATTCGACGGCCAACACCGCGGTTCCTGGTGTGTCCGCTGTGCCGTGCGTGTGATCATTGCTTGTACAGCCCTCTCGCAGTGTTCGGAGCAAGTATGGTGGGTCTGACACACCGGTGTCAATGCGTTCTTTTTTCCATTTCCAGGAGTGTACATCTATAACGTGGAGATATTGTAGATAATAGACTAATGCAGCGTTGGAAAACTATGAATTCGCAAGGAAAAGTTGAATGTAGGACTATTGAAGCATAAAGGAAGTAGAATAAGTAGGTAAATGTGCATCTGTTCAGTTTAACACAGATATACCACTGACAACGTACCCTAACAGGCTTCATTTCACTTCCATAATTTATCAGCTATTGGCAGCCAATTGTTTTCTTTTTTGTTTTTTTTTTGTTTTACGTCAGGTGTCATAAGGTATTTGTCCACATACCATAACTGGACTATTACTCTTAATACTTCATTCCCTAATCTCATTCCCTGATCATCGCCTGACTTAATTCGACTAGAGTTCGTTACACCCCTACTTAAGTGTACACATGAAAGGAACTAAAATTATAGTCTACATATAATGTTTACTGCCTAGTGACTCAGGAGGCCTTGCGAATAAAAGTGAACTGCGTTTGGAGAACGATCTTTTCTATTTGCTGTACACTTCACAGCGAAAGAAGTAGGAGAAAAGCGGCAGGTTTATCATACTGAGCGTCGGTAGGGTAGACGCAGCGCCCTGACGTTGGTGCATTTTTCCCCGAATTAAGTTTCTAATATCTCAAATAGCGATGTTAGTTGAAAAATATCAGTGTATTCATATGAGAATTACTATAGAGATGTAATTGTTAGAATAATTTGCTACGTTGCGTGGCATTTCAAATGCGACTAAATTCAATGATACATTGTTGTTGTTGTTGTGGTCTTCAGTCCTGAGACTGGTTTGATGCAGCTCTCCATGCTACTCTATCCTGTGCAAGCTTCTTCATCTCCCAGTACCTACTGCAACCTACATCCTTCTGAATCTGCTTAGTGTTTTGATCTCTTGGTCTCCGTCTACGATTTTTACCCTCCACGCTGCCCTCCAATGCTAAATTTGTGATCCCTTGATGCCTCAAAACATGTCCTACCAACCGATCCCTTCTCCTAGTCAAGTTGTGCCACAAACTTCTCTTCTCCCCAATCCTATTCAATACCTCCTCATTAGTTACGTGATCTACCCACTTTATCTTCAGCATTCTTCTGTAGCACCACATTTCGAAAGCTTCTATTCTCTTCTTGTCCAAACTGGTTATCGTCCATGTTTCACTTCCATACATGGCTACACTCCATACAAATACTTTCAGAAACGACTTCCTGTCACTTAAATCTATACTCGATGTTCACAAATTTCTCTTCTTCAGAAACGATTTCCTTGCCATTGCCAGTCTACATTTTATATCCTCTCTACTTCGACCATCATCAGTTATTTTACTCCCTAAATAGCAAAACTCATTTACTACTCTAAGTGTCTCATTTCCTAATCTAATCCCCTCAGCATCACCCGATTTAGTTTGACTACATTCCATTATCCTCGTTTTGCTTTTGTTGATGTTCATCTTATATCCTCCTTTCAAGACACTGTCCATTCCGTTCAACTGCTCTTCCAAGTCCTTTGCTGTCTCTGACAGAATTACAATGTCATCGGCGAACCTCAAAGCTTTTACTTCTTCTCCATGAATTGTAATACCTACTCCGAATTTTTCACTTGTATCCTTTACTGCTTGCTCAATATACAGATTGAATAACAGCGGGGAGAGGCTACAACCCTGTCTCACTCCTTTCCCAACCACTGCTTCCCTTTCATGCCCCTCGACTCTTATAACTGCCATCTGGTTTCTGTACAAATTGTAAATAGCCTTTCGCTCCCTGTATTTTACCCCTGCCACCTTCAGAATTTGAAAGAGAGTATTTCAGTTAACGTTGTCAAAAGCATTCTCTAAGTCTACAAATGGTAGAAACGTAGGTTTGCCTTTTCTTAATCTTTCTTCTAAGATAAGTCGTAAGGTTAGTATTGCCTCACGTGTTCCAACATTTCTACGGAATCCAAACTGATCTTCCCCGAGGTCCGCTTCTACCAGTTTTTCCATTCGTCTGTAAAGAATTCGCGTTAGTATTTTGCAGCTGTGACTTATTAATGATACATTGTCTCTATTGAAAGGATTCAGAACTTCTCTCATTCTCGCTTGATTTCGTAAGACTTTGCGTCGTCTGGCAGTCAGAACTTATTGCAGACGTACAGAAAGCTATTCATTATCGTACAGCTTCAAATCGTTTTATCTGCAATTTCTACGAACAGTGATCCCAAAAAAAGAGTGTACATCTATAACGTGGAGATATTGTAGATAATAGACTAATGCAGCGTTGGAAAACTATGAATTCGCAAGGAAAAGTTGACATCATGCCCAAGAATTAAAAAAAATGTAGAAACAAAGCATGCCTGGAATTAAATTATTCTGTAGAAGCATGTAAAACTCCTGGCCTTTTGTACAGATTAAAAAGAATCCTTGTATTTTTGGCTGTCACATAAAGCTGTAGCTAAATGAATTCGCAATTTGACGTCAGCTGTTTGTGACACATGAAAATTTGTGCCGAACTGGGACTCGTTCCCGGATATCCTGCTTGTCGTGCTGAATCATTAGACTTTGTGTACAAAAACATGCGACGTCATAAATAAAACTATAGAAACCTGGAAGAACCTATTGTTGCACTGGTTTTTAACACTCTCAATCCAATGACGATCTTCAGCTATCGTATGGAGTGTAGTGCGTGTCGCGACACCAAATCTCTCTGTCATGGTCATCCGTAACCGTACATAAATAAGTCGCTACCATTGGTCGGTATTCTATAATATCACTACATGAGAAAGTAGAAATAGGTGTCACCGTTATTCGGTGGTTTTGGAGTGAGGTTTCGTATAGTACACCAACTATAATATGCTAATTGCGTCTGCAGTTTTAATTATTTTTCTGCAAACTAAGTGCAAACTTTAACACTAATTACTATTAAATAGCCAGTTTATTCGCCGACACTTGGCACCATATGACAGGTAATATAATAAAACTCTAAAACATGCTTATTCCTCTTGATTCGACATCAACCCCATCGCCACACAGAAATATTTCACGAATAGTTATTTTTTGTGTGCTTTGAATACCACATGGGACGCTTTCTCCTACTGATTTTCAGATACATGCACTTATACAATTAACCGACACCATCACGACGAATATTGTTTATTAACACATACTTTACGATATGGTCGAACAACGTTTAACACGTCCTGTTCATTGACATAGTTTGTCCAACTCAATACATATTGGGTACCGCAAACCTCTTATGTTTGCAACACTTGGAGATGCTTTACAAATACCTTCTGTAACGACCCTTGAGCGGTGAATGTTAACGAAACAACCAGTCAAGCTAGCTAATCATACACTGGCACTGCTTCTGTTGCTGTCGAAGACAATGAGATGTAAGTGGATCTGGTTGACAACTGCTCAACGATATAAGTAAAACTGCTGTACAGTTGCTCCCACAATATATGAACAAGTCTCATCTTCGTACCTCGCTGTACATTATCTATTTCTATCATCACTTGGAAATCATGTCAGATGCTATTGGCGAATAGCAACATCGTTTTGACAGATACGTATATAATTGGAAACTCGGATTTATAAACCCTCACGCCTTACAATTGCTGTGTACTAATCACGACAAATGGCTCTGAGCACTATGGGACTTAACATCTTAGGTCATCAGTCCCCTAGAACCTAGAACTACTTAAACCTAACTAACCTAAGGACATCACACACATCCATGCCCGAGGCAGGATTCGAACCTGCGACCGTAGCAGTCCCGCGGTTCCGGACTGCAGCGCCTAGAACCGCACGGCACTAACCACGACAGTCCACATCTGTCTGGAATGGTTGTGATATCTAACAGGTTTAACCTGTAGGTCTACGTTGGGTTGGTTGGATGGAGTGGTGCGGGGCGATGCTATACTGAATTTCCTGTATGTTGTTAAAAAAGAATAGAATACAAATTATATCATGAACCGCTTTTATAAACAAGCTGGTAAGCTCGAAATTGCCAGTACTATGTAAATAATACAGAGGGCGTCGATTTTACGTTAACTCCTGTATGGAGAGGGAATTCTACAGAATGCATTCTTTATCGTAATATGTAAAGGTTAGCCACAGATGATGCAGTTATCTAAAAGAAAAATATTGCAGAGCTGGAAGACTGTAGAGTACGGCAGAGATGCCGAGGTTTGATGCAAAGAGAAACGTGGAGTTGTCACTGGTCGCAGTGTACACAACGGAAGAAATCCAGTGCTATTTTACTACACAATGGCCGGACACAGTAGTTATCGTAAAATACCAATAGTTGAATTAAATTGTTATGGGTACATAAGGTAAAAGAAGACACAGGACTGTGAGTAATACACACATCAGAAAACGTTTTGCATCACCCAGGTTCCCAGAGCTCCTGAAGATAGACGATGACTGTGGATATTGTATCACAGACACAAGGAAGGAGGTACACGGCTCATGTTGTCTGTAGTTCATCCATGCCTAGACGGTCAACACCGCGGTATTGCTTCCGCATTGTTACACTGTGCCAGGAAGGGCTCTCAGCAAGGGCAGTATAGATGCGTCTCGGGATGAATCAAAGCCGTGTTTTTCGGACCAGGAGGAGATACACAGAGACAGGAACTGTCGATTACATGCTTCGCTCAGGCCGCCCAAGAGCTACAACTGCAGTGGACGACCGCTTCCTAAGAATTACGGCTCGAAGGAGCCCTGACACCAACGCCACCCTGTTGAATTATGTTTTTCGTGCAGCCACAGGACGTCGTGTTACGATTCAGACTGTGTGCAGTAGGGTGCCTGATGCGCAACTTCACTTCCGACGTCCATGGCGAGGTCCATCTTTGGAACCACGGCACCACGCAGCGCGGTACAGAGGGCCCAACAACATGCCGAAGGGACCGCTCAGAATTGTCATCACGTTCTCTTCACCGATGAGTGTCGCATATGCCTTCAGCCAGACAATCGTCGTAGACGTGTTTAGAGGCAACCCGGTCAGGCTGAACGCCTTTGACACAGTGTCCAGCGAGTGCAGCAAGGTGAAGGTTCCCTGATGTTTCGGCTGTACGATACGTAAATGCCATCCTCCGAACGATAACGCAACCATATCGGCAGCATATTGGCGAGGCATTCGTCTTTATGGATGATAATTCGCGCCCCATCGTGCACATCTAGTGAACGACTTCCTTCAGGATAACGACATAGCTCGAGTATAGCCAGAATGATCTCCAGACATAAACCCTATCGAACATGCCTGGACACATTGAAAAGGGCCGGCCGGCCGAAGTGGCCGAGTGGTTCTAGGCACTATAGTCTGGAACCGCGTGACCGCTACGGTCGCAGGTTCGAATCCTGCCTCGGGCATGGATGTGTGTGATGTCCTTAGGTTAGTTAGGTTTAAGTAGTTCTAAGTTCTAGGGGACTGATAACCTCAGAAGTTAAGTCCCATAGTTCTCAGAGCCATTTGAACCATTTAGATTGAAAAGGGCTGTTTATGGATCATGTGATCTACCATCCAACCACTCCGAGGAATCTATGCCGAATCGCCGTTGAGGAGTGGGGCAATCTAGACCAACAGTGCCTTGATGAACTTGTGGATAGAATGCCACAATGAATACAGGCACGCATCAGTGCAAGAGGACGTGCTACTGGGTATTAGAGGTACCAGTGTGTACAGCCATCTGGACCACCACTTCTGAAGGTCTCGTTGTATGGTGATGCAACAAGCAATGTGTGGTTTTCATGAGCAATAAAAAGGGCAGAATTGATTTTTATCTTGATCTCTATTCCAATTTTTTGTACAGGTTCAGAAACTCTCCGAACCGAAGTGACGCAAAACTTTTTTTGATATGTGTATAGTTCATACCCTAAGGTGTGGTTTCCCGAACACTACTATTCATAAAATTGCGTTAGGTGATTGTTTGTGCCTGAACCCCTAAGCAGATACACGTAGTAGGCCTGTAGTAGCATGTATACTACAGTCTCTCTCTTTAGTAGGTTTCCAACATCTTACGACTGTTTATGGATGAAATGAAATGTCGTGTGGCTAAGGCCCCCCGTCGGGTAGACCGTTCGCCTGGTGCAGGTCTTTTGATTTGACGCCACTTCGGCGACCTGCGCGTCGATGGGGATGAAATGATGATGATTAGGATAACACAACACCCAGTCCCTGAGCGGAGAAAATCTCCGACCCAGCCGGGAATCGAACCCGGGACCTTATGATTGACATTCCGTCACGCTGACCACTCAGCTATCGGGGCCGTTCGGGTACTACTGATGTGACATATAGGAAAACGAAATATTTTACATGATCCCTTAAGCATGGAGACTTACGATTAGATAACCATTTAATAGACAGCATCCTGACCAAAGATATTTAGGTATAATTTAGAAACCTATGCAGTTTTCTGTTATTTCACAGGTCTTAAGAAAAAGAACCAATATTCTGTATACTTAAAGCATATCCTAATCAGAAATAACCTTTTTAACTGCTGTTGATGTGTTCTGTGTGCAAAAAGGAAAAGTGTAAACGGAAGAGAACGAATAAAAAAATGAGAACTTGAGTAAATGGTGAAGACAAGTGCTATGATGGAATAACATATAAATTGCTAAAGTAAAAAGAAGAAGCTGTTGTAAATCTGTTGGTAAGTTTCACATGTTAAATTAAACGTAGTCTAAAGAGAAATCTGCATACAGATGGAGAATATCAAACTTCGGCATTAGGCGTAAATAGCAATGATAAGAGTCCATGCTTTGAAGTTCTGGTCGAAAAAAATGTATGTTTATTATGTTAACGGAGGCATGTAAAAATTAATTATATACCTCCAGTCCTGTTCGGATCTGCTAAAGAATGATTATACTGTATCCCAATGTAGAGGACTGCATCTTGTGCACCTAGCATCAGAGCTGTCCTATGCAGTGTTAAAAACTGAATAGTAACTATGTGTAATGGGCACTCATTTGCAGAAGCTGGAAACTTAAAACCTTATTTTGATGGTTTTCGGGAATTTGGAGCAAAAGGGCTGCCAACAAACGCCCAGCAATATATGGAATATTTTGGTAATACTGTGGAGTATTAGATATGAAACAAATTTAAAATTACCGAATGCACCAGCTAAAGCAATGGAAAGCAAAAGATATCTCCGAAGCATTGAAAAAGAATATAATGGGTATATATTACAGTTCGAGACACGCAGTAGCTTGTTCGTATGTATTAATTACTCATTGGAGAAAGAACTGGATTATTTGGAAGTAGATATAAATTATAAGTTAAAAATTAATATGGATGTTTATGGTGAGTTGCTTGCTGATGATGCTGTGGCATTCGGTAAGGTGTCGAATTTGAGTGACTGTAGGAGGATACAAGATGACCTAGACAAAATTTCATGTTGGTGTTACGAACGGCAGCTGGCTCTTAACGTTGAAAAATGTAAGTTAATGCAGATCAGTAGGAAAAACAAACGCTTAATGTTCGGTACAGCATTTGTAGTGCCCCGCTTGCACAGTCAAGTACTTTAAATATCTGTGCGTAACATTGCAAAGTGATATGAAATGGAACGAGTATGTGAGGATTGTGGTAGAGAAGGGGAATGGTCGTCTTCGGTTTATTGGGAGAATTCTTGTAATGTGCGGTTCATCTATAAAGGAGATCGCATATATGAAGCTAGGGCGGCCTGCTGTTGAGTACTACTAGAATGTTTGGCATCCGCACCAGGTTGGAGTGAACGCAGACATCGAAGCAATTCAGAGCCGGGCTGCTAGATCAGTTACCGTTTGCTTGGAACATCATATAAGTGAAGCAGAGGGGTTTCGAGATCTCAACTGGGACATTCTTTCGAGCAACGCTGTTGTGAAAATTTAGAGAACCGGCATTTGAGCTGACTGCAGAACGATCCTGTTGCCTCCAACTACTTTGTGAGTAAGGATCACGAAGATAAGATACGGGAAATTAGGGCTCATACCGTGACATATAGACAGTCGTTTTTCATTCGCCTTATTTGCAAGTGGAACAGACTAGTAGTTGTACGGGGTACCTTCCGCCACGCGCCATATGATGTATTTCGGGGTTCAAAAATGGTTCTAATGTCTCTCAGTACTATGGGACCTAACATCTGAGGTCATCAGTCCCCTAGAACTTAGAACTACTTAAACCTAACTAGCCTAAGGACATCACACACATCCATGCCCGAGGCAGGATTCGAACCTGCGACCGTAGCGGTCGCGCGGTTCCAGACTGAATCGCCTAAAACCGCTCGGCCACACCGGCAGGCTATGTCGGGGTATCGGTGTAGATGCATACATACATGTTCCTAAAATTACTCCTAGCAAATATAAAAAAGAATAATTTTCTTTGGGCAAATGAATATCCGATGATAAATAAAGGTTTTGCACAGGTATAATCGATATTTTTTTCACAACCACAACAAAAAAGAACCCTATTTACAGTTATCTATATGCGTCTATTCTGAATATTGACGTTTTAGTGTAGCTGCAAGTGGACTGTTTCAAGGACAATTCGTAGAGTCAAGTTTTGTAGTTTGAACAGTCCCTGCGAAACATATGGCCGTGGCAAATGCATCTCTTTTCTACCTCAGCAGGGCTATGTGTGACAGTGATAGGAACCTTAAGTAATGCATAATTAAAGACGAGGCAGCGAGGTTTATTTGAACATTGCGACGGAGAACTACGACGTTTTCGTTAATATAATTTTCGTCCACTATAGATATACAGCACTTTTCGTCTTCCATATTTTGCGGAGAAACTTGCTTACAGTCGCCAGCACTCCCGTTCCTTAATTGTCACATCACAATTCGGCAATTATCCAGCATTACACCCAACTTGTACGTGATACCTGAAAACTGCACACAGCACGCTGGCAGCCATAGCATCTCAGAAACTATATCACCTAGCACACTTATGAACCGTAAAGGAAACCGGTAAGCTGACATGGATAGATTAGCGCTGTGCTGTGCTTCACTGTCCCGTAATAGTGGCTATCCTCCCAGTTTTGTTGTCCTTTTTAGTACATGGCGATTAAACGAACATTGAGGTAGACTATTTCGAGAGCTCTCTACCGAATAACAATTTCAAATCATTTTATCACAGCGAGAAACAAACCGAAGCTTTCCATAGCATTAAAGACCTCTTGGGCAGTATTTCTTCGTGCTGAATGCAATTACATGTTGGAAATATTTGTCAAATTACCTGAGAAAATGCAACTGACTGCTCTTACGAGGTAGATGCTGAATCTTCGACCTCTATGGTATTGTGTTACTGCTCTTAATATGTGTGCGGATACTGTTGATCAGATAGTTGATGCATATCACTGAGAGTGTGGGAAACTCAGCTGCATCAGTTTAGAAGTTAGACTGATGGTGGCTAGCACTAATAGGAAGGTTGTATCTGCGGCTACTCCACTACAGTTGACGTTATCTGACTGGCCAAATTTGCTGAAGGTATGGCCAACCATGATAGCGAAGTACTGGGTACTTTGGCACCACAGACAGTGGAAGGCATGTATGGTACGTGTGAACACATTATCTCTGGTTGAGTCGGGGGACGACGATGTACAGTGGCTGCCAGACGCCAAAGTGTTGGTGGTAGCCTAGAGAGGTAGTGCAGAGGTCGTACGCACTGAAATTGTGGGTCACAGAAGTTAATTTTTTTCGTTTTTCTTTGCTTGTTTCTGAATACCACTTCCATTTCTATCGTAGTGGTAACAGTAGTGCAGTTTAGTGAAGTATATCCACAGTGAGATTTTCACTCTGCAGCGAAGTGTGCGCTGATGTGAAACTTCCTGGTGGTTTAAAACTGAGTGCCGGACCGAGACTCGCCGAACTCGGGACCTTTGCCTTACGCGGGCAAATGCTCCACCATCTGAGCTACCCAAGCACGACTCACGCCCCATCCTCACAGTTTTACTTCTGCCAGTACCTCGTCTCCTAACTTCCAAACTTTACAGAAGCTCTCCTGCTAACCTTAAAGAACTAGCACGCCTGAAAGAAAGGATATTGCGGAGACATGGCTTAGCCAAAGCCTGGGGGATGTTTCCAGGAGATTCTCACTCTGCAGCGGAGTGTGCGCTGATGTGAAACTTCCTGGCACGTCTCCGCAATATCATTTCTTTCAGGTGTGATAGTTCGGCAAGATTCGCAGGGGAGCTTCTGTAAAGTTTGGAAGGTAGTACACGAGGTACTGGCAGAAGCAAAGCTGTGAGGACGGGGCGTGAGTCGTGCTTGGGTAGCTCAGATAGTGGAGCACTTGCCCGCGAAAGGCAAAAGTCCGGAGTTCGAGTCTCGGTCCGGCACACAGTTCTAATCTGCCAGAAAGTTTCACACCAGCGCACACTCCACTGCAGAGTGAAAATTTCATTCTGGAAACACCCCCCAGGCTGTGGCTAAGCCATGTCTCCACCATATCCTTTCTTTGAGGAGTGATAGTTCTCCAAGGTTCGCAGGAGAGGTTCTGTAAAGTTTGGAAGGTAGGAGATGTGGTACTGGCAGAAGTAAAGCTGTGAGGACGGGGCGTGAGTCATGCCCGGATAGTTCAGATGGTGGAGCACTTGGCCGCGAAAGACAAAGATCCCGAGATCGAGTCTCGGTCAGGCACAGAGTTTTAATCTGCTAGTGAAGTATATGTTTGTGGCCTACAGTGTGTGATATGGCTGTAGAAAAGTTCATAATTCCCACCATTATTCAACAGTCCACCCTTACGTTACAATGTGAGGCTCCTATGAGGAAATGGCCTGTATGCCATTGCTTCGGTACACCTAAATTACAATGTAGTTCGTATCTAACCGTTGTCAAGCAATAGTTTCCAACGCTACTCCAAGCCAGGAATTATTTAAAAGTTTGATATTAGTATTATTCCTTTAAATAATGTAGCCTACTGTAATAATTGTTAAACATTTCGAGTCTTGTATTTGTGGCCTGAAAATGTGTTTTGGAAAATCAGAAAAAATTGTAACAGGTACCCCAAAACAGTAGATGGCAGTGGAAGAAGGTGGTGGAGCGCTTGCAGAAATTTCATCGGCATGATTACTGCAGACTGCAAAAATAAAATTGTATAAAGGCCTGAAGCACATGCTTGGTGTGCAGGTAAGATGAGCGAGGAGTCCATCTGATGGTTAGTCATGATGATGTATTAACAGAACGCAAGTGATGCACATTTGATCTACAGAGTAGCGGATAGGGGGATGGGGAGGAAGAGGGAAGTGTTGGTGGTGGTGAGGCGGGCGATTGACTTTGGAGATGACTCACACAACTACCTAAGGGCGTTCTCCTTAGAGGACCTTGATTTTTGACGTTGCTGATAAGAAGAACACTGTGTTTTGGTAACCACGTTGATTCACTGCTACTGTTGTCTGTGGAGTATTTTCATTTGTGGCGGCCTCTCCTTCATAGACGATCGCCCCGCACAGGTTTCTGAAACACTTGTGCATGCACTCTCATTATGCTCTTTCGACATAGATGCCACAGATCACGATGTACCCTAATTTACGGGGCAGTCAAGCCTCCGAACCGAATGTTCTGTGAAGAGTCGTGGACGTCCAACCACTTAGCGCCTAGTGGCAGTTTCCCTGTCCTTCTATCTCCTTCCGCAGATGCTCACGAGGGTAGCATACGAACATTCGACCAGCCTCGCGGTTTTCAAGATTCCCTTTCACAGGCTCCACGTGATAATAATGTGTCCTTGGTCAAAGCCGCATTAATAAGTAAGGTAACCGCCAGAATACTGCATTCAACGAAGGAAACTTGCATGCCTTAAGTTGTAGAGGTGCAGGGTGTCAGTTCGCGGGATGAAATTCTACATCATCGACATCTACATGGATACTCTGCAAATCACATTTAAGTGCCTGGCAGAGGGTTCATCGAACCACCTTCACAATTCTCTATTATTCCAGTCTCGTATAGCGCGCGGCAAGAATGAACAGCTATATCTTTCCATACGAGCCCTGATTTCCCTTATTTTATCTTTGTGATCGTTCCTCCCTATGTAAATCGGTGTTAACAAAATATTTTCGCATTCGGAGGAGAAAGTTGGTGATTGGAATTTCGTGAGAAGATTCCGTCGCAACGAAAAACGCATTTCTTTTAATGATGCCCAGCCCAAATCATGTATCATTTCAGTGACACTCTCTCCCATACTGCGCGATAATACAAAACGTGCTGCTCTTCATTGAACTTTTTCGATGTAGTCAGTCACTCATATCTGGCAAGGATCCCACACCGTGCAACAGTATTCTAAAAGAGGATGGACAAGCGTATTGTATGCAGTCTCCTTGGTAGGTCTGTTACATTTTCTAAGTGTCCTGCTAATGAAACGCAGTCTTTGGTTAGCCCACCCCACAACATTTTCCATGCGTTCCTTCCAATTTCTAATTTCATGGCTGTTGTACTTGCTTGGTCAATACAGGGACGGTTAATGCCGGTTGTGAATGGCGCTGGAGTTGTCGTCCAGTGATGTTCCACATTTTTTCGACTGGAAACAGACCTGGTAACCAAGAAGGCGGAGGCAACACCCTATGCAAAGCTGCTCGTGAATGGGAGCACAACAGGTCGAATCACTGGACTGACGTGCAGTTTTCCAGTCAGGGAGCATGGAGTAACCACGAGAGTGCTCCTGCTGTCATCCGAAATCGCACCAGAGACTCCTTGCGTAGGTCCATTGTGCCTAGCAGGCGGACAAGTTGGTTGTTAGGTGTAGGCTCTCAAATGGCCTCCTCCTAACCAACAAACGCCCATTACTGGCACCTAGGCAGAATCAACTTTCATCCAGCTCTCCAGTGAGCTCTCGCTTGACAGCGCTGAAATTGCAAATGGTGGCGGGGGTCTGTGATATTCACGCTTCAGGGCGTCTGACCCGGAGTTGTCTTTAAAGTAACAGATTTGTGAAAGTTCGTTGTACCACTGTGGTGTCGTCTGCTGCTCAAGCTACTGCGACAAATGCAATACAATGCGCCATATGCCGAGCACTGCGAGAAAACATCCCAAAGATGTTCGGACTCACATGCGGTTCCCCTTCATCAAAACGTCTCGGCTCAAACTGGTCTAGGGTTTGAAGCACACGTGTCGCACTACGCGCCCTAAATTAGACACTTGCGACCCTTTGGTTGAATTGTCTGGCTGACGGCAAGTGTTCTAAATAGAAAGTTAATGTAACATAGAATAACAGTAATAATAATATCGGGAATTAAATTAACGACCCATAAATGATGTAGGCCACACACTTGCGACTTGGTTAGAATAATGTTTATTCAGAAAGCAAACTAATAGCGAAAGTGGTCGTATTTAGAGTTACTGTTAAACTGAAGCACATATCCGTTCGATACAGTTCGATCATTCATCGCGAAATACAAGACCAATACTCCAGCTCGTTAAGTACCCGAAAAGTTTCAGTTGACACCAGGCGCGCGGTTGCTCACCGCTCAGAGACTAAGTCTCGCGATACCACACAACGCGAAATTTTATAAGTCCTAGCTGCCTAAAGACCGATTGTCCGCTTTCGGGTCTCAATCCGAACTGTATCTTTTGGTGTCTCCAGCCGAGCTGTCCGCTTTCGCGTCTTCACCAGCACTCCCTCTGCCTGTCCATGGCCGCGTTTCCCGCGCGCCGACTATCCTCGCGCAACAGACTATCGCTCAACAGACTAGGGCAGTTCCCTTTCTTGAAGCCGTCTATCTGATTGGCTACAACTTATTCTACATTATTTTACATTTCCACATATTTAAGTAATCAAATCACTTTCGAGGTCGTGCGGTAGCGTTCTCGCTTCCAGCTCCCGGGTTCCCGGGTTCGATTCCCGTCGGGGTCAGGGATTTTCTCTGCCTCGTGATGACTGGGTGTTGTGTGATGTCCTTAGGTTAGTTAGGTTTAAGTAGTTCTAAGTTCTAGGGGAATGATGACCATAGCTGTTAAGTCCCATAGTGCTCAGAGCCATTTGAACCATTTTGAACTTTCACTTTCTAAATAAAGTAACAGTAATATCCATTGTTAAATTCTTGTACATAAAACCAATACAATTTCCTTCTTAACTTTGAATGCCACGGCCAGTAGCCTTGGAGCAATGTGCTTTCTGATAAATAAATAAAGAAAAAAGTAATTGTTATGCACTAAACTTAACAACAAATATAGTATTACCTAATGATTAAATAAGGTGTCATGCTGTAATCGCTTAATGTGTTTTGTGTGGATGAAATGACGATCTGAAGCTTAACTTTAAATACTGATAATTTAAATTTACTGTATCTTTTAAAGAAATAAAGTTACAGAGTTGATATTTACAATGTTTGTCATTATAATTATGCACTTATATACGAAATGTCGATCGTTAAGATCGACCAAAGCGTTCAGATTTTAGCATTAAGTTCTTTGATCTAAAACTTGTTAATTTCTGTTTAACAGTAAATCCTAAACTATTATAGATATGATCAATATTCAAATTTTATTGGGGTAACCACGAATGTTTATGGATGATGGCAGATTAAAATTACTCTGGCTTGATATCCTGCGTTACTACAGAATTAAATAGTTTCCATCAATGCTTCCCTTTACAGCCGATCTTAAGTCCGCCATGTTTAACACAGATACGTCTCCTCGGCCACAAACGGCTTCTACTGGGTTTCCTTATGCCGTAGATTCTCGTCTGTCTCACTCGCATACTACAGCGCTTTGGCCTCAATAGACAGTAGACGCCTGTAAGTCTCCCCATCTCGTGGTGAATCTGCGCCCTTTGTGGTACGCGGTCCCCGGCGACAGGGTTCGTTTCACAATTCCTGTAGGCTGACTTTTTCGGCCCTGTATTTAAATGAGAGAGCAATGCTTGTTAACTCACAACACGATGATAGCGCCGCATAGTTTTCTGAATATTAAAGCTCGGCAAGCGGTTTGTATCTCTCTTGGTTGATGGGGAATGGCTAAGACGTGTTGCGGAGTGCCCTCGTCTAGGGTACGGCAATGGGCTTTGTCCCAAAGGTCGGCTATAATCGTCTGAAACTGAAGCACGAATAGAACTGTTGTGATGGTTCACTTCTGGCAGCGTAGTACTTGTCGCAAACTAGTTTTCTTTCTCTGCATTAGTGTGCATGTTGACCAGGAGGTCGACAATTGAAGCACACTGGAGTGTTGTCGTCTCAACTTCTGTTCTTGTACGTGGCATTATATTTTGCGTGGTAGTTGGTCGAACCTGGGTTGGTCGGATACTGGCTTGTTGTTTGATGGCTACACCATAAGTTTAAGATGGCCGAGTCCATTCATCCTGACACGTTCGACTGGGACAGAGATTGATGCTGAAGATTAATACGTCTCTGCTTCAACGTTTTCTGCAACCGTCTGACACATCGAACCGTGATTCAAGGCTGCTGTCTCGTGTGTACTCGGTCCGACATTTCTGGCTGTGATACATTGCTGTTTCTTTTCTGTTACTGCTGGCTAATGAGAGTGACGAACTTAAGGTGGCTTTCACAAGAGCCATAGGAAATAAGTTCTGCAATCACTCATACCTCTGTCGTCCGACTCTTTCATATTGCACTTTTTTGGTTCGCTGGAGCCAACTGATAAATTTTTCTGGCGTTGTGACTTTGTTTACCAGAAGTTCTTGGTACATCTTCCTAGCGACTTCTTCCATTGGCTGTGAGGTTTTGTCGGCTCTGTCATGTTGGGATTCACAATGTGGCGCAAGGCCAAAATATTCTGTATGTACGACTGTGTTGTTTGCTGTTGACGTTGGGCCCCGTTCGTCAATTTTTCTTCCACCAAGCGAACTTCCTGCTGATTGTCGTCAAACGTTTTCTTCCGTTCTGCCTGGGATTTGTTTCAACTACAGAGTTTCTCTTAGTTGCTCTGGAATCATAGCTGTGCTACAAAGTAAGAGCACCCATTTTTCGAATAAATCACGTCATCATACGTGTTGTGTTTGGCGACTCGGTCGAATTTTTTCAGTCTCTTCATTGGGTCCTGACCAGCGTCTCCTGAGAACCCTGATAGATGCCTGACGTGCAGCTGACTTACTGATGTTTTGTGAGCTACCTGCCTACTGAATGTAGTTAATTTAGCAACGATGTACAGCTCTAGCTTGTATTCTGTATACTGTACATGCAGACGACGGTTCTTACACTGCCTAATTGGAGCTGCGGCAATAAAGATGTTTTGAAGTACCCGCTGTCTCCACAAAAAATGTCACATTCAAACCAGAATCAAGTCGAAATCCAAAGGAAGAGTCTTCAGTGAAATACAGAACTGAAACATTTATTAGTGGTATGAACATGCAGCCAGAATTCAACTGGTCTCGTGCGGGAAGTGGGCTGCTCTTTCCAGAAACACAGAATATTCAATATTACAATCTAAACGGCATCCGTCCATCCTTGAGGGATGGTGGTTCAGAGTCTGCAGCGTCTGCTGTGGCTAAAAAGTCCCACTCGAGGTTGGCTGTCCCTACTGCAGTTTGGACATGTGAAATTTGAGGGACTTCGAACAGAAGCCGCTCTGTCTCTTCGCTTTGTCCTTTTCTTGATTTGTTCCCGTGTGCGTTCGTCCTCTGAGAGCTTGACGACGTTGCGCACAGTTACTCGCCACCTGACACGGTCATCTGCAATGCTTTCCCAGCGACTTGGGTTGATTCTGGTCTTGGTCAGGTCTCTCTTGCAGACATCCTTGAAACGAAGATGAGGTCGTCCCACTGGCCTCACACCTTCCTGAAGTTCGCCGTACAGCAGCTGTTTCGGTATCCGTTCAGGATCCATGCGCCTGACATGTCCCAACCATCTTAGATGTCGATGACTCAGGAGTGCAATGATGCTGGTTGTGCTTGCACGATGAAAGACTTCGGTGTTGGGTACTCTATCTCTCCAAGAGATCTGAAGGATCTTCCGGAGACAGCGGAGATGGAAGCTGTTGAGTCGAGATTCACGCCTAGAAAGAGTTGTCCATGTCTCACAGCTATAGAGATGGGTGCTTATAACACAAGCGTTGTAGACTTTTGATTTAGTTTTTGTGGTAAGCAGTCCGTTGTTCCATACTCTGTTTTTCAATCTAGCCATGACAGATGATGCCTTTGCGAATCTGTTAGTAAGTTCAGTGTCCATGGACAAGTTGCTACATATTGTGGATCCCAAGTAGGTAAAGTCATCAACTATCTGGAGAGGATTGCCATCAATGCTAATGGATGGAAGGTTGGTCGTGCTCTCCGCCATGATCTTAGTCTTCTGAAAGCTGATGAGTAGACCAAACTTTTCACAGGAATTTGATAATTTGTTGATTATAAACTGCAGCTCATCTTCTGTGTTCGCTACTAGTGTTGCATCGTCCGCATATAACAACTCACGGATAACAACTGTATTTACTTTGGTATTGGCCTTGAGGCGAGCAATGTTGAGAAGATTTCCATCAGACCTCGTATGTAGATACACTCCTTCCTCAGTCTTCAAAGGCAAATCTGAGCAGAAGGGAAAAGAAAATCCCCAATAATGTAGGAGCTAACACACACCCCTGTTTCACACCGCTATTAACAAGAAATGCTTCTGATGTTTTACCGTTGAAGCAAATTGTTGCTTGTGTTTTCTCATGGAAAGAGACAATTATCTGCAGTAGTTTAGGTGGGCATCCAATCTTCTGCAACAGTTTGAAAAGCCCATTTCTGCTCACTAAATCAAACGCTTTAACAATGCCAATGAAAGCAATATAAAGTGGCCTCTGCTGCTGACGACATTTGTCTTGTAGCTGTCGTAAGGAGATCATATCTACGGTTGATCGGCCTGGCCTGAAGCCACACTGAGATTCCGGGTAGATTCTGGAAGCTAAGATCTGTAATCGCATAAGCTTTCCCGGCTACACTTAGTAATGAAATGCCTCGATAATTGTTACAGTCACTTCTGTTCCCTTTCTGTTTATATAGAGTAACTATCCTCGAATTCCGCATACTCATCGGGACATAACCTTCTTCCCAGCTGGTTGTGATAAGTGAATATAAATGTTTGAGAAGAACAGACTTCTTATACTTAATAACCTCTGCAGGGATCCTATCTTCACCTGGGGCCTTACCGTTAGCAAGAGAATCTATTTCTCTACTAAGTTCCTCCATAGTAGGCATTGCATCTAGTTCTTCCATAACTGGCATTTGTTTGATGGCGTCACATGCATCCTTGCTAACTTCATTCTCAGCTGCATACAACTCGAGGTAGTGTTCAACCCAGCGTTCCATTTGTTTGCCTTCATCAGTAATGACTTCACCCGTCTTGGACTTCAGAGGAGCTGTTTTTCTGACAGTTGGTCCAATTGCTTTCTTAATACCATCGTACATTGCCTTAGCATTCCCAGAGTCGGACGCTTTCTGTATACCTGCACATAAATTCAGCCAGTAGTTATTTGCGCATCTCCTGGATGTTTGCTGTGCGCTTTTCTTTGCTTTTCGTAGGTCATCTCGAGTTCTTTCACTTGGGTTTCTTTTGTAAGCAGGCAGGGCTTTCCGTTTAGCCTCAGTGACTGGTTCCATTTCTTCCAAATTTTGCTCGTACCAGTCCTTATTTCTTTTTCCTTTTATTCCATAGGCCAATACTGCTGAGTTGTAGATTGCACCGTAGAGTTTTGCCCATTTCTTATCAACATTCCTTTCTGCTTGCACGTTTCCTGGGAAAGCACTTTCAAAATTACTGGCAAAATCCTGCTTTCTTTGTGTGTCATGAACATGATCTGTGTTGATACGGGGATGACCTCTCGGTTTAGCGTGGTGAAATTTCTTAGGAGTGAGCCTCAATGTGCACGCCACTAGTGCGTGGTCTGTGTTGCAATCAGCACTATGATAACTTCGTGTCAGTAGCACATTTTTGAGACCAGTACGCCTAGCTATGACTAAGTCAAGTTGATGCCAGTGATGAGAGCGCGGGTGTCTCCAGGACACCTTGTGCTGATCCTTAAGCTGGAAATATGTGTTTGTGATACAGAGTCCATAAAAGCAGCAAACTTCAAGCAGTCTCTGGCCATTTTCATTCATTTTTCCCACCCCATGATGTCCCAGGCAATTCGGTCATTTGTCGTTATCTGATCCAACTCTAGCATTAAAGTCCCCTAGGAAATACAGTGTCTCGGTGCTAGGTACCTTGGCTATTCTGTCACTGAGTAAGTCATAAAACAGATCCTTCTCTTCCATGCTGGATGATAAGGTAGGAGCGTACACATTTAGGATGTGGACAGTGGCACTTGAGGAGCATATTTTCAAATCAATAATTCGCTCTGTTCCACCGGATGGTGGCGCAGTACAGTCCAGGAGAGCGTTTTTAAAAGCAAATCCTACGCCATGAAGTCTTGGCTCGTCTTGAGACTTCCCCTGCCAGAAGAATGTGTAATTATCCTCCCTAATAGAGCCCGCGTCTGGAAGCCGCGTCTCCTGCAGTCCCGCGATGTCTACATTCAAACGATGGAGCTCTCTGTCAATTACGGCAGTCTTACGGATGAAATCAACCTCTTGGGCATCGTCAATGTACCTTGGACACATGGTCCTAACATTCCAAGTGGCAATACGAAATAGTGATTTCTTTATTATTTCATTTTTGTTGTTGGTAGGTGTACTATATCAACCCGCTTGTCGAAGATTACTTCTGAACTTCACACACCCCGTGAAGCAGGCGGATAGTGGCGGGACAGCACCTTATTGGCTGGGGGCTGCCCACCTTGAGGCGGGCGGTAGCTGTCCAATGAGATGCAATGATCTCTCCCACCGTCGGAAGTGGCCCCTGGCACTCGAGTCTTACGCCAATCAGACAGAGCTTATAACCGGTAACTGCTTCTTCCCGTGTTGTGCCGAAGTCCTTGGACGTCGCTGAAGTGTCCCCCTCCAG
The DNA here is from genome assembly GCF_021461395.2 of Schistocerca americana. Classification (NCBI taxonomy): domain Eukaryota; kingdom Metazoa; phylum Arthropoda; class Insecta; order Orthoptera; family Acrididae; genus Schistocerca; species Schistocerca americana. The sequence goes on along the minus strand of NC_060126.1, from coordinate 305,539,315 downwards.
GATGCTACAAGCCTGAGCGATAAATATGAAGACTCCTGAGTTGCCCAATCATCACGGTCAGCCCTCTCGACCTAAATGATAATATCCAGAGGAAAGGCAAGCCAATACGTCTGGTATCACTTCGGTTGCAGGAACTGCCGAAAGGGGACGTAGTACGCCTTCCAACCGCCTTTGGGGCCCCACTCCACATATTCTTTCTGGCAGGTCCAACCTAGCCGGGCAGGTCTCAGCAGAGGAGCCAGACAAAGTGTGCCTGACAACGACCCGTCTTATATCCTATATCCTATATATCCTATTCCCTACCCTCTTCTCAGTTACCATTCCTTTCCTTTCTCTAATTACCTTAACACACCACTGCCTTGTGGTTGGTCTCGGGAGGGACGAAGGCTAAGGGAGAAAACCCTGAAAGAAAAAAAAAATTCAATATTACACTAACATCACAAAAAGAAGATATTTCAAGAAAATTCCAGAAATTATAAGCGCTAGATAAGAATAATTATTGGTGGTCGGGTTTTAACTAGAGCACACCAGTCAGCAACACTAACCACTACGCTATACTGCAGTACGACGGCCAGCAGCAGTATGTTATAACACTCAATAAGTTAATGTAGCACAATTTTACATGAAACAGTTGTTGTATGTAAGCACCACGTTACAGTAGGATTACTTTGATACATGTTAATCACTGATTAATTTACGAGGGTTGTTCATAAAGTAAGTTCCGATTGGCCGTGAAATGGAAATCACTTTGAAAATCCAGTAAAGCTTTGCACAGATATGTTGGGCAGTGTCTCTAGTATGCCCGTCGATCGTGTCGCGTCGCTCTTCCCAGTTTTGAGTGAACAGTGAGCACGTAAAGGTGCGTAGGGAATACCGTCTCCCGCCAAGTATAAGGGCCTGGGTAGAGATTTCGCCTGTCTCACGCAACCCACATAATACAACTGTCGAGCAGTTCCTTCTTCATGCCAATACTCAAATGCACACTGCAGGGGCAATGAAGACGCTTCTGCAGCGTTTCCTATGAGAAGTGGTTGATCACCCACAATACAGTCCGCAATTGGCTCCCCCTGAGTCTCGCCTCTACTCACAAGAACCGCTGGCTATGAAGACAAAATTATTTCACAGATAACGAGCTACAGACCAGTGCAGGTAACTGGCCAAAAGCACAGGCGGCTGCTTTCTATGACGTGGATATTGGAAAACTGATACAACACTACGACAAAACTCGAAGCTAGAATGGCGACTATGTAGGAATTAGGTGGAAGGCGTACTTAACTGTAGCAAATAAAACGTTTCTGATGTGACTTCTGACGGGATCCGGCTGCATACCCGGAAATTATTAGAAGAAGAAGAAAAAACGTTTCTGGTTTTCACTGTGGTTTCCATTTCGCGACCGATCGGAACTAACCCTCGTATATAGCTTAAACTTTGTGTATATGTTTGTTTGACTTATTACTACATAAATGTAAATACAGAATGCCCCAGAAATGCTGCGCAAACTTTGAAAGATTGTAGAGGATGTCCGGAGTAGCAAATCAATGACTGGAAACCGCGTGCGGAAACCTCAGAGCGTCGAAGTTCTAGGCGCTGCGGTCTGCCACTAGACCACTCCTTTGGCAGCAAACGTGACTGTATCCTGACGGACCGTAGTCGGAACGTCTCGCAAAGTTGTTTTTCAGTGATCGCGCTGAATACACAGTCGCCAGTGCCAGTTTCCTCGATGGATGACGGTTTCGGAATCGGGTCTCCATCTGTAGTTTATTTTTTTCCTGTATACCAAAAGCATATGAGATTTTAGAAGGTTCAAGGAGAAAAATAAACTACGAATGAAAAGCCGTATCCGAAACCGTCAACCACTGAGGCGACAGAGGATCGCATTCACAGGAGTCAAAGACTTTCTACGCAGCAGCTACCTCCATCTTCTCCACTGGCGCTCGTGGCGATCAGTCGCGGTCACTGAATAACAAACATCATTGCGAGACTTCCCACCTACGGTTCGTCAGCGTGTAAAGTCACGTTTTCTGCCAAAGTCAAGGACTTGCGGCAGGTGCAGGCGCCTATAACTTCGATGCTCTGTAGCGTCGTTGGATGACGTTTCCGGATGCGGTTTCCAACCGTCCATTTGCTCCTCAAGACATCCGCTAGTCTCTCGAAGTCTGTTGCAGCATTTGTAGGCACCCTGTACGTGTATATGATTTTGGCGTTTATTAGCGACAAAGTTTTCACGTTGTGAACTCATTTCCTGACTCACCCATTTAGGCCTACTACAACAATTTTGTGGCCTTATGTTGTCTTCGAAGGAGCCGAAGGAAATATGGTTGCAGTGTTCTTCGAACCCGCAGTCACAGCAGAGAGATGAGATTGTATTCATTATATACATGAGTTGCCAGAACCTCTTCTGCTGAAACGTGTGGCATGATATTGTCATTTGGAAGTTAATGTTGCAATTAACAGTGATACATCGGCAGACTGGGGACCATTCTCCATAACATCTTCCTTTGTTCTCATATGAAAGGTGTAGCCTATCGTTCTACTTATTCTGAATTGGTTTGATGGTACACAGGAAGCCATAGTGTAGTACTCAGTCGTATCTTATTGATGCCAAGTACACTGCTTCTTCGGTCCAACCTTATATTGCTTCGTCGGCTTTAGTTCTACTGTGCTTCTGAACGCAAAACATGATGATAGCTGAGGAAAACTTAGACAATTTGGAATTGTTATGCATTACATTCTATTCGCTGACTAGCATGTCCGTGACATTGGTGGTCTATGGTACATGGAAATAACATTATGTGGAAACAGTGACGAGGTGGCCATTAACATTGCGGCTGTTTGCAGCAAAATGTAACTAACATTTCATAGTTACATGAGTACCTCCGACGACAATTCATGAAATCCGGCGGCTTTCTCGGTCATTTGGAATGCTTCATTGCTCCTGTTACCTGAGATAAAGTCTGTCCGGAAATGGAGCTATATTTTTCCCTCACTATCTTTTTATAAGAATAAGACTATACTATCAGGCCGACTCCACTTTCCATAGTCGGGAAAAGTCAGCTCATGGTCTATTCCGCAGCCGTTTATCTCAGTATCTTTTGGTGCGACAGCTAAAAGGAGGAACCATGTATTTCAATCTGTTGTGATACATTTTCGTAGTACCACATTTAGTTTCCTTGCTTTCTTTGGAGACTTCTTTTGCAATGGACGTATAATGCCACTGAGTGTATGTGTACACGGCTTTTATCTGCGACTTGCTTTATATAAGACCGAAATGTCTTGTGATTTTGGTCAAATCTGTTGCAAAATTTTACACTAGAATTAAGGAAACTTTTCATTTGTTCCTCTGCTTACGCCGTTAACTTACTCAGGGGGCTTTACTAAACTTGTTAACCTGTGTTTTGTTCTGGTGTAGGCTTCATAATAGATATCTTTCCTGCCACATTCTGCTCACATCTTTCTGTAGTGCTTATCTGTCCGATCAGTTTTGAACATACTTTACCATAGATTGCCTATGCCTTAATCTTTTCGAATAGTTCTTGTGGTCCCAATTGAGGAGTCTGATGGACCAAGAGCATAAATCCGAAAAGTGTATTTCCGGTAAAAGTGAGTTCAAGGTTTGTCTGTTTATATCTTATTGAAAAACAGTTATATTTCAATGATGTAATAATTTTGTCTTAGACCATACTTTTAACATACAGAATCAATCCTTGCAACTCAAGAAATTTCTTTCATTTGTGATATATTATTCAAAATATAATGAATGGTTTACGCCCTTTTTCCATCAGACCATGATACCTCTATAAAATATCACGAAAATTTAGTTGAAAATTGCTTTTATTGTTTTATTATCCAATTAAATTGTACATTGACAAAAATATATGTTCATGGCCATTGTAATTTATGTCCCGTTCAGGATCAGTAGGTTCTTCACTGATTACTCCGTCTAGAAGTTCTCCGTAGCATCCTTTTACTGTATCAGGAAGAAAGCGCAACAGATATTGAATGTCCTTCAACTTTGCTGCTGCTGCAGTTGGTTTCTCTATTAATGACAAAAATGAAACATCTTCTCGGATTCTTGTTGTTTCTTAATGAACTTAGATGGTATAAAGACCTTCCAATACGATTTTGAAGCACAAATTGCGCCATCACTGGCAAAGTGCATCCTCACATATGACTGAAACTGCAAAGGAAGTTTCCCCTGTGTCTTTGATGAGAAGAGGCCCATTAAACTTTTCTTCCAATCCTTAATAAGCTCACTTCCGTCAATGACTTGAAATGGCTCTCGTTTCACTGTTTAAGGATTATGACATACTCTTCTTTTGAATGTACAGTTTCCTTCTTCTTCAACTTTCTTCCGTAGATGCCAAAATTCCGGTCACACTGACTCCTTTTTGTCTGTAAAATCATTTTCTGGCTCATTACCACTCACTTCAGTCATTATACCACACAAGTTAACACGCAACGCAGGTCGGAGTCAATACAATAACCTAAATGCAGTAAACAAGGTGACAACTGCCTGTCATCCACTGCCTTCTTAAGATGATTGCTTAGCCTTCACCAAAAATATGGAGCTGAAATTTTCAGGGTGGGTAATTCAGATATGAAGGTATCGATTGAGCACTTTGATGGAAGAAAGGGGAAAATACAATTACGCCCATAGTCCATCACAACTCTCAATTGAGCTTACATTCTCTACTGAGCTAAAGAAGATCGTTTGAAGTATCTTCTTTGCTAATTTCGCGTCTGTATCGCGAAGAAAAATTTCAGTTTTACATAAAATGTCTCCCAATAATTGTTGCTATCAAGTCCTGTCACGCAGTGACGACGCCGGCAAGACTACTAGGAAAAATAACAGCTGAAGGGGACTTATCTTCTAGAAGGCATGCTTCCTATCTGCATAGCTAATGACTCTCAAGTGCATGAAAAGGTAAGCGTTGGTAATTATAGCTGTTAGAGGCATTTTCTAAGAAAAATGCAGCAAACAGATAGGGACACTAGAAACGTCCAAACACTTTGCGTGTCTCCTAACTGCTCAGGCACACGACAGTGTTCATTTCTCTCACTCCGTTGTCATTTCGAACCTTATGCGTTCTATCTAACATGGAAGGTCGAATTAGGAATACTCAGTGGAGGCCAATCGAAACAGAGGGCCTACTACACGGAGGTAATTTTCTCCAATTTGATCGTAGTGGATTGTAATATACTGTTTCAGATACGCTACAAACAAGTTTCAGTGCAGTTACATCATCTTCAGTCAATGCTCTTACGAAGGTAACATCAATAGTCTGTAATCTTTCTTGTATTAGTTTCAGAAATGCTTTCTATAGGCCCTACTTGTGTTTCTGCGTGTGAGTGTCTCTCATATCCCTCCCTCGATGCTGAGCTACTTTTAACGTATTGCTAAACATTTTATATATTGTGTAATATGTTTGTCTCTCAATTACAATATGTTCCTACTACATAAATAGTGTTAAATATTTGTACTACTGAAGTCAGTTTGGAAAGGAGAGTGAAAATGTTACAGCCATTGATATTGGTCTGTGTCAAAGCAAAACATTTCTGGGACAGCTCACAGGAGTTGTTTTTGGTCACAATAATAATGTACGTCGATTATCGTATACGTAACCTGAGATACAGAATTTTACCTAAATGTGGCTGACTAAGAGCTCCAAACGATGTATTTTCTTCCTACTGCAATTGCTTTTAAGTAGAGCAGAGTATTGAATCTTGGCACACATTCAACACTTTACACTTCTCGGAACAGAAATTTAATATATTTGCTTATTCCATTTGTAACTGATGGCATTAGCTTTCTGTGTGCTCCAGTCATTTACTGAAATCACAAAAATTATTCCATAATATTAAGATTTTTTTTCCAAATGTAAAAACATGTCCCAAGGTGCAACGTGGTCATACACCTAGCAACAGATATTCTATTGAAATTTAAAAGCATTAGCAGCCGAGTAAATCTTGCGAGCACTTTATTCAATAAGCTGTTACATTGTTACTCTGCTACACACTAATAATCAGTAAGTAAAATCAAACGGACCAGAATTATTATAAAAAAAGCAGTTAGAAGTTAAATGTATTTCGGAATAGAAGCTATAGAACATTAACATCAATTTCTATTTTCAAGACAGGTAAAATGAGTGTATGAGTACGATATTGCTAGGTGGAGGAAAATAACACGTGGAACGAAGATAATGGAGGAGGTGACAAGCGAGGCCAAATGCCTACTTCTGTTTGTTTGGCCAATCCAGTAAGTAAGTAAAAAAGTTAAAATTTATATTAAATAGGCAACATTTCCTAATGTTTGTGTAAGTTATGTTTAATAAGTCACGATTTCGGCTTCATAGGCATCCTCAGATGACAACTGATCGTCGCAAATATAAGTAAAGTGAGGTGCGACTTACACAGATATTCGTGCAGAGGATACCAAAATGACACAGAACATCTCCAAAGCTAAAAATTATATTTTTTTGTCGCTTATAAATAATTCTACAGGGTATCAGAGACCTTTTGCGTGAATTGAAACATGTGATAGCCAGGGTCCTCTTTAACCTATTGGAAGCCCTGAGCACATTAGGATAATGGGGCCCCTATGACTTTGACAGAGCACTATTTTGTTAGAATGGAGAAAGAAATTAGATAAGCGAAGTTCTAGATATATTTTTATTTCTTTGCAGTCACGTTAAATGAATAGGTTATATAATATAATCATAAAAGTAACTCATTTAGAATTCACATGTAAGTGCTTAAAAATCAATGTTGATTGAAGATGTACTCTTCCAGATTTGAGATGGGCAAAATCGTTAAGCAATTGATTAAAATCTATATTTTTGAAACATATCACATTCTATGGACATCAGCGATAAACTAGTCAATCTCTCTTGAAGCATGTTGTTGTTGATGTGGTCTTCAGTCCAGAGACTTGTTTGATGCAGCCCTCCATGCTGCTCTATCCTGTGGAAACTTCTTCATCTCGAAGTAACTATTGCAACCTAAATCCTTATGAATCAGCTTAGTGTATTCATCTCTTGGTCTCCCTCTACGATTTTTACCCTCTACGGTGTCCTCCAATGCTAAATTGGCGATACCTTGATGCCTCATAACGTGTCCTACAAACCGATCCCTTCTTCTAGTCAACTTGTGCCACAAATTCCTCTTCCCCCACATTCTATTCAGTACCTCCTCATTAGTTACGTGATCTACCCATCCAGTCTTCAACACTCTTCGGTAGCACCACATTTCGAAAGCTTCTATTCTCTTCTTGTCTAAACTAGTTATCGTCCATGTTTCACTTCCATACATGGCTACGCTCCATACAAATACTTTAAGAAAAGACTTCCTGATACTTAAGTCTATGCTCAATGTCAACAAATTTCTCTTCTTCAGAAACGCTTTCCATGCCATTGCCAGCCTACATTTTATATCCTCTCTACTTCCACCATCAGCAGTAATTTTGCTCCCCAAATAGCAAAACCCATCTACCACATTAAGTGTCTCATTTCCTAACCTAATTCCCTCAGCATCACCTGATTTAATACGGCTACATTCAATTATCCTCGTTTTGCTTTTGCTGATGGTCATCTTACACCCTCCTTCAATCTTTTCAAGTGCTCTTCCAGATCCTTTGCTGTCTCTGACAGAATTACAGTCACCGCCAAACCTCAAGGTTTTTATTTCTTCTCCATGGGTTTTAATTTCTACTCCAAATTTTTCATTTGTTGCCTCTACTGCGTGCTCGATATGCAGATTGAAAAACATCGGGGATAGGCTACAACCCTACCTCACACCCTTCCGAACCCCTGTTTCCCTTTCACGCCCCTCAAAGCATCGTACTTCTTAATTAATTTTTTATTCTTTTCAAATTGGAGAAGGACCATTCTGCACTGCAGTTGATTAACACCATCCTTAAAAAGACTCTCAGTACGATTTCTACATTTGTAAATGTCTCTTCAGTTTTGTTTTCTTTCAAAAAGTGATATACTGGGTGGTCAAAAAGTCAGTATAAATTTGAAAACTGAATAAATCACGGAATAATGTAGATAGTAAGGTAAAAATTGACACACATGCTTGGAATGACCTGGGGTTTTATTAGAACCAAAAAAATACAAAATTCCAAAAAATATTCGACAGATGGCGCATCATCTGATCAGAATAGCAATAATTAGCATAACAAAGTAAGACAAAGCAAAGATGATGTTCTTTACAGGAAATGCTCAATATGTCCACCATCATTCCTCAACAATAGCTGTAATCGAGGAATAATGTTGTGAACAGCACTGTAAAGCATGTCCGGAGTTATGGGGAGGCATTGGCGTCGGATGTTGCCTTTCAGCATCCCTAGAGATGTCGGTCAAATGGGTCAAATGGCTCTGAGCACTATGGGACTTAACTTCTAAGGTCATCAGTCCCCTAGAACTTAGTAGTACTTAAACCTAACTAACCTAAGGACATCACACACATCCATGCCCGAGGCAGGATTCGAACCTGCGACCGTAGCGGTCAAACGGTTTCAGACTGTAGCGCCTTTAACTGCTTGGCCACCCCGGCCGGCAGAGATGTCGGTCGATCACGATACACGTGCGACTTCAGGTAACCCCAAAGCCAATAATTGCATGGACTGAGGTCTGGGGACCTGGGAGGCCAAGAATGACGAAAGTGGCCGCTTAGCACACGATCAACACCAAACGACCTTTCACGCGTCTAGCAATATAGGGTGGAGCGCCATCCTGCATAAACATCGTACGTTCCAGCAGGTGTTTATCAGGCAGGCTGGGGATGATGCGATTCTGTAACATATCGGGGTACCTCTCACCCGTCACGGTAGCAGCTACAAAACCAGAATCATGCATTTCCTCGAAGAAAAAAGGCCCGATAACGCTAGATGTGGTAAATTCAACCCATACCGTGACTTTCTCGTCGTGCAATGGAGTTTCCACGACAGTTTTAGGATTTTCGGTAGCCCAAATTCTGCAGTTGTGGGCGTTGACAGACCCTCGGAGCGTGAAATGAGTTTCGTCGGTCCATAACACGTTACTCAACCAATCATCATCTTCCGCCATCTTTTGAAAGGCCCACACCGCAAATTCCGCCCGCTTCACTAAATCGCTAGGTAACAGTTCATGATGCCGATGGATTTTGTACGGATAGTATCGGAGGGTACGCCTATGTGCCAACCAAACAGTAGTGTATGGAATGCCGGAGCGACATGCAACTGCTCGAGTGCTGACTTCCCCGTGCATAGACGAACCCGCTACAGTCTCCATTTCTTCCTGAACTGTCTCAGCAGCACTAAGCCTTGTGCTCGGTCGGCCACTACGGGGTCTGTCGTCTAAACAACCCGTGGCTTCGAACTTCGAAATCATTCTCGCCACAGCTGCATTTGTCAACGGACCTTTACCCGTTCGAATCCCTTTCCTATGGCGATAGGATCGTAACGCTGAACTAGCACATTCCCCATTCTGATAACACAGCTTCACTAAAAGCGCCTTTTCAGGTAACGTCAACATGCTGCGACTGCTGGCGCATCTGATGCTCTCTCTCACTACAGCTCCTTTTATATACGATTGTCATGCGCAGTCACTGACGTTTTGCTGTGCAGCGCCATCTGTCCGACATTTTGCAAACTTTGTTTTTTAATTGTTCTTATAAAACCCCATGTCATTCCAAGCGTGTGTGTCAATTTTTACCTCTCTATCTACATTATTCCGTGGTTTATTAAGTTTTGAAATTTATACTGACTTTTTGATCACCCGATATTTCCAAACGACTATTAGTTCCCCCATTTTTACTGTGAACAGTTTTCAAGTATTCTGTTAAATGCAGACAATCCGTGTCCTACTCTTGCAGTCTTCAAACTGAACTTCAGAAAATTCTTTGGAACTTTGTCTCAGCTCTTCGGAATACAGAGTTTTCAAGCGAAAAACAAGCCAAAACGCTGACTAATGGTCTCTTACCAACTTAATCGCTGTTTCAGATGGACGCTCAAGGTATCACTTATGGGAAGAAACGTTTCTACGTTGAATTTCTTTCTTCCATTCAGTTAGACTGATGGTGCAGAGCCATCAAAAAAACTCTGGCCTGAGCATTTACGTTGTGTTCTTTTAGATAGGTCTTTGTATTCAGATTCCGAGTTCCTTTCTTTGGCGAACGATTTGAAGTTAATGACAATATCATCAAGTTGAAGCAAAAAATTAGATGCAGCGTGTATTGTTATTGTCTATTCTTTCCAATATAGAGCCTCAAATTTCCGTTAATATAATAAATTCTAGCTACCCATTTTTCTGGACAGACTAAGGGCTTCCTCTCTATTTTCTATTGCCTGTTCTTATCTTCTGCGATACACATCACACTTTTTATAATTTGTTTATGACCTTCGTGCAAGACGCTTAGTGCATCAGCTTGGGCTGACCATCTCGTTTGTGAAAGACTTTTAACGACATCTTTCGGACCTAAATATTCTGTCAATATATCCCGTCAATGGGTAGAGATTGACAAAAAGTTGTACACTGTCTGAACCATTTAAAAAAACTTTGTTGTCTCTGATACACGACAGTAGCTTGGACACCTGTCAAGTTTAGTGAATGTCCCGCACATAGTACAAAGGTGGCAAATTCACATTTCTCCTTGATTCTTGCTTTTAGACCAGTATACATCCCCGACATGTTTGAAGCACTGTCATAGCTTTGCTCTCTGCAGTCTTTTATGGGAATATCATGATTCTCTAAAAAATTCAAGATGGTTTCCGATAAATACTCAGATTCATGCTCTTCAATAGCTTCAAATATCAGTAACCTTTCAAAAGGAACACGGTCTTCTACGCATTGAATTATAAAAGGTATCTGGTCACCATGACGCAGATCGGACGTACTGTCAACGCTAATGGGAAGATAATTTGCTAATTTAACTTGATTTACAGTTTTTTAGGCCCTGTTTACCCGTTATGTCTGTAAACTCATTACAGACATTCATTGGTAAATAGGGTGTGTTACCTTTCCAGGATTCCAAAACTTTTGTTAGTGATCTGCAAGAAATGAATCGAATTCACTCAGTAATTCCACACATCCTGAATAATTTAATTGTTGGGATATCCTATGATTTCATTGTCACTGCGAAATGGAAGCCCTCTCGAGGCCACAGGTTTTACAACAGCTACTGTCCGTGTATATACATTTCTCCAGTAATCCACTCCATTTTTATGTTGAGGTAGTAAGTTTTTATCTATTCTACCAATCGCTTTACTTCGTGCTAGGTATGTCATCATAGATTTCCTATGTGCTGGGCTATTTTCATGTGTTAAAATTATGTGATTAATGTGCTTATAATCATTGCATCCGCTCCGAGAGCACAGATTTACATCAGAAGGATTAAATAAGTAGCATGAAAAACGAAATACGGAGTACAACAACCATTTCCTTTCCATGCTTTCATTGTTCTTTAATGTGCGAATAAATAATGCTTTATTGAAATACTTTGTTACTGATTTATTATTATCTTTGCAGGTTCTGGATGCCTCGGAGAAGTCAGAATCATTTTTTTGAAAATATACAGGCCCTTTATGAATCAAAATTTTGCGATTTCTCTCTGTAAAATTTTCAAGTAAATAATCAGCGGGGTCATGCGATATTTCTTCTGTGTTAGAAAACTATTGTTCAGCTGACACAGTTGTCGTTGTTGGTGAAGTCACCGAAGTTGTTGCACTTTCGTCATAGGGACGGAGGCTTTCTGATTCAATCTCGTTTGCTAAATTGATATAAATCTGAAATTAGTGTAGATCATGAACATTCAGAAATATCCGTAATTTGTGGTCGACACGAATCATCATGTGAAGATTTTCTTATTTGATTGCTACTTACGGATGTTGCTCTAGTAGTAGCAGTAAAATATGCTGTTCATTTTTGTAACTTTTCAGTTACTTCCTTCTGATGTTCAGCTTTTTCCTTTCTGCTAGGATATGACCGTTTTGACATTTTATATTATAATTCAGCATTTACGTTTACACCGAAATTAGTCGCTAACACAAAACAAAACAAGGAAACGACTATTTAATCAAAGAATACCTCAGAGCACAGTCAATAACAACTACGAACGTAGCAAACGTCACAACACTGCAGACAAAAGCAGGTAATTTCCCAACTGTTGAGTCGGTTTATTGAAGTCGGCCGGTGACTAATTTCACTTCGCAATTCGCTCCGCGCAGAACTGCGCAAAGCTAATAAGCAAGTAGGTACTGTAGTCGCTCATTATCGTTCACTTCTTTTCGAAATAAATTTGTTTTTTGGTAATAAATACCGGTTATCATTTAGTGATTGGCAGAAACTAGGAGGCCCCTAGGTCCGTACAAGTATGTCTTTTGGTCTTTTATGTTTCCATCTATGGTTGTGGTCGTAGATTCAGAATAAACGGGTTCTGCGAGTGTCTGGAGTTTCTGTATAGTCTTGTGGTGAGTTTGTGTATTACCTCCGTGAGAGTCTCAAGTCGGTATTCCCGGTGAAGGTCCGCGATGCGTGTGTATCGTGGAGCACTGCTTATGATTTTGAGTACTTTGTTTTGTATGAGCTGCAGACGGCGCAGGCGTGTAGGAACAGCGTAACCCCAGACAGGAGCTGCGTACGTCATCAGGGGTCGAATAAGTGTCATGTACATGGACCTCGACACCCTTCTGTTCAGTGTGCTACGCCTGTTGAGCATAGGGTAGAGCTGTTTGAGCCTCGCGCTTGCTCGGTTGGTCATGTGTTGTATGTGGTCCCCCCAGAGTAATTTCCGGTCCAGCCAGACACCGAGGTATTTGAGTTTCTCACGGAAACGTATTGGGCTGCAGTCTTAATTGGCCATGTCGTTCGGCCAAAATGTGAAGACGTAGGTGTGGTCTGCCGCGGTGCTCTATTTTCAACTTTGAATAGTGAACAGTGTGCTCCGCAACACTGATGCTTTCACCAACATTGTGCTCTTGCGGCAGAGATGCCACGGATCAACATGTACCCTGCTTTACAAAGCAGACCAGCCTCCGAACCCCACGTTCTGTGAAAAGTCGTGGACGTCCAAACTTTTAGCGCCTAGTTGCAGTTTCACTATTCTTCTGCCTCCTTCCGTAGATTTTAACGACGGTAGCATGTGAACATTCGATCGGCCTCGCAGTTTTCGAGACACTCTTTTACAAGCTCTACTTAATAATAATCTGTCCTTCGTCAAAGTCACATGTAACCACCAGAATATTGAATTCAAGCATGTAGACTTGCTTGCCTTAAGTGTACAGGTGCGGGGGTCAGTTAGTGCCGTGAGGTTCATGCCTGTTGTACTTGGTCGGTCAACACAGGGACGATTAATGCTGGCTGTGGATGGTGCTGGTGTTGTCCAGTGATGTTCCATTTGTACTCGACTGCAGACAGATCTTGTGACCGAGAAAACCACGGCAACACTCTTTTCAGTGCTGCTCGTCAATGGGAGCAAAACAGGTCGGATCACCAGACTGACGTACAGTTTCCAGTCAGGGCGCGTTGGATAACCACTTGAGCGCTCCCGCTGTCATACGAAATCGCGCCGCAGACCGTAATTCTACTGTATATCCAGTGTGTCTAGCACGCAGGCAGGTTGGTTGTTGGTTGAGGCTCTCAGCTGGCCTCCTTCTAGCCAACAGTCAACCATCACTGGGACCAAGGCAGAACGAGCTTTCATCAGAAAATACAACAGACTCTCATCGTGCCCTCGAACGAGCTCTCGCTTGACGCCACTCAAATAGCTAATAGTGGTGGTTTCGGATCAGTGGAGTGCACGCTACAGGGCATATGGCTCGGATTTGTCTTTGAAGCAACCGATCTGTAACAGTTAGTTGTATCACTGTGGTGCCAACTGCTGATCAAATTGCTGCCGCGGATGCCGCACGATGCGCCAGAGCCATATGCCGAATACGATGGTCTTCTCTCTCTGTACAGCCATGTGTCCTTCCAGAGTCCGGTCATCTTGTAACTGTACATTCTCGTGACCACCACTGCCATCAATCACGTGCAGCGGGTACATTTCTAACAAGTCTTTCTGCAATATCGCAGAAGGAACATTCACCTTATCGTAGCCCTGTTACACGACTTCTCCGAAAATCAATAAGGGGTTGATACTGGCATCTTTGTCGCCTTAAAGCCAATCTTGACTAAGATAAACTCACTACATCGAGTCTCAAAGGTATCTAATTCTCACAACCGTTGCATCATGCTTTTAAACCAAACGTGATACGCGTCTTCTTAATTATGTAATCAGTGCCAATTTCGTGCGACTGGCACGAGATTTGAATACACATGATTTTTCAGCTTTCATTTATGTTGCTCAGCTCCTTCTAGATGTTGCCCTTTGTTTCGTCGATGTAGATAGGCATTACTAGAATAGCTGCATACAGGAGAACTCCGTGTGCGACAGTAAAAGATTATTTTATGGTAGAGTTCATGTGTTTTATCTTTATCCGATAATGGTCGCTCTTACTTGCAACAACATATATTTATAGTGAACTCCCGTGGGTATAAATTTAACGCCGCTGTATTCTTGCATTGCTATGGCAGTCTTGTTTTAGCACGGTTGATTTACTGTGTATTGTAGATGGTTCTTAGATCATTTTCATTAGTCAGTGTTCAGTCTAAGAATAACTAAACATAGGCAAGGCATATAGTGAATATCTGCATCGTTTAGTCGTTCTGAAACACCTTTTATATGTTGGTTGAACATTACAAATACTGGGGCGTGAATCAAAACACCGACAACAACTGAGTCTTACGTCTCCACACCCCGCAGACGACAGTTTGAACTGGGTCTCGATGCCAGACTTACTGGCGCGAACAGACATGCTGTTGATTTAGTAGACGTTCAAGACATGTATATCACCAGCATTTCTCAGTGTTTGACGTTATTCACTGAACGAAGCAAAGGCTCCTCTTGTGATTGGAATTACCGCTCGCTGGCGCAACGTCCCAGTACTTGTAAATGAAATGTAATTACATATTTACATAGTTTATTCAGAGTGTGATAGAATTACCACGCACCGCCACCTATCACCGTTTCATTTCTTATCCATGGAAATGGGAATGAGCGTTTGGCGCCATAGGCCGGGAGGCCCCTTACGGGGCAGGTCCGGCCGCCTTGGTGTAGGTCTTACTACATTCGACGCCACATTGGGCGATCTGCGCGCCGGACGGGGATGAAATGATGATGAAGACTACACAATACTCACTCCCTGAGCGGAGAAAATCCCCGATCCAGCTGGGAATCTAACCCGGGCCGTACGACGGCAATTCGCCACGCTGACCACTCAGCTATGGGGCCGACATTTTTTATCCATGACAAACAGTCTTTGATGCACATAACACAAGTAGTTGCCAAGACAGAATCAAACAAATTTACTCTCCCCTAGTCGCCTTAATTACAGAACATTTTACACGCATTTAGACCTCGCTCACGAGTAGTTGACCGCTATTTAGTCAAGACGTCATCTGATGCTTTTACATTAAGTTACAAAATTTGATACAATCACAGTGTCCTTTTTATGTGCAGGGAGATCATCCGAGTGATTGGAGTGTTAATGTTTCGTGCTTCAACTCTGCTCACATGGGAACACGGTTTAGTGCGTATAGTGTCCTCGTCAGTCGTAATTAACAAGACAATATCAGACATTTATTCGTCAAAAGTGAAGGCAATAAATGCTCAGTATCATTACAAGAACCAGTGTGTACAAAAATCGGTTTCATGCAAGGGTGAAAATAATGAAAATTCTAGCTATGGGCCTTACTGAAGGGAAAATAGAAATAAAATCTAGTTATCTCAGATTTGTACATGGAATTTCGTAGTACCTCTAATTTTCTCATTTCTCTACCAGGATAAGTGTGAAGCCGGCGCTGTGGCCGATCGGTTCTAAGCGCTTCAGTCCGGAACCGCGCTGCTGCTACGGTCGCAGGTTCGAATCCTGCCTCGGGCATGGATGTTTGTGATGTCCTTAGGTTAGTTAGGTTTAAGTATTTCTAAGTCTAGGTGACCGATGACCTCAGATATTAAGTCCCATGGTGCTTAGAGCCATTTGAACCATTTGATAAGTATGAAACACTAGTATAAATTCATTTCGTCTGGTTGTTTTCAGTCAGCATTTTGACATCATAACTTCAGTCTTTACTTACAATTTAGGTGATAGTCTAATAGTTGTTTTAGAGCGAAATTATTTACTACTTAACTACAAATGTAAATGTACATATTTAAATAACTCGTGGAAGTAAGAGATAGCCCGCTCATGAAAACTATGCACTTATTTTAACATCTCAGAGGTATATTCGTAGTATACCAAGCATCATATTGAATTTTTGTGCATATTAACACCAACTGACAAATTTTTCATTACCTACTCTATACACAGGACTGAATGTAAGATTACTCAGTCAGTGCATTTCTATAACATTAGAAGATCATCATGTACTCACAACTTTTCATTAGTGGGTGATCGTTTTAAGTTCATGCATATACTCATAATAGTATAGTTACAACTTCTAGGTAGAGCACAGCTCATTACTAGTGATTGTAATGACTAAAGGCTCCGTACAGTCTTGATTACATTACCCACACAAATGGTTTATTCTCAGGATTCATTATAAATGCATTTACAACTTTCGTTTGTTAACATGAGGTAGTGAAAGAGATCCTCATATCATTGCAAGATTGCATTCTATTAATTAAATGACTGACGGTTTACTTGCTTCTGTATTTTTATCGCTATGTGGTGAGAACCTTCCTTGGGCCTAAGTTTAGAAATGGAATATCTTCGGTTATTGGATTGTAAATGAACAATACTTGAAGTTTTATGATCCAAGTTTCAGACTTGAATAATCATATTTATTTCACCAGTTGATACAGTTGAACTTAGATCCGTATAGGCGGTTGTTACCACAATAGTCATTCATTCAGACCCCTGAGACGGCTATTATTTATATTCTACCTACCGTCAGTTGATAAATTTACCTATTCTGCGTGGCAGACTATCTGTTTTATTACACACTAATTTAAAAAAAAAATCCTTACTCACCTATTCGCATGTCCCTAAATCAAATTCCGCTCCTTATGGAAGGTAGAGCATTCGCCCCCTCCCAGTATTACATACTGTCGACAAACCTGCACCCGAATACTTATTTCGGCCGTGTCGTTTGACTCCGATTCCCTTTTACAAACTTATCGTAAAAATTACAGTGGTCGTATACCTACCCGTACTCATCACAGGCGTGTACCTACTGAATAACAGGAACTGGCCACCAATGGATTATACTTACGGCCAAAATTAAGAATCATTTAATAGAACACAGATAAAGCATCTCAGAGACAATCTGGGACGGTATTCACTTCAAAAGAAGAGTACAATACCTTATCACTTTAATTTTGTCTTAGCTAAAAAATAATTTGAAAGCATTCAGCTGTGCCTATCTGACCTCACATAAAGAGCTGTAACATCGAGCTCGTTGTGTTTTTTCCACTACTGTATTTAGTGAAATTATTTCTTAATGTCTCTTTGCGAATAAATTGTTTTAATAGATTTTGTAGTGGGACATGCCAACAAGTAACTGATTTACAGTTAAGTTGCCCCTACCCATTGTGGTTGTTCGTTGTTTGTGTAATGTTTAGTTTATTTGCAAATATCAGATTTCCGTTCTAAAAGACCTCTTGCTGTTTCAAGATGCAACATGGTGCACTACTGAAGAAGTACGGCTTTGCTGTCTGTATGTTACGTAAATAGTTCTAAAGATATACATCATTTTACTCATTATAAAATTTTGTAGCTGAAGAACTAAAATATATTACAAATAGCTGTAATGCAGTACACACTGTTTAAATGTGCAGCAAGAGAAGTATTTGCAGATGCGGCGCAAAACAGCCTCATGTATAGCAACAACAAAATCTGTTGAAAATGGCGGAAACTGCTTATGTCAGTCTCTAGTACGTATACCGTCAACTGTTTCTAAAGTCTGTCACTAGACTGAAACACCGATAAAAACGTCCTATGTTACTAGGTACATTATCGTCTATGGAGAACACTCTCCCCTATAGTGATACAAACAATGTTTCTGTGGGGTGATAACGTTAATGTATGAAAACTGGCAGTCAGTGGTATATGCTAATAATTCTTCACTGTGGCCACTGATATTTTCTGTGCCGAGGAAACAGCAAATGTTTGCTAATTTTACCGTATTAGAGATATTCCAGACTCGGAATACTCATGGAAATGTACGTATTGAACATATTGGATGGCAATCGTTAAAGAGCCACCAACTTGGAGATGTGTATGTCATTTGCCACAGCAAAATGAATATGAGTTTTAAAATCATCTGAAAATCTTTAGTATAGTGTATGTGAGGAATAAATGTTGACTTTGGTGTGTATTGCCACTCACTGGTGAACTATTTGCTCTATTTATATGTTGCGTTAATCAGAGTCAGTTTATTGCATGGAGATTTATAAATGAAATTCATAATAGTGTGTGTTCCTCTCTGACAGCTATACTTTAATCGGTTTATTGTTTTCAATAATCAGATGGTTCCCACCAGTTTAAAATTCCATTCAGTTATAAAGCTAATACTTTTATCTATTCATTGACCTTGTGTACATGGTACGCTAATGTAATTAATTATTTTGTGGAAGGAGAAAAAACTTGAAAGACCTCAATGACAGTATTGTGAGAACGAAAATGCTGTAATTTTAACTGAAGAACAGAATTTTAGTGGCAGATTTATATAGAAACTTAACACAGAAGGGGAATGCGCAATTGCTGAAGAGTATGGAGAAGAACCCAGACCCATACGAGAGACAAGATTTTCCAGATTCACCACAGAAGATGATGGAAAGAGAAAGCCAAAATACACCAAACAGTCAATAATAAGTTATCGCATTAAGAATGCGCTGTTCCATTGCGATTTATTCGAGCAGCAAACCGAACAACTTTCCATGGACTTTATGACAAAACAGAGACTCCAAATTTTGCTTTTTTATTTACTTATGTGTGGCAATGAACAGATACCATTTTGTACATCGAATTATTTATTTTCAAAATAAAGGATCTAAGCTTCCGATAATATATGCTGAATGAGAAAGAATAATCTGATGACTCAATTTTTAAATACATAGATATCCAGTTATAACCCTTGGAAATACTAAATCAGTGTCTATAATATTGACTAACTTAATATATCCTATCACGCTTCCTATCTGTAAACTGTTTAAGTCGTACGTACAATGTGCTCTGCTACAAAACGGTATGCCATAGCAGCCATGAGGTTTTATGTCAGATTTGGTAGTTAATTCTAAAGTTCAGGAGACAGCCATCGTAGTCTTTTCGAGGTCCAGTGGTATTAAAAGAAAAACTGCATCACATTGACAACCAACAGTTTATTACGCTTCGGTTCATCGCAAGTGAGTGATATCAGTAATTTAGAGATTAGATGTCAGCCACAATCTTGGTTGCTGTATAATCCAGAGGAAACATTCGAGGAGGAGGAGGATATTAGCGTTTAACGTCCCGTCGACAACGAGGACATTAGAGACAGAGCGCAAGCTCGGGTGAGGGAAGGATGGGGAAGGAAATCGGCCGTACCCTTTCAAGGGAACCATCCCGGCATTTGCCTGAAGCGATTTAGAGAAATCACGGAAAACCTAAATCAGGATGGCCGGAGACGGGATTGAACCGTCGTCAAAACATTCGACAAACAATTAAGTTAAAATATACTGAATTAAATGCGCACGTCATAAAGAGGTATGACCTGTCTCGTATCTGTTAACGATTCACTTTATAACAATCTATATCATTTTATTATCAATAGACGAATATCTGAAGCTATAATACAGGTGATGCCTCTGACTGCTAAGAATGAGACATCAACACGTCTTAAATGCCTTTTATCTCTGTAATCAGCTGCATTTCCGGTATTTTTAGTGCTGAACGTATCTGAAAGGTTCTTGGGTTGGACTCACAGTAGGAGGGCTACAAGTGGAAAGACACCAGGGTTCTCTAGGTGGAATAGCCAGCTCTTCAGAACTTGGTCAGTTGGAGCAGGGGCAGTGGCATAAACACTAACGTCAGATGGGCATTTACGGGCCACTGTATTCTCTGGTTCGGCACCGGTGGGGCGTTAACACCGTGCAGGCTGTGGCCAGACGATGTGTGATCCTGAAAAGGGCGAGTATATTGTGCGCTCAGCCAGTGCAGGACAGATTAATTTTAAGAGTCAGTCTCTCTGCTCATAGACCAGCTTCTTGGAATGTTGTTTTTTTCCCAGTAACAGTTTTCTGAGAAAACCACAGGGTGATCAGCTGGTCGGCAGACATTCACCTCTGATCCCTCATGAAAAGCTTTGCGGGTGTTTATTCTTAAAAGAGGTGGATTGATCTTCCACTCAGGTTTTCTTCAATGCAGGAAAGAGATTTTTTGGAAACTCTGGATGGAGACACGGAAGAGGATACTCAAGCGCTAGAGACGTGGAAAAGTGGACCTTCCGACTTCGGAGATATGGAAGAAGATGGACTTGCATTTCGGAGTGTCAGCCCATAACACAGCAGCTGATGACTAGGGGCTGGCTGCAGGCCACACAGTTTGCATGGTGTGATTCTCTGACTCGTCAACGATGGTCAGATTATCTTGCAGCACCAACTACTTGGGAAGGAAAGCAGTTACGCATATTTTCCCACAATCCTTGTAAACTTGACTACGTCCTGTGATTTAATATCAGATGAGTGATTCGAGGGTTGTGCCATGTCTGAGCAAACTTAGCTATATGCGTGTCGATTTCATACGTCTTTCTGGCACGAGTGGGCCAGTGACTGAATTCCCATCCAAAGTTATGCTCTTTTGAGACTGACCTGTTGAGACAATGGTCAGAATTGTCACATTTGTTCCTTTTGGGCTTTGCCAAACCTACCTCGATCTGATATAAATGCCTTTCAATGTTCTTAAATGGCTGGTCCTTTGTCATTGTAATTTTTTTTTGCACACATAATATCTAATTATTGCTGTTTTTTCTATGCATGTGCTTTCAAGGATTAATTGTAATGAACTGAGGCTAAATTCGACCAAGATTTTTTGTTCAGTAGTTACATAAGTCCCCTTCTAATTATTGAAACCTAAATGCCTTTATAAGAATGAACATCTAGAGCTCATCTACGAAGGCGTCTCTATTCATATTGTCCAATGTATTGCACGACAGATCTATTTTAGTATTGGGATTCTCAGAAAGCGATGTGGCTCCTCATTGGCCAAGCTGTGAAGTTCATTATAGAAGCCAAAAGGCTTGTCAGTTGGGTTGGGGTCTTGCGCAGTATTAGCTAGCCTTAAGAAAATGCTTAACAGTGTTCCAATGAATACAGGTATCAGTACGTTAGCAGCACGTAAGGCTCTTTCGCAGGGAGATTTTTGCAATTATTGTATACAACAGAACTGAGTTAATAAAAAGAGTTCGTGCATGGAGCACGATGTTTTTTCATTCCTATGCCTCAGTTTGTTATTAGTGGAATAGTTTTCTTAAATTTATTCGAGGAAGTGGTAAATGAGTTTAAAATGACGGTACGTTTTGCTTAAACGTGAAACAGAACTTGGTGTGAAATATAACTGAAGTTTACATTTAGCTGACATCAACAATGAATTTAAAAGTCAAACAAAAGTGAGAGTATCATTTGGTGCTCTGTTCCATCACAATTAATTTATTCTAGTTAGGATTCACAACGTCATATTCAAAAGCATTTACAAAACTGAAAATTAAGTTATCTCATTTGAACCTAATATTGTATGCTACACCAATCTGTTACCACATATCAGTAAAGCATTTCTTTTCTTTTGCTTTTGCATAGTGCTTAATTCACACCTAATTAAGTTACTTTCCCACATATTCGCTTTTAATAGCAAACAGTGCACCATCGGTAAATACCATACAACCGAAGTTCTAACATTTGTGTATTTATACCTACATATTTATTTGTATTCATTATCTTGTAAGGGGGAGTGCGAGGGCGTAATTGTGTTACATTTCTCGACTCTTTCCAGCATATGAAGCAAGCTAGGCGCTGAGCAGCTGCATAGATTTATTTAGTAGCATTTCAGACTTCTTCTGTTAGAGACATCTGCCAACTAGATGCTGCTGTGGACTCATTGTTTACTGATTGTTGCATAATATTATGACATCCTAAACTCTCATTCTCAGTCATTAAAAACAGTGTGGGGAAAAGTATTGCTTATGAAAACATTACACAATTACCATTCGAGATATTGTGGTTCTACTCAGCGAATTTCATGCTTAATTAAAAGTTTGTGAAACAGTTCTAACTAACCTAGTAACAGTCGTGATAGACAATTTGAAGGAAGTATTATGTAGCAATGCATAGGAATATTTCAGCAAATTTGCTCAAATTATATACGCAGTTTCCGATAAATATTGTCTTTTCAATAAACTATCTTCCTAACTGCAAAGTATTTTATAGGATGTCCCTTTGTATGTGTGCGTATGTAAGTTTAGAGCTGTTTGTTTCAAAATCTGAATACCACAATCTTACATTTGAATAAATTACCACGTACTTAGCTTCAGCCATTAGCATTAGCATTACCGCGGTCACTTTCGGACAATCGTATCACAGCATTATTATTAGTGGAACTTTCTTACAGAGCCGACTCTTAGAATATGACAGATAGAATGTTAGTTTAATCAGCAGACATGTCATATAACTGTCTTTTCGAGTCAGTAGGTAAACGTGTACAACACTTCACTTAATGTATTTAAATTTTATTATCTAACACGCAGAGTAGGAAAGTAGGGTGGAGAGTATGTTACTGTGAACAATTCAGTGATAGGGTTATTCTTATCAGAATCGAAGGAAAACCAACACCGACAACGACAGTTGACTAATTGAGTTCGATAATAAATTTCAGCTAGTAACAGCGAATACTCTGTTGAAGAACCGTAAGAGAAGGAGCTATACTTGGAAAAGTACGGGTGGTACGAGAAGATTTCAGTTAGATTACATCATGTCAGGCAGAGATTCGGAAATCAGGCACTGGATGGTAAGGTGTACCCAGGAGCAGATAGAGACTCAGATCACAATGTAGTAGTGATGAAGAGTAGGATGAAGTAAAAGAGATCAGTCAGAAAGAATCAGTATGCAAAGAAGTGGAATAAGGAATTACTAAGGAATGACTCCTCTAAGCTAATAGATACACTAACGAATAGCTCAATAGGCAATACAGTTGAAGAGGAATGGACATCATTAAAAAGGGCAGTCACAGAAGTTGCAAAGGAAAACATAAGTACAAAGATAGTAACTAAGAAGAAACCATGGGTAACAAAAGAAATGCTTCAGTTGATCACTGAAAGAAGAAAGTACAAAATTATTCAGGAGCAGTCAACAACACAGAAATACAGCTCGTTGAGGAATGAAATAAATAGGACGTGCAGCAAAGCTAAGCGGAAAATTCCGAGGACTGCGAGAGCTGACAAGTGCCAGAATTATCGCACAATCAGCTTAAAATTTCATGCATCCGAGCTGCTTACAAGAAAAATATACATAAGAATGAAAGAGAAAGTTGAAGAAGTAATAGATGACTATCAGTTTGGCTTGAGGATCGTTAAAGATACCAGAGGCAATTCTGACGCCATTGATAGTGGAAGCAAGACTAAAGAAAAATAAAGACACGTTATTAGGATTTGTCAATCTTGAAAAAGTGTTCGACAATGTAAAATGGTGCAAGGTGTTCGAAATTGTGATAAAAATAGGGGTACGTTATAGGGAGAGATGGGTAGTATACAATATGTAAAAGAACCAAAAAGTGATAATAAGAGTGGACGACCAAGAACGACGTGCCCTGATTAAAAAGGGTGTAAGACAGGGACGTAGTCTCTCGTGTCTACTGTTCAATCTGTACATCGAAGAAGCAATGATGGAAATGAAAGAAAGCTTCAGGAGTGGAATTAAAATTCAAGGTGTAAGGCCATCGGAGGAATGGACATCTCTAAAAAGGGCAGTCACAGAAGTTGCAGAGGAAAACAGAAGTACAAAGATAGTAACTGAGAAGAAACCATGGGTAACAAAAGAAATACTTCAGTTGATCACTGAAAGAAGGAAGTACAAAATTATTCAGGAGCATTCAACATTCAGCATCAGTGACACGATTCGCTGATGACATTGCAATTGTCAGTGCAAGTGAGGAGGATTAAATGATCTGCTGAATGGAAGGAACAGTCTGATGAGGAGAGAATGTGGACTGAGAGTAAGTCGAAGAAAAATGAAACTAATGAGAAGTAGCAGATATTAGAACAACGAGAAACTTAACATCAGAATTGATGGTCATGAAGCAATGAAGTTAAGGAATTCTGCTACCTAGGCAGCAAAATAACCAATGACGGACGGAGCAAGGAAGAAATCAAAAGCAATCTAGCACTGCCAAAAAGGGCATGCCTGGTCAATAGAAGACTACTGGTATCAAATATGTACCTTAATTTGAGGAAGAAGTTTCATAGCCTGTACGTTTCAAGCACAGCATTGTATAGTAGTGAAACGTAGGCTGTGGGAAAACCGGAACGCAAGAGAATCGAAGCATTTGAGACATGGTGCTACAGAAGAATGTTGAAAATTAGGCGGACTGGTAAATTAAGGAATGAGGAGGTTCAGTGCAGAATCGGGGAGGAAAGGAAGATGCGGAAAATACTGAAAGGAGGTGGGACTGGATGATGGGATATCTTTTAGGACCTCAGGGAATGACTTCCACGGTACCAGAGGGAGCTGTAGCGGGCAAAAATTGTAGAGGAAGACAGAGACTGGAATATATCCAGCAAATAACTGAGGACGTATGCTGCAAGTGCTACTCCGAGATGAAGATATTGTCACAGTAGAGAAATTCGTGGCGGGCCGCGTATATTTATAATTTTTTTTACCGAACTAACTATTACAGTAGTAGAATTCTATAGTAACTCGTATAGTAGTAAATCAGGCTTCTAATCTGGAGATGACTGCATTAAGTTTGGAATTCTTTCTAGGTTTTGTTACAAGGTTAAATTATAACTACATGAGGACGCGCTGAAAAGTAATGCCCGTTCTCAATATCGGTTGAGGTATTATACATCATGTATGTTACTCGGTCAACCTTCCGGCTTCTCTGACGCAAGCTGCAATCCTCTGCCGCTAGAGGACTCCGAAATGTAGCGTGTAATATGGCAGTGTGTAAAGCAGTATGTCGGTACTTGAGAGATAACGTGCTGTAATCGTGTTTCACGAATTCGAATAGCTCGTCCACACACAGAGCATCCTTTCCATTTGTAGACAATGCCGCACCACCCGTGAGCGCTACGACATCTGCCATCGTCCGACGCCTAGGGTTCACTGTCATCGACCGTTCTCCATATAGTCCCGACTTCAGCCCATACGATTTTCATCTATTTCCCAAAATTAAGGAACACCTTCGTGGCCTTCACTTTGATAGCGATGAAGCGATGCAAGCTGAGATGAGGTTGTGGCTCCGTCAACAAGGTCAAACATTCTACAGTGACGATATCCACAAGCAGGTCACTTGTTGGGAGAAATATATTCATCGTCAGGGTGACCCTGTTGAGAAACAAATATACAGACTTGCAGAATAAAAATATAGACTACTAATAACATTTATTTTATTTAAAAAGCTTTAATGCTTTAATATTAAAGATTCAGAGGAATTACTTTTCAGCACGCAGAAGTAACTGCAGATTAGGAGAGACCTAATTCCATTACAACCATTACCTACTGGTGCAGGGTTTTCTTCCTGAAATATTATAACTCGTTTGACGGAAACTAGTCGTATTTGAGGATAGTTTGCAGTCTTTTCCCACTGTAATTATCAACTCCATGTGGATGAGTGAAAACAAAATTACCTGCGCAGGGTCACTCCATGATGATGTTGCAGACCATCAGTGATGGTGGGGAAGAGTAGATATATCAACGTGAGGGACCCTGGTCCGGAAACGACCGAGTCGGGAAGCTATAAGCGAAAGTCATTCTGATTCCTCTGAGAATGGAAAACCATATACCGGTACTGTTGTTGCTAATATTGTAGGGTTAGGCAACTTACAGTGGTGATGGTACGGAAGAAAACAAGAAAAATCTGTTAAATATGGGCTCTCGATGCATATCTTAATAGCTGTAGGCACTTATTCAGTAGCTGTGTTTCGCGGGAGGGAATATGAACAAGTGTTCATAGCTCTTAAATTACTTCTTCTTGAGCTAATATTTACTGGACTGTTTTATCTCTTTTGGTCCATACAACCTCCTCCAGAAATATGAATGCTAAAGAACTGTGTTTCATACCATCGGGATTGAAGAAGGGTTCTTAGCTCTTAAGGTATGCATTTGAGTGATAGGCTTCTTTCTTGCTTAGGCCCATACTATCACCTCGGAAAGTTTCCTAGCTACCCTACAGTGTTGAGTAGCAACAACTGTGCAGTACAAGTATTATACTGTCAGAGGTATCAGAACGAATGTCGCTTATAAATTTCGACTCGGTTGTTTCCGGACCAATGACCGTTACATTAAATTGACACATTTAGACCTCTGTATCATCCCTAAAAGTTTGTAACACAGAATCACCCTGTATAACCTTTTCAATGACTATTTTCGGATACTTTATTGAAGAAGAAAGCTATTTGGTTTGTTATGTGCGTCGTATTTCGAAGACCTACTTAACTCTAAGATAATATTTTGTAGTGATTTGAACTATATGTCCAAAGTTCTGCTACACTGACCATGATGTCAGGAGTAATACCGCTTTTTCTCTCTTTGGAAAAATGAGACTTTTCCCCATGTCACCGTCATAATCGATGATAATGTTCATCAATCATTAGCAACCCGTGCTTCGAGGTCACGCAGCCGTCTGTGTTTCCGCTGATATTTGTTTCATGGGTATTGGGCGATGGGTCAAGCCATAATTCTGTGCCTAAAGTTTCGTTTTCAAATATTGGAGTCATCTTCAGAGGCTTTAACGACACAGAAAGCCGTTACAAAAAAGCTGATGAAGCCGAACTGTTCAAATGTAACAACGCAACGTTCGGTTTGTCACGATATGAGACTGCTGCCCAGTATCGCAGAATCGCAAACGTTGGGCAGGGAATTATGCCTTGAACCACAGTCTAATGCTTGTAAGAGGTCTAATAATAAGGGATTTATTGCTAGCGCACTCGAGCAGATGTAACTTCGGTGGAATGCTCACGTGCTGCCTGTGATATGTACGCTGCAATAGAATCGCAGACCAGAGAGCAGTGTCGGCAGCAGTAGTAGTTGTAGCTCTGGCAGCAGTAGAAGTAGTAGCTTTCAGTTGGGCGGTTGGGCGCTCGTGGAGAGCGATGGTGGTGCCTGAACCATGTAGTGTAAGGTAAAAGCAGCCGCGCGCATATGTAATTTGTAAAAACTGATTTGGTACTATTGTTATATCAAGCCCCATGTAAATGTTTTTAAAAATCTTTTAATAATAATCTTGCATATAAAGATAATTTTTGACAATCATTCATCTGAATTTAAAGATTTTACTAATTTCTCCTATCCATGGTAACCCCGATTATCGTAAAGAAAAATCAATTGTTTCTTTTTATACATGAGAACTCTAGCGGTCAGCATTGCACTGGGTTGTGCCAGAGAAATTTCTTATGGGAGCAGATATATAAGCATTATACGGCGACTTCATTGAGGTAAGAATTTTCAATTTATTCAGAATGATTTTTCAGGTCCATGACACAGCATTGCTAATGTCCAGATTTACCACTTTAAGTTCAGAGTCAGTTAATTATTGACAGGTTATATATGAGTCACAACTTTATTGAGAGGTTAGTCACATTATTATTCCGAGGTTACGGAAATAATTTAATCTGTTGGGAGGCTACAGTTGGTGACCCTACCAGGATAGTATATTTGGTGAATTTCTGAGAAGTAGTCAGTTAGATATCTGCTCTTATTTACCTAATGTTAAATGTAGTTTGCATCTGGCGCAACGCATTTACTAATTTATCACGCCTTCTTTCGCAGATCAATCGGCAATTTATTGCTCTTTGTTGTTATTGTATTTGTTCTATTCTTGCTTTGTCTTGTTTGATTTTGTGCCTACCTTTCAGTTGTGAAAATGCCCCGAAAAACTGCTAACAGTACATCGCGATGCGTAGTGAGTAAAAAATCCGACGTGAATAATTTGACTGATAATAGTAGCGACACTCAGTTTCATAATGATAAACCTCCAGTTACTGATAATCACTGCAAGCCGACCACCAGTAACGATTTTAATCCAAATGACAAACAAACAAATTCAGTTACGTCCACAGTAAATTTAACGACAATTGACGACGTGGCACGTTCCGTTACAAGGAATGTCGCCCAATTTGACACACCTGATTCGCAAAATTTAAACAGTGAACAGATAAATGTTTCAAAGGAAGATGAACAATTTATTCAAAATACATCAGATTTATTTGATTCCTATGTAGTGACCAACAGTGCACATCCTATTAGCAAACTTTTTCGTGAATCAGACAACGACCAAATGCTTACACAAAACGTGACAAATGCAGATACACCATCACGCAACACAGAGAATAGAGTCGCTAATTTTGGCATGGATGAAGTTGTGGCATTATTGCTACAACTTAATGAATCGAACATACAACTTAATGAAAATCTCGAACAGTCGAATAAAAGACAAGACAACAATTACAAACAACTAAATGAAAGTTTCAAACAGTCGAATGAAAAACACGACAGGTCCATCAAACAAATTAGTGAGAACTTTAAACAGATTAATGAACAGATTACAGCCGTTGCCATGTAATGTCATGACACTAAAGAACAGTTACGTGAGGAAATTAATGCTTGTGCTAGGAATAGTAGTGAAGAAATTAAATCCGTTGCACAAGAAATACGTAATTCACATACAGCCACAACAAAATTACTCAGAGACGAAATCAGTGCAGTTGCTAAACAATGTTCAGAAAACACAACCCAGTTACTCGACGAGTTTAAATTAATGTCAGCAGAACTTTCACGCACTCTGGATGTGAAAATCGACAAGAAATTTGAGCAATAGAGCTGCCAAATTGACGAACGTTTTAATCACCACCTACAAAACAGTGACACGGGTTACCTTAGATTCATACAGGAACAGAATAAAGTAAAGAAAAAGTCACGGAAACAATTACTGCACAGTGACAGGAACATAAGCGTAAGTTGTACACGAAAGCAAAAACATACGTAGACAATAACATTGCTACAGTATCAGACGTAATCAATAGTATCAAACAGTTGAACGCCGAATTGCATGGTGAAACCTCCGATCTAAAAATAAAAGCAGAGACTAATATTCAGACATTGGAAAGTAAATACACAGCAGACTTTCAGGCGAGCAGACTTGAACAATCGGAATTAATGCAGGATTCCGATGCCATTAAGGCAGACACTAAGAAATTAAACAAAGCCACATGCAAAATGCAAAAACAAATTAATGCTTGTGACACTAAAAATGACGATCAGGTAAAAGCACTGACTGAGAAATTTGATGAATTGGCCAGTCGTATTGACGTTATCGAAAATAACAATGACACCAAATCAGACGATAAGTCACCAGTTTCGTTTAATCAAACAACCGCATTCCAAAACATACAGCAGACAATCAGTGAGATCGGTTCGTCCAATAATATATTACGTAGAAAATTGTCATGTTTACAGCAAGAAGTGACAGAAATGGAAAATGTTTCAGCGTCTAACACGTCACAGCATATGCCACATTCTGAACATTTATCACACTCACTCAGCCAAATAACTTAGGTAATTTACAGAGCGTACGCGACTTAGATTCCAAACAGACACAGACAAACAGATTATCATAAAACCCTGAACATGCTGAGACATTCAGAGACGATAATTTTGGATTATAAGCACTCTCTATCCGTGAGAAAATTTAAGGTATTTAAGAATGACAGAACACAGATTCACTCATTGGATTGGACACAACAACTTAGTTTTGCTTTTCCACCAACTTGGCCCATAACACACAAACCTGAATTTAGGAAGGCGAAGGCGAACCGGCAAATCATATGAGACCGATCGCGAGACAATGTTACTCGGTAGAAGAATTTCAGAATGCTTTTCTGTCAGCGTATTGGTCGAAGACGACGCAGCGTGGAATCAAGGATCAGTTAATTAGCTAACCAAATTATGAGAACTCAAATTTTTCCACTGTTACGCAATTTTTTGAGCACATGGTACAGCAAAACCAATATTTGTGTGAGCCATACAGTGAATCAGCACTTATCCGATTACGTATTTCAAAATTACCATGATCGTTAAGAGTGTCACTTTTAACAGGACAGCAGAAAGAAAATATTTCGGCATTTAGAGATCTGCTACAGCTTTTGGAAGTTCAGCAATCAGATTATTCCTTCACAAACAAAAAATTTTCACAACATAACCAAGGGCAACAAGCATATAGTAATTACGATCAGCCACGCTATTTTAATAGCAAAGGTGATAGACGCTCCAGAAATGACAACCACCAGAACTTTAATAACAGACATAATTTTAATTATCAGTATCGTCAAAATTATCAACAACAGCAAACACATTTTGTAAACAATAGAGGCTTTTCCCCACAACAGGAAGAAAACCAATGTGCAAGGTCAACCAAGCTGTAATGTTTCGCCGCCTACAGGTATAGCGTCGGCTCCGCCAAATAGTAACCCACAGAAACAAGGAAATCACTACGTACAGATAACACATCATTTCAACTCCTATCGCAACGCACCGTATAGTAATGATTATCATGACAGACGTAAAAGTAATGAGTACAGTTTTCAGCGCACATTTAATAACAGTAGGTCTTATCAACAGCAGAATCATCCACTACATCAGATTATCATGAATGAACCTGACAGTCGATGTCATCCCCAACCTAATACGTCAAGACCAAATGACAGAACAGTACAAATAGTCGAAACGTCACAGGATCCTCCTGCAAATAACAGTACGTCAGAAAGAATTTTACTAGGTGCAGTACAGGTTACATCTTCCAGCAACGGAAGCAATACTTTTGGCACACAGGATTTTGTTCACGAAAATGTTATTACTTTTGACGATATCCGAGACACGTTTTTAAATGAAAAATCAGTTATATAAAAGAAAAAGAAAACATTTACCACCCTGTTATTGAAGTAAAAATTGGATCATCCACATTTTCAGCAGTAATCGATTCTGGATCACCTATGTCAATAATAAATGAAGAGACTTTCAACAAATGTAACAAAGAGAGTACTTATCCTACTTACCACTAGGAAAAACTAAAGTAAAGGAGTAGATGTAAAATTACAGACATACTTATAATTTTTTATTGGAGGTCATATGTTTCACACAAATTTTTGAATTGTTCCCTTACTGACAACATACGTTATTTTATGTACGAATTTTTTGGTGCAACATGACGCAATTATTGACTTTCACAATTCCTATTTAATGTTAAATGATGAAATAGTACAACTGGCATTAGAATTTCAGCACACTTTATCATCAGAGAAGCAAGCAGTTAATCGTACAGAAGTCATTTCTACATCGCGTAACGTAGACTGTCATTCCACATTGTTCACAGATGCGTATGTACACAATTACAATACACCAGACGAAGCCGACTATGATGATATGCAAAAGATTTCTGATAAAGTAAAACAGAGCAGTGCAAATACAGATTACGAACGTACTCAGCCACGCAAAATTCTTTTGCTGCAAGCTACAGTTTTTGACAATATCCCTGGTACTGTGTCCGGTTTTATGTACAAATTTCACGTTAAACAGCATGACACATTTAAAGCCAAAAATTACCCTATTCCATATATCCACACAGAACAGGTTAAGATAGAATTGCAAGCTATGCCTGACCAAGAGATTATTGAACCGGCAGTTAGCCCTTAGTCCGTACATAAACCCGCTCCATATTGTTAAGAAAAAGAATGGCTCACTTCACGTCGAACTTGATTCGCGTCATGTCAACGACATTATTATTAATGAAACAGATCGCCCATAGACCCGGAAAAACTTCAAGCTTTACGTGACTTTACTGTTCCAACGACCAAGAAACAACTACGTAGCTTTCTGTGATTAAGTAACTTTTTCCGTAAATGTATTCATTACTCTGCTTTAGACAGCCCTAGATTATGCCAATTGACGGGTAAAAACGCTATTTGGTCCTGAGATAGCCAAGTACAGTCCGATTTTGTTAATCTGAAACATGCCTTGTTGAATGCACCACTTTTATCACACCCAGATCCTACCAGAAATTTTTCCGTTGCCACCGACATTTCCAACACCGCTCTAGGTGTACACATTTTTCAGGAAATTGAAGAAGATGGTGCTACAGTAATTAAAAACATCGCCTTTGCAAGTCGCATTCTGTCACCTGCTGAACGCAATTATTCTGTTACAGAACTTGAAACATTGTGTGTTGTACGGGCATTTACCAGATTCAGGTATTTTCTTTATGGAAGACATACTACCCTTTATACGGAACATAGCGCTATACAGTTTTTTTCCGCTAAATTTACACATGACAGGTTAAGCAGATTGAAGCTTTATTTACAGGAATTTAATTTTGCAATTGCTCATATTCTCGGTACACAAAATATTGTAGTAGACGCACTATCCCGTTCTCTCAGCAACAATCAGCAAGACTTCGCAACCGAGTTCTGCCAAGCAAATTTTAGCCTCATGTATATTCAACAAGTTGCATTTGAAAATTTCATTTCGTCGTCATTACGAGACATAGCACAAGAGCAGAGCAAGAACAACGTATGGAAATAAATTAAACACCTTTGGCAAGATAGGAATAACGTTAGCATTAGAAACCATTATACTACGCAAGAAGATTCTGTTTCGCCGCTCTCACCCTGACAGCAACAACTGGTTGTTATGTATTCCTGACGAACTTGTTAACAAATTAATTTGGTATACTCATTTAAGTTACGCACATTATGGAGCCAGAAAAAACTGAGACAGAACTGTTGTTATGCCAATATGGAGAAATGTATTCGGCGAGTTTTACCGTCATGTAAAATCTGCCAGAAAGCTAAGTCAGACACGACTTCACATATTCCTCCATTACATCCCATTGTACCTGTTAAATTGCGACATATAGCCGCTGTAGACATTTTTGGACCGATTCCCAGATCTAATAGAGGTTTTTGCTACATCTTTGTCGCTGTTGAAATCACTTCGAAATTTGTGACCTTCACTCCGTTACGCAAAGCTACTGCTAAATCTATTTCGAATGCATTTGTAGAACATTTTCTATTTCATGTACGGCATGTACTGAAAGTTATTTCCGACAATGGAACACAATTTCGATCTGCGATATGGACACGTATGTTACGAGCTAGAAACATTTCTCTGATCTATATATCCAAGTACCACGCTTCTTCGAACCCTTCTGAACGACTGATGAAAGATATTGGTAAACTATGTAAAATATACTGGCATAAAAGACATATTGATTGGGATACACACATACTCTCATTCCAGGATGTAATGAACTCCATACCAAATGAATATACTATGATATCTCCGACTGTTATATTGAAAAATGTTGAACTGCCCAGCAAAATTAAAGAATTAGCATCTTTTCCTACATCTTGTCGACTACGCCACCATGAAATAATTGACATTGCGCTCAACGTCAAACGTGCCGCATAGCGCCGGAGAAGACAGCAAAAACAGGTTTGTACACGCCGTGACTTTCACATAGGACAGAAGATATTAGTACACACACACTATTTATCCAACAGAGGAAAGGGTAGATGCAGTAAATTTGAGCTTCTTTGCGCAGGTCCATATAGAATTCTTATCATTTCTCACCCCAATGTAGTACACGTCGAAACTTTGAGAACTAGGAAAACCAAGGGCAATCATCATATTTCCAATATTAAACCCTTTATTGAATGAATATACTTTATGATTTATCACACTGTAATGCTATTTCCTGATATTTATATCACTACTTACTGATGATGATCATATTTTTCGTTGGCAAGTGCCCGGCAGGGTAAGGTTAGCAGGTCGCTTTGCTTGTCGTTTTATATCAGACCGTGCCCATTTTCCAATTTTTATGTATGTATGATGGTTTTCCTATCTAAAGTAGAATTTTCTCTGTATGAACTATGAAATATTTAATATATAACAAACACCAGTTCACTTTGACATTTTGCCTTATGATATCCCAGTGTCTTGACTATTCTACATTTTTTGCTACTACATTATGACGCTGTATTTACATTTCTGCACTTGAAAATTGTCAATGGGTTTGACCTAATACGTTTTCTGTCATGCTATGCTGTATGCTTAGTCATATCACTAAAGACAAGTTTTGATTTAATGAGTGTATGAATTAAATACAAGATATTAATCCATATTCATCATTTTCAGAAAGCAATAACGTGTAAAAGAAATAAATTAAACAAACACAGTGGTTTACTATGAAATGGAAATTTCACCATCGGAATGAACGAAAGAAAATGCAATACCTTGTCATGAAGAGTAAATGGATCAGAATTAACGAGCGTTAACAAGAATATACTATACGCACTATTGATAGCAGTCTTGACTAACTATATCTCTTTCAGAATACGAGGCGATTGTGGCAGGCTGTCAGACAAAACTAAACATGTTAATTTTAGTGATGAAATATGCTAGAAGTAAGAAACACTATAATATATGAAATAATGAATAGTTGTACGAAGAAAATGGTAATATGAATAATGAATATTGAAGTGTCTATTTTTTGCAGATGATAATAGATGATGATGAATAGTTATATGCAGAATATGGTAATATGAATAAAGAAATTTTTCTTTGCAGATGATGATAATGATGAAGTTATTTTCTTAGTCAAGAGATGCTGTGTAGTTATTTAAGTATTTGTTGCAGTTCTTTTTGACGGTATGTCATATGTCGCATAGTATAATGGCTATTTTGGGAAGGACACCTACAGTACATAAAATTTAAGAACACGTTTCATTAGCTGTTAAAACGAAGTTTACTACTTTTCAGCATAATATGAATACATTCTTTCTTTCAGCTCAATAATCCACTTTGAATTTTTTCCAGGAGAAGCTTTTCGTGACGTTAAAATGGTTTCTGAAATATGTCGTTATGTTATATGCTACAACCACTTAGTTATTAAACCTGTTCTGGTACTTGCATTTTTTTCTACCCAGTTTTATCTGTCATTCATGAATGTGGTCACATATACTCTACTTGTTTAATAACCTTGCTACAGCTGTCTCACGACGAATGACGTTGATAGTCCTTATTTCCAGCAATAAGTCGAAAGCAAATATTTTCATGTCCCAGCGATTGACTATTTATCCCAATGCAATGCATTGCTAGCAAAAAAAAATTTATTGCTAGTCCTAACTATTACCAGAATACAACTAAGTAATGCTACCAGTTTAAGCTATATTTCTAGTCCTTAATATAACGCAAATTTTTCTGATGTATTAATTCCATTATGTCTATATATTGTTGGACAACACACCTAGAGTACTAGTTCCAACGACTTACATTTCAAATATGTCTTATGTCACTTGCATGATATCAAATATAATCACTAGCAGTTTGATTCTACACGCAATAACTCCTGTTTTGAATGATGACTTCTGAATAATACTGAATGATGTTCTATAATACTGCATAAATGCTTATGCCAATAATTTCTGTAATGAGATGACTTATGAATAATGCACAAATTCAGTGCCAATAATTACTGTAATGAGATGACTTATGAATAATGTTTTGTAATCCTGGATAAATGTTATGCCAATAAGTTCTGTAATGGTATGACTTATGATGCCAATAATTACTGTAATGAGATAATTTATGAATAATGTTCTGTAATACTGCATACATACTACATAAATGTTTTATAAGTAGCCAACGAGTGCCAATAATTACTGTAATGATATTACTTATGATGCCAATAATTACTGTAATTAGATGACTTATGAATATTGTTTTGTAATACTCCATACGTACTACATAAATGCTTCGTAACTGGCCAATGAGTGCCAATAATTATTCGAATCGGATGATACACTAGTGTAGTTCTGAATGATGACTAGCATAAAACTTAATGTATCTTTCTCCTTCTGACATAATTAACACCAATTACTGCGATATCCGTATGTCCTGTCCATCCTCATGATCATGAAGCACTATATTTGATTTTTGCACTAATTCTACGTTGATGCAAGATTATGGATTCTACAAGAATGTGGTGTTGACATATCAAGCTGTCCACCACCTCGAATGACGGAGATGTTAGTACGGACATAATGTTTGGTGTACCTAATGTACTACCAAAATGATAACATAAAATATTAAAACAACATTTCAGTGTCTTGCCTACACTGATAAATACTTCAGGGAAGAGAACTTCATATTGTCTCACGTGGTGTTGAGCTTCTGTAGAAAGATGTGATCTTCTAGTGCAGCTATGTGCAACCCACTGTGCTACAACCATGATGCTATCCTTCCCATTCCTTTCCTAGTTCCTGCAAAAATGCTAAAGAGTTATACAGTGCGTGTGCATTTCATTTCATTTGTTAATATGATCAGTTCTCTTAAAATTGCAAAAGTCTTTTACAGTGCGTGTGCACTTTATTTCATTTCTCAATATGTTCAATTCTTGTAAAAATGCTAAAGACTCTTACAGTGCGTATGCACTTCATTTCACTTGTTAATATGATCAGTTCTCGTAAAAATGATAAAGATTTTTACAGTGCGTATGCACTTTATTTTATTTCTCAATGTGTTCAGTTCATGTTAACTGTTAAGGACTTATACAGTCCGTATGTACTTTATGTAATTTCTTAATATGTTCTGTACTTATATTATTTCTCAATAATGTTATATATATGTATATACTCTGTGACTGTAGACTTAGTAAAGTAAATAGATTATAGAAAAATTTGTTGCTCATGGCAAGTCCAATGGACTCACCATCGCTGCCAAATTCTAACCCCCCCCCAATGCAGGTTATGTAAAAGGTCCATTAATAAGGAATTTATTGCTAGCGCACTCGAGCAGATGTAACTTCGATGGAATGCTCACGTGCTGCCTGCGATATGTATGCTACAACAGAATCGCAGACCAGAGAGCAGTGTCCGCACCAGTAGTAGTTGTAGCTCCGCCAGCAGTAGGAGTAGTAGCTTGCAGTTGGGCGGTTGGGCGCTCGTGGAGACCGATGGTGGTGCCTGAACCATGTAGTGTAAGGTAAAAGCAGCCGCGCGCATATGTAATTTGTAACAAGTGTTCCATCGAAGTTACATCTGCTCGAATGCGCTAGCAATAAATTCGTTGTTAATGGACCTTTTACATGCTCAAAATACAAACATCAGCAATATCAGAAATACCGGTCGTGAAAGCAAGCAGCTTTTTGTGTTGTAGTGGTAACGGCAAGCTATGCGTGGGCCCCAAATGCCTACACCGGCTGCTACGGGTGTACGACCGATGATGCAAGATGTAACATAATGTTACAGGGAGATCATCACTTGCTCCCGGATGGGTTATGGTGGTCGGACGTGGTCGGCTGGAACCATGGTGACCAGTATCCCTGTCCTCAATTCCCCATGCCATCCTACATCGGGGCACTGTCACGTACATATGCCTCACAAATCTGGATACTGCACTATTCGACCAGCCTGCCAACTGGAGACTCACAATGAGTCGACTTTCAAGCTCTGCCAGGTGCTGATAACGCTGCCTCACATGTGTATGCGGCATATACGTGGCCTTCACAGCTATCACTCACCATCTGATACACCCTACCAGTCCTGTTGACACTCTGGTGCCCAGTCTACCTTTTGCGGAGATTTGCGACTCTAATCACTTACATACACGCCTATGATGTGTGCGTGTACGAAAGTACATTCACATCCGTCCATGTTTTCTAACTACTTCACATTCTCTTTGGCAGGGACTGTATTCAGGGATTTCTATCGGACTAGAAGCTACGATTAATTTTGCACTCTCGAGGTGTATAGAAACAACAGCGTTAATAATATCCAACGTTAGAAGGCAACACGTGTAGCATTTACACGAACTACAAAAATGTTTCTTCAGAAAGGTTAGATTGTAGTTCAGTTTTCTGTCGCTGTGAGAGCAGTGCAAAACCTAACTTCAGTTGACCAATGAAATTTACCATAAAACCAATGTTAAATGGCAAAATATTGTGAATTTCTGGGCTCCATTTCTTTATAGTAATCATGCGTTGTCGAAGAAACTGCTTAAAATTTTCAACACCCTTTCGTTACGACACATCTGTATGTGAAGCTTGCTTTGGGGGAATTTGCACGAAAAATAAACACATGGAAAGACCAAAATAATTGATTTTTGTTACATGATACCACTTACTTTAACCTGATACTAACATACTTTAGCGGGTTGATATTTGTAATTATAGACACTCTGGAAATATTGATTATCCTTGAATTAATGTTTTATATTCCATGATGAACGTTCCTTGGAGAGAAATAAATTAATGTTGTATTGGAATCACGGTGTTGTGTGTCCGTAATATTTTAGTGCCGAAACCCAGGAAGAAATTGCGATTTCCTGCGTGATTTGAACAATTAACGGCTTACTTCATGCTGTAGGAAACAAGAGATGATGTCGGACCGCATCACAAGCTAAGTCCATTACAATATAATATGATCGCATGAACTGGTTGCTTCAAAACAATTTTTGCGCTTTGTATTGCAAGCCTGAAATTTACACTCAGAGTAGCTAGTTTTGTTAAAAGGTTTTCGATCACTTACGTTTGCGCATACGCTGCTTGTTAAACGTTTAAGCTATTCACAAGCGCACTCATAAGCAATCTTACAACAGCCGTCTTTAGTAAGACATAATGCAGGACGAATCAGAGATACAGTTGGCAAACTCCAAAAGAGCTACACAGTTTTGCGCGGCTGTTGATGCTCTTACCACAGAAAGCCCGCTTGATGATTTTGAACATTACAGGGAACGTCTTCAAGAAACTCTAGAGAAGCTCGTTTCATTAGATGACGCTATTCATAATTTTCTCTCTGACAATGAATACAATGCAGACGTGCTGAGCTGTGAGGAAGATATAGACAAAGTCAAACGCGCTATACAGAAGGCTACAAAAGCAATTGATTACAAGCTTTCAGCCACAACGTCGCCGATGAGTATCACGTCACCACCAGTGCTCACACAACCAACTGTATTCCACTCTGTCAAGCTACCAGCAATTAAGCTTGAGTCATTTTGTGGAGATGTCGAAATGTGGTCCTGCTTCTGAGAACAATTTGAATCGATCATTGATAAAGACTCATCCCTTTCTACAGTAAACAAACATGTTTTCCTTCGAGGGTATCTGTCAGGCGAACCGAAGTTGCTAGTAGATGGAATACCTATGACGGTTAACACGTATGAAGAAACAAAGAAAATTTTATTGAATAGATACGGAGATAGCAATCGCATTATACAGGCGCACCTCGATTATTTGGATGCGCTGAAGCCTGTACAGTCAGCAACACCTGAAACTCTTAACAGTACATTCCTGCAATGTAACCGTCGTATTCAAGCACTGCGTGCCTTAGGAGAAGACGTCGTGCCATACGGTAATATTCTTACTCCGAAAATTCTGCTTGCATTTCCCGCTGAAATGTGCCAGAACTGGGTCATTCATGCTAGAAGAACCGAAGTAACGGAAGGAGATGTACTGAAACTGCTTAACTTTTTGGAAGAAGAAGTTCGTGGTGCTCTCATTGCACAAAAGATTCGTACAGAATATCAGTCATCTCCTAGCTTCACGCCCACTGCAGCAGCGCTTCACATAAATTCAAAGCAAGCTAAAAATCCGCGTAAGCCTAAACGAGAAGTACCGGTACAACCATATTGCGTATTTTGCGAAGCTCGCTCTCATTGGGCCCAAGACTGCAACATAGTAACTCACAGCCAACAACGTATCGATAAACTAAAGCAAGATAATCGCTGTTTTATACATGTAAACCGAGGTCATAATGCTACAAACTGCAGTAAGAAGGTCAAGGTCTCGTGTTCTAAGTGCAAGAAAAGTCATCACAAAGCTATCTGTACTGACGTTTCTGCCTCTTCTTCATCTTCTCAGCCAATTAGCTCTACATCTGTAGGGAGAATCGACGTAAGTTCAGCAGGTTTTATTTATCTTCAGACAGCCCGAGTTTGGGGCAGTGGACCCGCAGGATTAAGCAAACTTACTCGCTGCGTTCTGGATAGCGGTAGTCAGTCAAGCTTCATCTCCAACTTCCTGATTGATGAGCTAGGTTTAAGAACTACAGAACATCGTGATCTATCTGTCAACGCCTTTGAAATGCCATCCGCAACTTCAACGCATCGTAGAGTCGTAGAATTCACACTACAGGGTACATGGACTAATTCCAAGACGTCTATAACTGCGTTTGAAAGCACATACTCATATTCCGCGCACCCAACTGTGCCTTTCGATTTAAGAAAACTTGTACGCACACGAGGACTCCAGTTTGCGGACCTAAGGGACGGTACAGAAGATCTTCCCATCGAGATTCTTAGCGGAGCAGATTACTATTGGAAAATAGTTAATGATTCCCCTCCGATTCGACTAACGTCATCAGTTGTTCTGGTACCTTCCATTCTAAGTTGGATTATTAGTGGAAGCAAATCAATCACCACGGCTAACCTTGTGACGGCAAACTACATCAGTTTAGAGACAGCGACAACAGACGATACTTTACGACGTTTCTGGAATTTAGAAACAATGGGAATCACAGAAGATGAAACAACAACTCTGAATCAGAAGGAATTGGCGTTATTGCAAGATTTCTCAAAATCCTTCTGCATCGAAGACAAAAGGAGAGTGGTGTCTTTCCGCAGAAAACCCAACTTTATGCTATATAACAATCTTCAGCAAG
Source organism: Schistocerca americana (assembly GCF_021461395.2). Taxonomy (NCBI): domain Eukaryota; kingdom Metazoa; phylum Arthropoda; class Insecta; order Orthoptera; family Acrididae; genus Schistocerca; species Schistocerca americana. The sequence goes on along the minus strand of NC_060126.1, from coordinate 305,498,345 downwards.
CTGAGAAGAGATTTGCTTCACTGGAGAAAAAATTTACAAAGGACAGGAAACTGAAACAAATTTACGAGGCGCAAATGATAGAACACATCAAGAAGAAACATGTGGAAGTCACACCTTCTGGACGGAAATTGCGTGACACATGTTATCTGCCACATCGTGCAGTAAAGAAAGAAAAGCCTGGTGACATAAAATGGAGGATTGTATTTGATGGTTCGTCGCACGACCCGAATGCACGTTCATTGAATGACTTTAGGAATAGGTCATAATGTACTTCCTGACATTATTTCAATATTACTGAGATATCCTCTACATCAAGTATCCTTAATTGCCGATATCAAACAAGCATTTCTACAGTTAGTTCTTCAAAGGAAAGATAGAGATCTCTCGATGTTTTTAGGTAGGAAGTAATCGTAGATCAACAAGGAAACTATATTACAGCTGACGGAAGGATAACATACCACTTCACTCGGCTACCTTTCGGACTTACCTGCAGTCCGTTTCTTCTTGCAGCCACGCTGAAAGAACTTGCTGTAATGCACAAAACGAATTTTCCGCAAGCTGCTTTATTTGTTGAAGATAATATGAACATGGATGGTTTTGTAGCAGGTGCTAAAGATGACAATGCCGTAATTAACTTATATTATGAGCTTACATCACGGGACAGATCAGTCTACCAATGGCAAAGTGGGGCACAAATTCGAGCCAACTGATCGGAATATGGCAATCAGAAGGTGTCATAAACACTACTGATACGGAGGTACTGGGAGTCCACTGGAACACACAGACTGATACGCTCAGTGTTGTTCACAACAATGCTACCGGCAATGTTATAAATCGTCCTGCCACTAAGCGAGAAGTACTACGAAACACTGTTAGATTCTATGACCCACTGGGTTTGTTGTCGCCTGTGTCCCTCACTGCAAAAATAATTTTTCAAGAAATTTGGTCAAGAGGAATTGAATGGGAAGAGCTTTTACCCCTTCATCTTAGCAAACGCTGGCGAATGTGGGTATCAACATTGCCATCATGTTCACCCATAAAAATGCCCCGATGGGTTGGTGTATCTGAAAACACTCAGCCAGAAATCCATGTCTTTTGCGACGCATAGGAAAAGGTCTACGGAGCAGTCCTTTATGTACGGTGCACCACAACAAATATGGTATCAGTTTATTTAGTTTGCAGTAAAAACCGACTAGCTCCCATCAAAAAAATTACTCTTTCACGGCTGGAACTTCTAGCGACACTTCTTGGACCAAGACAACTTCATTATTCAAGTAAGGCCACGAGCTATAATGCAAGTCGTGCAACATTGTGGACTGACTCAACTGTAGCCTTAGGGTGGATACAACATGACCATAATCGATGGAAAACCTTTGTGTCAAACCGTGTTACGGTAGTACAATGACTAACGAATCCGTTACAGTGGAGGCACTGCTCTGGTGACGAAAATCCAGCTGATCTAACCTACAGAGGTAGCACAGCAGATAAACTTCCCCATGATTCTGTGTGGTTCCACGGACCTGCTTGGTTAACAAAGAACAGAACACAGTGACCTCGAATTTTACAGACGAAAGAGCACTCCTTGCCAGAAAAGAAGAAATTAACAGACCAAGTCTTCATGGTACAAACAACGATTCCTATTTTAACAGCTACATGGTAAAATCAGTGGTTCAAAATAGTTCAAATGGCTCTGAGCACTATGAGACTTAAACATCTATGGTCATCAGTGCCCTAGAACTTAGAACTACTTATACCTAACTAACCTAAGGACATCACACAACACCCAGTCATCACGGGGCAGAGAAAATCCCTGACCCCGCCGGGAATCGAACCCGGGAACCCGGGCGGTAAAAGCAGTGGCTCGTTTGATTTTACAGGTTACTATCCCTCTGTGTAGGGGCTGTAAATTTTGATACTCCTTTTTTTTAAACCAGCAAGGTAAAACAGAGGCCACTACTTCTACCAGATCAAGTGGATTTAGTGCTCACGTACTCACACTGAGCCGTGAACACTTCCCAGTTTATCAATGGGGGATGATTGAAAATTATTATTACTATTATCGATGCCATGCGTGCAATGGTCGTGCCAGGCGCGCGATATTGAGTCTTGACCCTATCATTAATGGCGCGAGACCTGCACGACCTTGTAGCAACCGTTATAGTTCTTCATTATTCTACTGTGACACTAAGGATGGTTTCACGCAATGAAAGGGAGAATGTACAGATTAAAGGACTCATTTATTTAACAGTTGAATACTGAACAATTATACAATCAAAATGGGGTGGGGGAAGAAAGAATTGAGTTCATCAGCTTGCCCCAACGCTCGTTCATAATAAGCCACAATAGCAGGAGACAAGGAATTTTAGGGACGATCGCCGATCATATGGGGTCCAATTTACTAAAGGAAGGGGTTGCAGACATGCAACGACCACCACCATGAATTATCCAAAGACTAAGAAAGATGCTACTGTGGGTGAATCGCTAGGTAGCCTCCTGTACTAAAGGAATACAACCAGCAAGACGCGAAACTATTCATATAACTTTGGCTCGCGGTCCGACCACGTTAACGAAACATGAAGGGGCGCCAGAGGGAGGAGATTACTGTTTAACGTCCCGTCGACAACGAGGTCATTAGAGACGGAGCGCAAGCTCGGATGAGGGAAGGATGCGGAAGGAAGTCGGCCGTGTCCTTTCAAAGGAACCATCCCAGCATTTGCCTGAAGCGATTTAGGGAAATCACGGAAAACCTAAATCAGGGTGGCCGGAGACGGGATTGAACCGTCGTCCTCCCGAATGCGAGTCCAGTGTGCTAACCACTGCGGGGGCGCCAGACACTCACCACGTGGTGTGGGACAAAGGGCACAAGTTTTCAAGCTAGGAAGGCATAAATACTGAATTTTACACAGGAGAACTGAAAGGGCTACTATCGGACGACGGGGAAAAGTGAGCATGAATGTATGCACTTTAGTGCCGTACTGCAAGCTTCTGTGAGTAACCAACACGTGTCGCACATTATGCCCGACGGTATAAGGAAAACCCTACAATCTTATAACACGGAAAACATTGCATAAACCGTAATTCAAGGAGTGCACATCAGTACAATGACCTATAAGATTCCCTCTGGGTCGCAGGGTGAGAATCTACAGCGCACGTCGGCGCTCATGCTTACCGAACTTCATCTCCTGGAAGCAGCACCTCCGGCCTCAGGCACGGTCACACTAGTACTGACTACTGCCCCCTTTGTCCACTATCCATCCGCGGAGGTCAGTTGGCGCCCGCCCGCGAAAAACGGGCGCGCACCTGAACTGGCCAATCATAGGGCCGGAATTTCACAGGGAGGCGACCTCGCGACGTTAAAGTTGAGAAGAAATATCAGTTACAAGGTTGGTAAGGCAGGTTGGGGAACTGAGAGCAGGAGAAACTACTGAACTTTCAAACGCCACCACGTGCTACCCTGGCGATCGGAAAAACGATAGGAAATGGGGAGCCATCATGGCTGCTAGGAAGACTGCTGCCCTCGCCCATAAATAAAGAAAATTCCAGGCGCCAAGCTCCTCTCACAGATCAGTGTGAGATAAGCTGTAAAAATCGTCAAATAACTCAGGCAACACATAGAAATTATTAAGATTACCTGAATTATTAGTTTACCGAATACCAGAATTCGTGGATTAGAAATATGATATGCGAGCACTGAATGGTGAATGAAGTGCACGTCTTTCAACGGTACAGTAGCTACTTCAAGCTGTTTAGATTTACAGGATGGGTACTTCGCTTTAAACGGCACTTATTGAAAGAAAACGGAACATCCGGAGAACTAACAGCATCAGATTTTGGCGAAGCACGCACTTACTGTATTCAAGTTGTTCAACAGCAACATTTTGCGCTCGAACTGCATGCACCATACAACAACATGCGTCTACCACGTAATTCTCAGATAGCTCGCTACAACCCATCACCTTGGAGTAAACATAGTGTTATCTGAACTGAGAACAGAATTCTGGAACCTTGGAGCTCGACATGTTCTACACCGTTGCCTACCTTGTATATGACTTTGCTGGTCCATTATATGTCAGACAAGGACTTATTACGAAGAAAGAGTATATTGCTCCATTCACATGCGCAACAAGATGAGCCATACACGTGGAACTATGCTCAGACATGTCAACTGACAGATTTCTTCAAGCCCTACAAATGTTTGTCGGAAGACGAGGAGTGCCCAGCACAATTTACACTGATAATGCAGCTACCTTCCATGCCACGCACTTACAGCTGAAGGAGCTGTGGCAAGCTCCCATGGCAAGCAAGACGTACAAGCACCTCGGCCAGCAAACCATCACTTGGAAACTCATCGCCCCACACGCGCCTTGGTGGGGAGGATTCTGGGAACGGCTGGTGGGATCTGTCAAACGCCGCCTGGGAAAAGTTTTAGGACAGTCACAGTTGGACGAAGAAGGTCTCAGCACAATCCTGGTCAGCATAGAAGCAGCACTAAACTCTAGACCAATTTTACGCAAGGGGGAGAGGAATCTGAGCCACTGACGCTCGCACATTTCCTTGTAGGTGATCGACTCACAACACTACCTACTGGTCCAGAATCACCAGTTAGAAAGGACTTGTCCAAGGAATTTCGACGGCTGCAAAAGATGGTAGAACACTTCTGGAACAGGTGGAAGAAAGAATATCTAATCCTGCTCAAAAACTTCCATGAAACTCATCAACCAAGGCCGGGTACAGGAAGACTCCAGCTGGGTGATGTCGTTCTTCTACAAGAGGATGTTCGTCCACGACACATGTGGAGGAAGGCGCAGATAGAAGATCTTCATGATGGAAGAGATGGGAAAATACGAACTGTAACCTTACGAACTTCTGAAGTATCCAAAATCTCACTTCCCGTTCAACTGGTCATTCCTCTAGAAGTTGACCTGGGTGGGGAGGGTGTTGCGGGTTTATATTTGTAGTTATAGACACTCTGGAAACATTGATTATTCTTGAGTTAATGTTTTATATTCCATGATGTACGTTCCTTGGAGAGAAATAAATTAATGTTGTATTGGAATCACGGCGTTGTGTGTCCGTAATACATACTGTTCAATGAGCTGCAACGTAACATCCACGCCGATTTACACTTACGATTAGCACTGTATTTAGCCAAACCCAGAGCAGTCGGGAAGCTAACCTAGATGTCCTGTTTCACCTCATACCTAGGCTAAACTATCTGTAATGAATACTATTATCACGGGAAGTTTAACATTTTATTATATTTGAACAATGAGTGCCGTAATGAAAATTTTCAAAGATTTACATTTTAAGAAGACTGCTTTTATCCAAGTAAGTGCTTGCTTTCCACATAATTTCCTGGGGGTATTAGCTTCTAACACAAGATACAGTTTGTGCTTATGCTGTATGTGGAGTGATACGTAGACGGATTATCCGTCGTGAGAAAAAATGTCGGTGAAGACAGAGACCATGATTTAAATATCGCTGAGATACTAACAGGTAACCAGTTTAGAATATATTTTTACTGTGGAATCCTTCGATGGTAGCGAATGTGGCAGTTCACTGCGAAGTACCGAAAAGGCTACGTCACAGTTTCATCATGCGAACAAAGAAATCACAGGCAAGCAGTCCGCGGCTCGTGGTCTTGCGGTAGCGTTCTCGTTTCCCGCGCACGGGGTCCCGGGTTTGATTCCCGGCGGGGTCGGGGGTTTTCTCTGCCTCAAGATGACTGGGTGTTGTGTGTCTTTCATCATCATTTCATCCTCATTCACTCGCAAGTCGCCGTAGTGGCGTTAAAGAACTTGTTGAGCGGCGGCCGAACCGCCCCGCGAGGTGCCTCCCGGCCACCAATCCCATACGCTCATCATCATCATCACAGGCAAGCATGCGGGAGCAGCTGGAACATTACTAGTGCTTTTATTTTACTTTGTTATACATTCAAAGTTGTTTCGATTTCCTTTTTTTACTCACTGATTTCAGTCTGGTGAAACAGAAATGTGCAAGGTGAGCAGCATAATATCACGGAAACAGAGGAACCTGTATTTAAGCAAAGATTGGTATGAATTACCAATGAAAAGAACGGATACCATCCCACTGCCGCGAACTATCTGCTACGATCGACACGTCTGAGGTATATTAAGGGCACTTGTAAATTGAAGGGACGTGGGGGCGGGTGGAAGGTGTGGGGGAAGAGGGTCAGTGTCTGAGAATAGTGATGGGACAAGCACGTGCTTTGTGTAATCTAGAATCTAGCCAAGAAAAGCAGATAACTTTGTCCAGTTCACTATCTCTGAAAACTTTCAATTACTTGTACCGAACTGCCAAAATAGCCTTCAGACAGCTGGTTATTTGATGTTATGGGGATATGCTTCGTAACAAGACTTGGATCCACTAATTTAGCTAATAGTGAATATGAACCAGGATATCTACTTCAACATCACGCTAAACAACTATTGCCCTTTCTTTTACGTACTCGTGATAAGTATGCCAACTTCCAGGACGAAAAGTGTCATGTCCGTAGGGCTACAAGTATACATTTCTGCTTCGATTGACACAGAGACCTTGTCGTGCCATGAAGAACGATGGATTGATAATGATGACGAAAAAGAAGGAGAAATAACTTGGGTACAAATTTAATAGTGAGAGAGTTGAGCTCTTATGGACCGTTCGTAACATATTTTTAATTTGGAAACGAGAACTTTACATATTGCGATTTTCTGGAGTGGCTGCATCTCGGACTCTAAATTATAGCTCATGGGAAAGGGTACCCCATCTACTATGATTACAAAGAAACAAATATAATCTTAGGTTCGACCCTATGCACTGGGTATTCTTAGAAATGAAATGACTCCTATTTCACGCTTTCTTCTCAGAGGGTACTTAAAGGCAATACGATACTTTGGCAGATATCTAGACTAGTGATGACTGTCGAGTAGGACAGGGTATTACCAGCGTGAATGACATACGGGTCTAGCTTGTACTGTCTCCATGCCAAAGCATTGGCGTGTGAAGCCGCTTCACAATGACAGTAACAGCAGATATGGTTCCCAAGGGAGGCGATGTTTCCACTTTACGATTGCGAAGATTTTGAAGTGCGTAGTAATCAAATAACTGAACGAAATTCAGGTAATGTCTCTGTATCTTCTTTTCATTGTTGTGAACAACCTTTGGTAATATCTTAGCAGAACTAAAGTTTGTTCAGAGATTTTGCCTGCTATTCTCACGTCAAATCATTACAGTCGTGTTCGAAAGACAACGAAATACTTTTCGTACAGTACTGGTTAAAGCCGTAACGGAAACTGCAAGAAGCGTCAACATCTATACGATCGAGGTTACTGTTCAGTTCGGCTCCTGTGTTAACAATTCCTCCATCAGAGGTCAGAACATTTATAACTAATATATAAGTGATGAATTCCAGCAGTTGCCAATTACTTCAGATGGCGAATTACTTGCGATTCTACACTCCTGGAAATTGAAATAAGAACACCGTGAATTCATTGTCCCAGGAAGGGGAAACTTTATTGACACATTCCTGGGGTCAGATACATCACATGATCACACTGACAGAACCACAGGCACATAGACACAGGCAACAGAGCATGCACAATGTCGGCACTAGTACAGTGTATATCCACCTTTCGCAGCAATGCAGGCTGCTATTCTCCCATGGAGACGATCGTAGAGATGCTGGATGTAGTCCTGTGGAACGGCTTGCCATGCCATTTCCACCTGGCGCCTCAGTTGGACCAGCGTTCGTGCTGGACGTGCAGACCGCGTGAGACGACGCTTCATCCAGTCCCAAACATGCTCAATGGGGGACAGATCCGGAGATCTTGCTGGCCAGGGTAGTTGACTTACACCTTCTAGAGCAAGTTGGGTGGCACGGGATACATGCGGAAGTGCATTGTCCTGTTGGAACAGCAAGTTCCCTTGCCGGTCTAGGAATGGTAGAACGATGGGTTCGATGACGGTTTGGATGCACCGTGCACTATTCAGTGTCCCCTCGACGATCACCAGTGGTGTACGGCCAGTGTTGGAGATCGCTCCCCACACCATGGTGCCGGGTGTTGGTCCTGTGTGCCTCGGTCGTATGCAGTCCTGATTGTGGCGCTCACCTGCACGGCGCCAAACACGCATACGACCATCATTGGCACCAAGGCAGAAGCGACTCTCATCGCTGAAGACGACACGTCTCCATTCGTCCCTCCATTCACGCCTGTCGCGACACCACTGGAGGCGGGCTGCACGATGTTGGGGCGTGAGCGGAAGACGGCCTAACGGTGTGCGGGACCGCAGCCCAGCTTCATGGAGACGGTTGCGAATGGTCCTCGCCGATACCCCTGGAGCAACAGTGTCCCTAATTTGCTGGGAAGTGGCGGTGCGGTCCCCTACGGCACTGCGTAGGATCCTACGGTCTTGGCGTGCATCCGTGCGTCGCTGCGGTCCGGTCCCAGGTTGACGGGCACGTGCACCTTCCGCCGACCACTGGCGACAACATCGATGTACTGTGGAGACCTCACGCCCCACGTGTTGAGCAATTCGGCGGTACGTCCACCCGGCCTCCCGCATGCCCACTATACGCCCTCGCTCAAAGTCCGTCAACTGCACATACGGTTCACGTCCACGATGTCGCGGCATGCTACCAGTGTTAAAGACTGCGATGGAGCTCCGTATGCCACGGCAAACTGGCTGACACTGACGGCGGCGGTGCACAAATGCTGCGCAGCTAGCGCCATTCGACGGCCAACACCGCGGTTCCTGGTGTGTCCGCTGTGCCGTGCGTGTGATCATTGCTTGTACAGCCCTCTCGCAGTGTCCGGAGCAAGTATGGTGGGTCTGACACACCGGCGTCAATGTGTTCTTTTTTCCATTTCCAGGAGTGTACTTGTCGACTTACATATGGAATGTTTTGATCCTATAACACTAGCATTTAACACATGCAAACCAACATATTTCTACCGGATGTTGAAGACTCATTTCTAGTGTGAAGACATGGACTGACTGCAGTACAAATGTGCCATTAGGTTTCTCTACGGGAAGAGAGCAAGAGGGCGTCCCCTGTGTTCTGGTTAACGAGAAGACAGGTCCTCAATGCTTATAGCAAGACCATTGATTCTGATTCCGCACCAGAACCCCCCACTCGCTGTCTATCTCAGCATCTTCCCCATCTCTGTCTATTTCCTCCGCTCTTTCAAACTTTTCATGCCCTCCTCTTCCCTTTCTCTGTCCATTTCTTTCTTCCGCATCTTCGTCCATTACTTTCTCCAGTCTAGCTATGTCCATGTCTTCCTTCCCCTTCTCTGTCTGCCCGTATTCTTCCCCCCCCCCCCCCCCCTCCCATATCTCTCTCTATCATCATGTCATCATCCTCACTCCAATAGGAAGATCGTGGTTCTGGCCCCCACAGTACTCTTTTTTTCCACGCAGGACATAGCATGTCATCAAGTTTGACGGAAATCGATCCAGATCTCTTTCCCCGCGGTTTAGAACGGGTTCACATTTACTTCACCAACATTTGAAATATTTCGCACTTATTTGTACATATATTTTTCCTGTATTTCTAGCGAATTTCGCCCTGCAGTTCCGTTTCTATGCAGCTCGCTATTTATGGCGACGTATCTCCTCAAGTAAGTTATAAAATTAATAAAATAAAATAAAATAAAATAAAATATTAATTATTTTATCTGTATGATTGTCTCTCCTATGAGTCATCAGGTTTTAATTATTCGGTATCAGACGCTTGACAATGGCTTTTTCGTAATGGCAATGTTACTCGTAGTTGACCGTGAAATAAAACTGAAATAATCGGACTTCGTGATTAAATCGTTTCCAAAGACTGCTGCGGTATGTGCGGACTCATAAACTAAATCTCAATATTACAATAATTTGCCAGCCATGCCAAAACGTCGTACAGAGGTGATTGTCTACTAAACAAAAAAATTACACAGTTAGTTAAATCAGATATATTCAATGAATAAGCCTACAGTTCACAATCCTACTTACTTTTATAAATATAAATTCTTTTCAGAATCGAGTGCCTAGTATGGTTGCAACTCGCAGTAATTTTCTATAACATGAAATATGGCGGTGTGCCAGACAATAAACTAAAATACGTGCTTCTCGCACCACTTCAACCAGAGCTCTCCTTTCTTAATCAAACATACAGCGCTGCAGTTGTGTGCCATAGGCTTTATTTATTTGTCACTGATTATTTATTTAATTAATATCTCGCGTTTCCGAGGAAACTCACGCTCGGCATGCAAATGTGCCTTTATATTGCCCCCTGAATTGCGAGGCGAAAGGACACACCTGCAGGCGAGCAATTCACCTAAATGCACAAGAAAATCTAAGTTATCTACAACTATTTACATGACCTACATTATACACATTATATACAACTTTGAATGACGCGGGTGCGCCGTAAAAGTTCTTATGTTGGCAGATAGAGTGCGCGCATGCGCAGAAGCGTCTGTGTGACTGCCGTTATGTCGTACAGTTAGATCACGCGGCACAGTATTGCAGTTCATATTGTTCGTGTGCGCGCGTTTCTCAGTCGTTGCACAAAGAAAATTTTCAACCAAGATTACATATGAAGACTACATTCTATGACAGGTAACTTAGTTTTAAATTTACAATATTCGTTATAACACAATACAACTTAGATTGTTGAATGTTCTTAGTTACATAGTATTGTTTTGAAATACTTCAAAGAAAAATGTCCGTATTTTTCAGGTGCGTTGACCTATACACATCGTGTCGTTATTACAGTTCATATTCATCTGCTGCACAATAATTTTTTTATTTTTTTTTTACAGGTTAGTATCGTCGTGGTAAAGTTTTTTGATCACAGTAACATCGTTGTATAACAACGTGATTAATACATAAGCGTGTCCATTTCCTATTTCCATTATAGTCGTTGTGATGCAGTTCGTAGTGAGTAAAAGCATTGCTTATTACAGATCAGACGTGTCCCGTCGAGTAATTGGTCCACGTGCAGTTCGTTTTTTACATTCCGTGGAAGCTTGGTTGCAGAACCTCGGACGGCACATAGCTGGCGTCGATCCTTGGACAGTCCAGGTAAGCGTGTCCGTCACATTTCGAGAACATTTCATTCCCTGAAGTTCCAACCAAAATTCTTCCACCCGTCGTGTTGTTTTCTGGACAGGCACTTTGTGTCCATTTAATCCAGTTAACATCTTGAAGTTGGGTACTGTAGTAATGTCACTAGACGATGCACGAATTATTCACTTCACATTTTCAGTTTTTTGCTGAATATAGCTCACCTAAATGTTCGTAGTTATTAATCAAGGAAATCGTTCATCGCGTTTACCTAGGTACGATGCATAATGAATGGCATTAACCATTTCCTTCACATAGGTTTCTGCGTAGTTGCAGAGTTAGTAATGTTCGTTAATGTCCGTGAACAGAGGTTCACTATGCAATGTCTTTTTGGCACTCATTTTGTTCAAATTTTTACATGATACATCAGTTAAAAAGAAAATAAGTAATTATACATACACACGTCACATATTTTCTTAGCATAATCATAATACAGTTGCACATAAACATGTTTACATCATAATTACATCGCTATAGGTTATTACATTGTGTCACATTTGATTACATGAATTGCAGATATTTACATCCTCTTTAGCGGTTTTGCCGGGATATTATCGATGTTTTTTTTTTTTATGTCATCTGAAATTAAGATAGGTTAGACACAACATTCATTACATCAGTAGGTAAGACCAGGCGTTTTCACTACTCAATAAATATTCAAAATAGTAAGAGAGAGAAAATGTTCGATTCCTCGCGTTTTGTGCGTGTGTGTAGAGTGTCTGTGTGGCCTTGACTACTGATAGATGCTTTTCGTGTTGAGAGATGTGCGTCTAATCTATTTCTCAAAGTAAAAGGTCGCTTCACAGATGACGTCTGTCAGTTCGTCAGGTGTCATACCAAGTCAGTGGTACCTACAATAACAAATGTTCCGTGAAAAATTAATATGTCATTCACTGCTACGTAATCATAAATTTTACTTTAATATTCAGTCTTCTCGGTGGAGCCGCGGCGTTGAAAGAAAAGTTCTTCTGTCTTCAACTGCGACTCTGGAACGCTGAAATGAAAATTTCTATACTACTTATTATCTGTGTTGTAGCAACAGAGTTTTTCGAGTTGCTTAGCAATATTTTGATGGGTATGTCTTTGACATTATTCAGCATGAAATGCTCTAAGATCTCGGTGTGCGTATAGCCCAATAATTTTGTTAGTTCTACGATGTTGTAACAGATACGCACCAGGGTGCGGTATGTTAACAATTATATAAGGTCCTTCATATAGCAGACGCCACTTAGCGTTGCGTCGTTTGAGTGCAACAGATTTATGATAAGTACGAAGTAGTACAAGCATTCCTACCTCGAATTTTTGTTTTCTTTTTATTATGTTTCTGTGATGTTTGTTTCGTATTTGTGCGTGATGTGTCAATGTAGTCAATACTTCTTTTATTTTCTGTTCAAGTGTGATTTCCTTGTCTGACAACTTAGGTAATGGTTCTATCCACTGATCGTTCTGTTTGCAATTGAACATGATCTCGTTAGGTGTGTAATTTGTATCGTAAATATTTAAGTTATTGTGTACGTCTTCGAAAAGACTTAGGTAGGACACCCAATTAGTATGTTTTGATGAAATATAGGTCCTCATGAAACGGTTTAATTCTCGGAAAAGTCTCTCGGTCGCGTTACATTGTGGACTAAACCTCGAAATAAATGTACTTTTAATGTTATTGTCCTTCAAGAAATTTCTCCATTTGTACCCAGAATAGTATGCTGCATTATCTGACAGAATTGCTTTGGGTTTTCCCACGTGCGTCAGGTAATCACTTGAGAATCTTCGTATTATAGCACTTGCAGTGGCGGATTTCAAAGCATAAAGTTTAACATGTTTAGAAAATACACTCCTGGAAATTGAAATAAGAACACCGTGAATTCATTGTCCCAGGAAGGGGAAACTTTATTGACACATTCCTGGGGTCAGATACATCACATGATCACACTGACAGAACTACAGGCACATAGACACAGGCAACAGAGCATGCACAATGTCGGCACTAGTACAGTGTATATCCACCTTTCGCAGCAATGCAGGCTGCTATTCTCCCATGGAGACGATCGTAGAGATGCTGGATGTTGTCCTGTGGAACGGCTTGCCATGCCATTTCCACCTGGCGCCTCAGTTGGACCAGCGTTCGTGCTGGACGTGCAGACCGCGTGAGACGACGCTTCATCCAGTCCCAAACATGCTCAATGGGGGACAGATCCGGAGATCTTGCTGGCCAGGGTAGTTGACTTACACCTTCTAGAGCACGTTGGGTGGCACGGGATACATGCGGACGCGCATTGTCCTGTTGGAACAGCAAGTTCCCTTGTCGGTCTAGGAATGGTAGAACGATGGTTTCGATGACGGTTTGGATGTACCGTGCACTATTCAGTGTCCCCTCGACGATCACCAGTGGTGTACGGCCAGTGTAGGAGATCGCTCCCCACACCATGATGCCGGGTGTTGGCCCTGTGTGCCTCGGTCGTATGCAGTCCTGATTGTGGCGCTCACCTGCACGGCGCCAAACACGCATACGACCATCATTGGCACCAAGGCAGAAGCGACCCTCATCGCTGAAGACGACACGTCTCCATTCGTCCCTCCATTCACGCCTGTCGCGACACCACTGGAGGCGGGCTGCACGATGTTGGGGCGTGAGCGGAAGACGGCCTAACGGTGTGCGGGACCGTAGCCCAGCTTCATGGAGACGGTTGCGAATGGTCCTCGCCGATACCCCAGGAGCAACAGTGTCCCTAATTTTCTGGGAAGTGGCGGTGCGGTCCCCTACGGCACTGCGTAGGATCCTACGGTCTTGGCGTGCATCCGTGCGTCGCTGCGGTCCGGTCCCAGGTCGACGGGCACGTGCACCTTCCGCCGACCACTGGCGACAACATCGATGTACTGTGGAGACCTCACGCCCCACGTGTTGAGCAATTCGGCGGTACGTCCACCCGGCCTCCCGCATGCCCACTATACGCCCTCGCTCAAAGTCCGTCAACTGCACATATGGTTCACGTCCACGCTGTCGCGGCATGCTACCAGTGTTAAAGACTGCGATGGAGCTCCGTATGCCACGGCAAACTGGCTGACACTGACGGCGGCGGTGCACAAATGCTGTGCAGCTAGCGCCATTCGACGGCCAACACCGCGGCTCCTGGTGTGTCCGCTGTGCCGTGCGTGTGATCATTGCTTGTACAGCCCTCTCGCAGTGTCCGGAGCAAGTATGGTGGGTCTGACACACCGGTGTCAATGTGTTCTTTTTTCCATTTCCAGGAGTGTATATCGTAAAAAGCTAAGATATATTTGACGCCTCCAGAGCTTGCTGGATGCGGTCCACTGATGTCAGTACACAGAATTTCCAGGGGTCTACTAGGTAAAATAGAATGTAAATCTGTTTTTGTGGACAAATTCTGAGGTTTTGATTTTTGACATATGACACATGTTTTCAGTTCCCTGTAAATTTTTCTTCTCATATTGCTAAAATAACAGTAAGTACTGAGCTTCGCTAAACACTTTTTTGTCCCATAATGACCCCATACTAAGTGTGTGTGCCAAATTAAATTACGTTCAGACTCTTTGGGAATGCATACACACCAGTTAGTAGCATTTGGATGTCGGCGGTAAAATAGCACATCATTGTGTAACTTGTAATACTTAGTCAAAGGATGATTGTGTTTTTCTACCAGTAATGTTATTATTTTATACCAGTGAGGATCAGATTTTTGTAATTCAGCCATGTTTCTGCACATATCAATATAATATTGGTGATACTGCTTGTCTTGCATTAAGAGAATCCTGTAGTCATTTATATTTTCTAAGTCACTGTTGGTATCATTCATACCTTGTGGAAGTCTAGACAAAGTGTCTGCAATGGTGTTGTCCTTACCTCTTATGTACTTAATTTCAAAAGAGTAGTTCTGAAGTGTAACTGCCCATCGTGATAGTCTAGGATGTACAAGTTTACAAGTTAACAAAAATGTCAGGGCCTGGTGATCGGTGTAAATTACTGTATGTTTTCCAAATAAATAATAATTGAATTTCTTGAATGCCCATACTATGGAAAGTGTTTCTAACTCAGTAGTGGAGTATGTATGTTCACATTCAGTTAGAGTGCGACTCGCAAACCCAATAATTCTTATCTGTTCCTCCTCTTTATTCTTTACAACTTGAAATAAGCAACAGCCCAAGCCAGAACGTGAAGCGTCACAAATCATACAAAAATCTAAATTGAAATCTGGATGGCTCAATATGTTAGCATTCACTAAAGCATGTTTAATTGTATTAAAGTCATTCTGGCACTGTTCCGACCAGATCCAAACTTGATTCTTTCTGAGTAGATTTAGCAGATGTTTACTGTTCAAAAGTGGTTGTGGCAAAAAACGTCTGAAAAATGAACATAGCCCAAGGAATGATTTTAACTGCTTTTTAGTTCGAGGGCTAGGAAATTTTCTGATAGCATCTAATTTACTGGGATCCGGACGTATGCCCTGTGAATTAATGATATGTCCTAAATACTTTATCTCACTGCAACCAAACTTTGATTTTCTAAGATTGGCTGTGACTCCAGCTTGTGCAAATTTTTCTAAAATTCTTTGAAGTGTGTCAACGTGTTCATTCCAGGATTGTGTAGCTATCAGTATATCATCTACATAGTGTGTGACTGTCTCAACTAAATCGTCGCCAAGCACGGTATCCAGGGCTGTAATGAATACCCCAGAGCTGACATTCAGTCCGAAGGGTAGAACACAAAACTGATAGCTTCGCCCCCCGAACATAAATGCAGTATATTTCCGAGAATCAGAAGTGATACCCACCTGCCAAAACGAATTAGCGAGATCTATTGTGGAAAAATATTTTGCATCTAGAAATTTCTGTAATTGCTCTTCTAAATTTTCAGGTTTTGTGTGAACCGGTAAAATTATTTCATTAATAGCTCGTGCATCTAACACTAACCTAATGCTTCCATTTGATTTTTTGACAACAAGTAGAGGACTACAGTAAGGTGAGGTGGATGGTTCAATGACCTTCCAGTCTAACATTTGTTTTAATTCTTGCCACACAGCAGGTCGTTGAGATAACGGTACGTTATATGTCTTATGGTAGAAGATCTTGTGAGGCTTAACTTCAATCTTGTACACATACGTGTTGATAACACCTAATCGTTTGGTAAAAACTTGTAAATATTTGGATAACACTTCCTGTAGTTTTATACGTTCATGTACACTGAGAGCTGTAGCTTCACTTATCTTATGATCAAGCAATGTTTTCAAGTCCATAAGCTCTGCGTCAGATGAGTGTGTTTGCATGTCTTGAATGTCTTTGTCAAGTACTAACTGAACCTTGTACCCTGTACAGTGTTTGTCATGCTTTAGAGTTCTCCTGTCCAAATCAATAATAATTACCCTGCTTCTATCATTTAAAATACATTTACCTTTGGAGAAGTCTATAATGCAGTCCTTCTCGCTCATAATATCTATTCCTAATATGCAATTAGTCACAAGGTTTTGTACAACCAGGAAAGGCCATTGTACGGTTCCATTACCTATTTTAACGTTTACAAAAACTTGCTTCGTAACCCTACATGACTTATTACCTAGTGCAGTAGTTATTTTACAGTTTTGGGCAGGAAACTCAGGCACAGGTTCCAATTCACACATCTTTTTTATAAAAATTAAAAGATAAAACGCTCACAGCTGCACCTGTATCTAGGATAATAGTAGTTGGAATCCCACCTACTACACCAGTAGTGGATGCTAAAACAATTTCATTTGTGTTTAAACGACATTGTGTACTGTCTTGTAAAAGTTCATCTGATATATTGTTATTGTGGTTGTATCTTATAAATAAAACAGGTAGTTTTTGTTTAGAATTATTCGGCATATCATTATTCTGTTGTTCAAGTGTGGTGTTAAATAACTGATTAACATTGAAGCCGCCCCCCAAGGATTCTTCAGCCACGACCTGGGGCAAAGTAGTGACTGTTTCTAGTTTGTTGGATTAGCATTTGTACTAGGTACTGACACAGATTGAGGTTGTGCATCAGGTGTCATTTCTATTATATTCACATTCGGATATTGCCTATTATGATCTCCAAACTTTTGCGGTTGTTGTTGCTGTTGCGCATTATAACTTACCTGTCGGTCGTAAGGTATGCTCCAATTTTGACCTGGTGGCTGCTGTGGTAAAGCAGAGTTTGAATGAAAGTACTGATCGTTACGAGTCCAACCTTGATGCTGTCTTGGCTCGTAGTTATTATTATTTCTATTTCTGTTTGTGTTTTTGTTATTACCTTTGTATCCGTTTTTACCGTTGTAGTTATTACCGCGGTGCCTTTTGTATGGATTGCCGCATGAAATGTTATTACTGTTGTAACTATTGTTTGTATTGGAATACGCGTGTTGATTTTGATTTCCGTACTGAGACGGCATGTCAGTTTGCTGTTTTTGTTGTACCGCGTATCCAACTGTGGGCGCGCCAGAATTGTGTTGGCAAGCCTGCATGTTTTGCATACCACTAGTGTAAACATTGTGGCTGCTGTTTTGCCGCGCGAAGCGCTGATCTTCAAGTAACATGTCAACCGAATCTAAAGCTGTTAAAAAATAATCTGAATCGTCATCCGGGATATGTAGGAGTTTTTCTTTAATGTTGAAAGGCAATTTGGCCTTCAACGCACGGAGTATATCTCGCGTTGCGACTGGTTCGTCTAAAAAGTGTCCCATGTTCAAGTATTTTTCAAAATATCTGCGTAAGTTACCATTTTTACTGTTAAAAGTTTCAGGTTCTAAAATTTGTCTTCTGAGTCGCTCCTGAACGGATTGCGACCAGAATTTGTTCAGAAAAGCACGCTCAAACTCACGGTACGTGGTACATACGTCAGCTTGACTGTATGCCCAGACAGCTGCATCGCCTTGGATGTAACCGACAATATATGAAATCTTTTTCCGGTCACTCCAAGTGCGTGGAAATGCGTTACTAAAACATTTGAGAAAAATCACCGGATGAATGGTTCGTTTTTCTGGGATAAAAATCTGAAATTGCCTGTGTTTCATTAAGCTTTCGTCTTCCTTTGCATTATGATATGGATTTGTCCCACTGTAATTACTGCTATGTCCAGCTGGCGAGTAATTACGATAATGTTGCTGTGGTTTACCATGATAATAGCTTGTGTTTGTGTTTGCACATCGTGGTATGTGTTGTAGTTGTGGTGTGTTTTGTTCTTGTGTGTTTGTCGTGTGCGGTATGTGTGTGTCATACTCGAATGTATATTGGTTCCTGAACTGTGCATTTTGACTGATATTTTCGTTACATTCAGACTGTGGTCGATCGGTGAATTGTCCCATGGGTGCAGTGACGGATTGTACTGCGTGACTGATCAGCTGTTTGTTATTAGTAATGTATTGCGCTACGGAGTCGTGCACCATTGTTGGTAAATTTTCACGTAAGCATCTATCAAAATGTTTGTCTTTGTTGACTACCCAATCATGAAATTCTATATTAATATTTTGAAAATGAGCTGTGGCATCAGATTGTAAGACGTCAGTCAGGTGTTGTTCAACATTGTCAAATTTATTCTGTACGTCAGTAATTCGTTTTTCAAGGTTGTCATGTACTGAAGGATATGTTTGAATTTGTTCAGTAAGAACTTCACACGTGACATTAAGGTTTTTTACTTGTGTCTGTAAAAGTGCTACGTCAGTTGTAGTCTTTTCTTGTCTCGTATTAAGCTGGGAAAATTTAGCACTGAGTTCAGTCATCTGTTTGGTCAGTGTGGCGTCTGTAAGTTCCACACGCTTACATAAAGTGTCATTACCTGTCTTGAGTGCTATGAGATCAGATTTGATTCCGTCATTTTGTCTCTTTAACTGTTCATTTTGCGTCTGTAAGGTTGCCATATTTTCTGCGTTTTGTTTCATTAGCATTTGTAACATGTCGGCAATGTTTGCCGTTTGCAAGGTCTCTGCCCCCGCCGCGTCATTAGACGTGACGTCACGCATTAACATGGGCTCTGATTGAGACTTTGAAATTTTTGTGGTGGAAGGCCTATTGTCAAAATTTTCGTCAACACTTGCGTCAATGTTTGATGAATCGTCACTACCGGTTGCTGTCGTAAAGTCATTTTCTAACATTTGTCTCTCGTCCGAGTCGGATTGCGTCTGAATAGTACGTCTTTGCTGTTCCATTTTTGCGTATTGTTTTCTAGTTATTACCATGCCACACGTGATATATGTTTCAAGAAAATATTTGACACTGATTTTAAAATAAAATGCAGTTGAGCATGAATCGGTCGTAGCAACAATGGCTGTCTGTTAATTTAAAAATATAAACTGAATTTGAGATTATTGGTAATGGCTGCTGGCCATGTTACATGATATCGTACAGAAGTCGGCCATATTGTACACTCGTGTATTGGTATTGTTGCATACGTTATTGTTTAAGGAAAAATACTGAGAATGGAATTTATCACTGAAACTGGTATGCGGAAAAGAAACACTACAGAATTTTACTGAAAAGCTAATACACTGAATTATACGTCTGGTCAAGCCTGCTAATGCAAAGATGCTGCGTCTTACCTTATTTTGCTGGAAGCTTCTTTGCGTCTTCCCGCAAAATTTTATAATTGGCAAATATCTTCTGATTTTTGTTATTTCTCATATAGTCAAGTCCAGGTCCAGAAAGTTGATTTTTCACATGAAATAAAGAAAACAATGTAACAAATGACAAAATAACAAGTCCGACACGCAGTCGCCAATATAAAATTAATAAAATAAAATAAAATAAAATAAAATATTAATTATTTTATCTGTATGATTGTCTCTCCTATGAGTCGTCAGGTTTTAATTATTCGGTATCAGACGCTTGACAATGGCTTTTTCGTAAAGGCAATGTTACTCGTAGTTGACCGTGAAATAAAACTGAAATAATCGGACTTCGTAATTAAATCGTTTCCAAAGACTGCTGCGGTAGGTGCGGACTCATAAACTAAATCTCAATATTACAATAATTTGCCAGCCATGCCAAAACGTCGTACAGAGGTGATTGTCTACTAAACAAAAAAATTACACAGTTAGTTAAATCAGATATATTCAATGAATAAGCCTACAGTTCACAATCCTACTTACTTTTATAAATATAAATTCTTTTCAGAATCGAGTGCCTAGTATGGTTGCAACTCGCAGTAATTTTCTGTAACATGAAATATGGCGGTGTGCCAGACAATAAACTAAAATACGTGCTTCTCGCACCACTTCAACCAGAGCTCTCCTTTCTTAATCAAACATACGAGTAACGTAATTGTGCTTTTGTTTTATCAGCGACACAGCGCTGCAGTTGTGTGCTATAGGCTTTATTTATTTGTCACTGATTATTTATTTAATTAATATCTCGCGTTTCCGAGGAAACTCACGCTCGGCATGCAAATGTGCCTTTATAAAGTGTCGTGCAACGAAATAAAATTGTAGGTACATTAATTGGTTTGTGTAGTTAATGTCCGCGAAGTTTGTTGCAAATAGAGTTAGTAGTAAAGAAGTAATAAATTAAAACGTCATTCGTGATGTGGCAGTTCTTTACATATATCAGTGTTTCTAATATATCTCCTGAACTATGCGTAGTACGATACAATTTTGCAATTAAGTTCAGTGGAATACGTGAATAACACCTCCTAAATTTGTTGGAAATATAGTTAGTAGTAAGGAACTAATGAATTAAATCTCCATGCCTGACGCGACAGTTTTTCACGCATCTCAGTGTTTATGACCTCATATCTCTTGAACAATACGTCATAAAATGAAAGTGATATATTTTCGCGGGTATATTCAGTGGTATATGTGAATAGCAGCTTCAAAATCGTGAGCGAATAAGGTCTGTAGTAAAGACGTAATAAATTTAAATGTCATTCCTGATACTGAAATTTTAAGGCATGAACACCGAAAATGTAGTAAGCGAGAAACTTCTTTCATCATTTTTACCGGCTGTAAGCGAGCATGAGTCTCGAAAAGATTTGAACTCATGTGGAAAGTTGGTTGTAAGTCCTTAAGTGCTTTCCATCCCATATAGTTGATGAATATATTCTGGCTATTTGCGTGTCGTCAGCTGCGCTTCTTTTCCACCCCAACCCACCTCTCTGAGAAATACATAGTTCTTACATCTCACAGTGGTTCATTCCAGACAGTAAGTTATATGCGTACGAAGTTTGACTGAAACAGACTGAGCGCTTTCGGAGTACAAGTACTTCATACAAATAGATATGATGCGCTGTAGGTCCCGCTTAGCCGATCGGCAACGTCGAACGTGCTGTTTTCGAAACAGGCGGAATGCTTCACAAGTAAAGACAATGGGACAAAGCAGTCCAAGTTAAAGATGCCACCAGTACAAATCGAGTTAAAGGGTACAGTTCTTCATACTCAGGCCCACAAATGTCTACTTGTAGGTCTATGTTTATATTGTAAGTAGGCTGTTTAGGTTTTCTTATTGGTAACGCCACGTAGCACTCCGTGTGAGAATCACTGGCTGTGCTGTGTGCAGTCTGTGGCTAGTTTGCATTGTTGTCTGCCATTGTAGTGTTGGGCAGCGGCAGATGGATGTGAACAGCACGTAGCGTTGCGCAGTTGGAGGTGAGCCGCCAGCAGTGGTGGATGTGGGGAGAGAAATGGCGGAGTTTTGTAATTTGTCATGAACTGCTATATATATATTATGACTATTAAGGTAAATACATTGTTTGTTCTCTATTAAAATCTTTCATTTGCTAACTATGCCTATGAGTAGTTAGTGCCTTCCGTAGTTTGAATCTTTTATTTAGCTGGTAGTAGTGGTGCTCTCTGTATTGCAGTAGTTCGAGTAACCAAGATTTTTGTGAGGTAAGTGATTTGTGAAACGTATAGGTTAATGTTAGTCAGGGCCATTCTTTCGTAGGGATTTTTTTGAAAGTCAGATTGCGTTGCGCTAAAAATATTGTATGCCAGTTTAAGCACAGTCCTGTATAAATTGTTCAAAGGGGACGTTTCATATGTCGACCCTCAGCCGAGGATACCTCACGGGAATCTTCTGATTTTCTCTTGTAGTTTGTGTAATTAGTGTAGATTTTGCTTATTGCTGGCGCGTAATTGTAGAGAGAATCTCCTTTGTAGTTGCAGTCTTTCATTGTTGTACAGTAAAACAGGTGTGGCATGCATGTAGATTTGCACCAAGTATTTCGCAGCTGCGCTTGCAATTAAGTAGACATTATATCCATTGCTATGTTATTTTATTTTGCTCTTCAAATTGTGCTTTTCTGTGTTATCGTGTGAAATATTGTGACAATTATGGCGTGTGAAAAACGTAATACTAGGTTCCAAAGTAAACTGAGAAATGACAGTGAAGACGAAAGCAGTGTGTTAGCGCCACCGAGTAATGAATTAACTGATGTTCAAAGTAGTAATTTGGTAATTGTGCATAGGGAAATGGAGCGGGCTGCAAACAATGGTATAGACAGTGAAACAGGTAGTGAACAGGGAAGCATTATCGATCGATCGGTTGGCAACAGCTTGCCTCAGGAATCCGAAATGACAGGACACAATTTCGCAAATACTGTAGATTCAGGTTTTGGGTCATCACCGTTTTCTCAAATAAGTCAAGACACATTTTCTGCTTGTCAAAATGTGAATGTTGCCGGTGCAAATGCACTGCCGAAAAGTGTAGAGAAACAGATTCCAGACACTAATACATCATTATTGCAATTAATGCAACAAATGGAACAAAATCAGAGACAAATGGGACAAAATCTTAAAAAGTTAGACACAGTGGAACAAAATCTTAAAAAGTTAGACACAATGGAACAAAATCTTCAAAAGTTAGACACAATGGAACAACACCAGAGACAAACACAGCAACAGTTAGACACACTGGAACAAAATCTTCAAAAGTTAGACACCACAGTTGAACAAACACGTGAAGATTTAACTACTGAGTTACATAACATCGAATCGAAATGTCAAAAAGTCTGTAATGACGTAAAAACACAAATTTGTGAGGACTTCCAACCTATTTTTTCGCGTCATGAAAATGCATTACAGAATCACGAAGCAGCCATAAAAGAACTGCAAACTATTGTTCATGAAAATCACAACACCTTGCAAGCTAAAATTGACTCAGTTACATCTACCGATTCGGTTACGCAACTTGCAAAAACTCAGGAAAACTTAAAGGACACAGTAGATTCGATTTCAACAAAAATGGACACTCTGAAACTTAGTTCAGAAAAACACTGAGGAAATGTGTTCACTATCGGAGAAAGTAGCCGAACTTTCGGATCAGGTCACTAACTTATCTACAAAGGTAGATGATGATCTGAATGACACAAGACCTGTAGCCTTCACTGACACAGAAGAGTATGAACAAATTAGAAAATTCAAACAGAATCAAAATCAAATCAATACACAGTACAAAAGAGAACTCCGGGAAGTACAAGATCAGCTGACACAGGTAATACAAGAATTACGTATTTCAGAGGACACTCGCGCCCCAATACTGGAAGAGGGACATAGAAATACGGAACAGCCACAAAATAATAACACAGGGCATTTCGGAAGTTATGAAAGAAATTGGCAATGTGCACCGAATTTTGAGATGGAACGGCCGACACGACCTAACAATGACCGATATGCGACTCGCCGACATGATGATTTTGACTATAAGCTGTTCATTACTACAGGTAAATTCAAAACATTTAAGAATTCTGGCAACGACATTCATCCACAAGCATGGCTTCATCAATTCTCTCATTGTTTTCCTCCCAACTGGTCGTTAGAACACAGATTAGAATTTATATGTGGCTACTTGGAGAATGAACCAGCTGTAAGAATGCGATCGGTCATTCACGATTGTCACAGTGAAGAAGAATTTTATCATGCCTTCCTCTCAGCGTATTGGTCTCAAGCTACACAAGACCGAGTAAAACATAGCATCATAATGATGAAACGTTTCGAACAATCTGAATTTTCCAGTCTTATGAAATATTTTGAAGACATGTTGAATAAGAATCAGTATCTTTCAAACCCATACAGCCCCTCAGAACTCATCCGCATTTGCTTAATCAAATTATCTGAACATTTACTGCATATTATTTTAGCAAGACGTTGCAAAGACGACATTGAAGCTTTTCAGGGATTGTTACAAGAATTAGAAATTGACACTGATAATCGCGGAACGCGAAAACAAGAACACAACAATTACAGGTCACATCCGTCGCAATTCCACGATGAAAAAAATAATAACTGGACACGACAAGGCTATTCTCACAACACAAATCGTGACCAAAACAGACACCACCCGTATGACAACCGTTGGCAGAGTAGTAATAATTACAGGGAAAGATCACCTCTCCGCGGTAATGAATATCACAGAGACAATCAGAGAAACAGACAATATGGGAACCAAAATAACTATTATCAAGGGAGACAGAATAACTTCAGACGCAACAGTTCAGCGCGCAGGTACGATTCAGGGAGAAATTCTCCACCACGTGACCGACAAGAAAGAAACTATGGCATCTACCGACATGACGACAGACGATATGATCGTAACGACAGACCTGAATTGCATCAGAACTGGCGGGATTCAAACAGAGCAGGGCCCTCTCGAGGAGGTGAATTTGTAGAAGTTAGATCTCCAAATCCCAATAACGACGCGCGCCAACAAAGAGACAATAGGCAATGACTCATACCGCTGGCAGCCACAAAACGTACTTATGAAACTGACGACGCAGCTGCCGTAGCTAGTAATTAAGTAAAAATGGAAGATATTAGGGACATCTTACTCTAGGAACACGACGTAAAACATAACAACATTGCATAACCTGTGATTCACATTACAGTAAATGACGTAAAATTTACGGCAGTACTTGACTCTGGCAGTCCCATTTCAGTAATTAGTGAAACAGCTTTTAGCAAGTGCAACAAATCGAACGATTGCCCTACACTTCCGTTACGTAAGATTAAATTACAAGGTGCAATCTTTGGAAAAAGTGTAGATGTACGCCAACAAACCAACTTAGAATTCTTTTGTCAAAGCCACAGCTTCTCTATGAGCTTTCTAATTGTTCCATTATTGTCGACGGAAATTATATTGGGAGTAGACTTTTTGAATGAATACAAAGCAATCTTAAACTTTCACGATGCTGAAATAAGTTTAGAGAAAGAAGGTAAGTCAATAGATTTGAAACTTGAAGATTGGCTCTCAAACCATGACGAAGAAATTAATCGGCTTTACCTTCTGTTAGACAACAGTTCGGAGTTTTCTACGGAACTAGACACTAACAATCACTCTGCAAGTACTGACAGGGATGATATAGACGACACATTTGATACTAATGAGTTAATTCAGAATAAAATTCAAACAATTGAGAATTGTAATGACACTGATAGGCAAGACCTTTTTGAGATTTTACAAGCACATTCCACAGTTTTTACTCACAAAACAGGAACAATCAAGGGATTTCAATTCCAATTTCGTGTTCGTGAGCATACTAAATTTTGTGTTAGACCATACGTAATTCCGGCACATTATAGGGACCGTGTTAGAACAGAAATACAATCTATGCTTGACGAGGGCATTATTGAGCCTGCAGTACGCTCATACAACAATCCATTACATGTTGTTGAGAAGAAAAATGGATCGATCAGGCTTGTCTTAGATTCGAGACAAATCAATACTATCATTAATCCTGAAACAGACAGCCGCAAACGTTGGAAGAACTTCTTCAAAATTTTAATGGTGTAAAAGTGTTGTCTTCCATTGATCTCAGATCCAGCTTTTATCAGATCGAACTTCATCCAGAATGTAGAAAATACACAGCTTTCCTTTGTTTCGGCGTTTCGGAAACTTCCTTTTGGTTTGAACATTTCTTCGGCAGCATTCATTCGCGGGCTAAATTCCATATTACCTGAGTTCTTAAAACGTCACATCACCTTATATGTGGACGATATTCTAATAGCAGAAGCTTCATGGGAACAGCATAATCGCATCCTCAACAGTTTGTTACGTATTTTTGCAGAATCTGGAATTACAGTTAACTTGGAAAAGTCTGAATTCAGTAGGTCAAAGGTGAGGATTTGGGACATATTATTTCTTGTGAAGGCATTCAGCCGGATCCTGAAAAGTTAGAAGCAATCAGAGCCATTCCAGTACCATCCACAAAAAAACAAGTCCGCAGTTTTCTAGGTCTCGTAAATTTTTACCGTCGTTTTCTGAATATGCAAATTCTTGTTACACGAAAACTTTGTTCTCTCACTGGAAAAAATACTATTTGGAACTGGGACGAACAATCACAGTTGGAATTCAATTCTTTGAAAGAACCGCTACTTAACGCGCCAATACTAGCTCATCCAGATCTGTCACAAGATTTCTGCCTTAGCACGGATTCTTCTAAAGTCGGTCTTGGTGCCCATTTATTTCAAGAAGCCATAGAAAATGACACTACTGTTCAGAAAACCATTGCTTTTGCTAGCCGAGTGCTAACAAAATCTGAAAAAAATTATTCCGTTACTGAATTAGAAGCTTTAGCTATCGTTTGGGCATTTAACAAATTCCGTTTCTTTCTTTCTGGTAAGCACGTAAAAGTATACAGTGATCATCGTGCATTACAATTTCTTATGTCTTCAAAATTAAATAATGACAGTTTAAAACGTTGGGCATTGTTTCTGCAAGAATTCCGCTTCACAATAGTTTACATTCCCGGCAAGGAGAACATTGTTGCGGACGCACTGTCACGCGCACCGGCTGGGCTTGAGAAAAGTAATACAGAAGGCAACCTCGAGAAAAGTTTCAGTATTCTTTACATTCAGAGAGTCGCCTTTGAAAACTTCATCACCACATATTTAAAGGACATTGCTCATGAACAAGATAAAGATCCGATTTGGAAAGACAACAAGAGAAAACGGCATGGAAAGGCACACACACAGATTCGGCATTATTACCTGGTTAGAAACAACATACTCTTCAAACGCTGCACTGTTGATGACAAGCTATGGGTACTTTGCATTCCAGACGATTTTGTTAATAAGCTCATTTGGTACATTCATTTCAGCTACGCACATTTTGGCCCATGAAAATGTTATCATATTCTTCGAACGACTTGTTATTTTAACAATATGGAAAAAAGAATTCGAAGAGTCTTGTCTATTTGTAAACTTTGTCAAAAGGCGAAACCATCTACTGTCTCACATCGTGCTCCGTTGTTTCCTATTATTCCTTCTAAATTAAAAGTATTTGCTGCTGTTGATCTCTTGGGACCACTTGTCAGAACATCCAATGGATTTTCGTACGTTCTAGTCGCTGTTGAACTTCCTTCAAAATTTGTTTCTTTCACTCCGTTACGTAAAGCCACTGGACGGTCAGTATCCAACGCCTTTGTTAAAAATTTCTTACGTGAAGTTGGACACGTTAGTAAAGTCATTTCAGATAACGGACCGCAATTCGGATCTGCTGTTTGGTCACGCACGCTTCGGAATCATAAAATCAAACCTGTTTTTATTTCATTGTACTCACCACATTGTAACCCGTCTGAACGGATTATGAAAGAAATCAATAAGCTTTGCAGACTTTATTGTCACAGAAAGCATCAGCATTGGGACAGGTATTTGCACTTATTTCAAAATGTACTGAATGAAATGCCTCACGACTCCACTGCTTTACCACCTACTCTTGTACCACCGAACAGAATCAGAGAGCTTGTACCTTTCCCGAATACACATAAACTTCGACACAAAGACATAATTGATTTGGCTATTAAAAATATAAAATCTGCAGCAGACAAAAGGAGAAAACTACACGGTAAAGCAAATGCAAAGAAATTATACATTGGTCAGAAAGTTCTCATTAAAGCTCATTCATTGTCACATAAGAAGAAACACTTGAGTCACAAATTCTTTCTAGTTTACAATGGACGCTACAGAATCCGACGTATACCACATGATAATTGCGTTGAAGCTGAAACTCTGCGTACTAGGAAGAGTAAAGGTTTACACCACATTTCACATGTAAAACCATTTATTGAGAGATAATCTGCTTTTTAACTTTGTCTTTGCCATAAAACTTTTCACTTCACATTTCTAGTATGCTTTGTAAGACTTAAGAAACTGTTAACATGCAACAATGTTTGAAGTTAAATATCCAGTCTAGAACCTAGGGAACATTTTTAAACAGAAATTACGATTGCATTGTTATAGTGAACAGACGACACAGTATTGTATTTGTACATTCTTGCTTGTTAGTTGCATGATTACGTAACAACTATCAGGCTCACATACTTAGAACACATACCGGCACTGCTAATGAGATTTTAGTGTAACATTTTTGTTTACTTGAAAAGACATTCTTTATCTGAAGTACTTTCTGTGGGATTAAAGATGACTTAGCAGTTGGTTTCTTTGACAGCCACACAATTATATCACGTCGCTACTAATGTGTGACACAATTTACATTGTTGCTTTTGTGCTGTATCTGCTTTATATCTGCACAGTTTTTTTGAATTCTTCTGCAAAGTAAAATATGTTTTAGTAGTAACTTTTGTGGAATAGCTACAATGAGACTGCCTTTTCCGTAGCACAACAATACGTTACAGAACAGTACTTTCTTCATCATGGCAATAAGCGTAATAACTAAGATATCTATACGCAAAGCATTTCACTTTTGTTTATCATAAGGTAAGTACATTGCCTTCTGCAGAACTTAGCTTTCGGAGGACGACTAAGGTAAGGAATAATGAATAGTGGTTAGGGACTCTGACTTGTGAAAAAGGTTGTTGGAAACCAAGAATCGTACTTTAAGAGTTATGAAATGTGTGTAAATGCATGAATGTATCACAATGCCGACGAAAACGTTTTGAACACTGTTATATTCATAGGATTTTGTTTCTACACATTTGCAATGCAAATTCTCGACCGGTGAAATTTTTTATATGAGACTGTCACTCTAATCCAAACTGGTGTCGTAAATATTTCGGTAAGAAAGTTAAGTGACCACCTGCACCTAATGCGTCGTGGGCACCCAGCTGGGCGACAGTCGCCTTGAAAAAAGCCATTAGCGTGTGCCTTCCAGAGGCACAGGTGAAAAAAAAAAAGGGGGGCCATTATCCTCGCTATTGATGTTCCTTTGTAGAAAGCATCGGAAAAACGACACGGTCGAACTTGATAACATATGTAACATATGATTACACTGTGGAGCTCTTAATTTATGATTTACTGAAATGCCTAATGAAATGACGAGAAACATTTTTATGTCTATACACCTGATTATGACTACTGTCTCTCTAGTTGAGAGATTTTTCTACTAACTTATGAAATGCCTAATGACTACTGAATGATGTTCTTATGCTTTACTTTGTACATAGTTGCTTATTTAATTTGATATCTTGTTTCTAGCTGCACTGCAGCATTGGTTAAAAGAAAATTTTATAGATGTACTAATATAAATATTTTCTGTCTACAGATCGAGTAAATAATATTTTTTTCAAAGAAAATGAGGGAGCACAAAACGGCATTTACCTTCACAGGAACTGCATTCATAATTTTCTTTTCAAGTACTTGGTAATTTTTGTTGTAGAATAAATTGTGATGCATCACTCTAGTATTAAGATGTGACATAGGTATTAGACATGGCCATTTTTAGTGTAATATTTTTTCAGCTTGAGCTATGTCATGTTTAGATATATGTTTTTTTTATTTGCTGCTGCAGTTTGCCAGGCATAATGTCACAGAATTTGACTTTGTATTACGCTGTTAAGCCAGTTTTACTACGGATTTAGTTTTCTTGTTTGCTGCTCATTGCCTTATATTAGTTGTAATTTATGCTGCTTGCTTCGCCATTTGTATTTTTATCATTGCTGTTTGTGTTAATTGTTTTATGCTGCTGCATTGCCTCGTCCCTTAGTTTAGCATCTGAGCTCAGTAGATTTAAGTTAGCTTAAGAGGGGGTAGACTATTTAAGAAACTGACTATGGACAATAGGAAAAAAATGCATTGAGAAGTTATATGAAAAAGATTTGGGCCAAGATGAGTATTGTACACTGAGAAATAATTATTTTGAAAAAATATGAATAGAATACCGAAAGCAGGTATAGATAGGACCTTTTGGAAATAATGAGGAACGAAGGGAGATCTCCAAGAAGTAAAGAAAGTTTTGTTTGCAAAATATTGCAGTAAAAGAAACCCTGTCCTTTCCTTGTGTTATCCCACTATGTGTTTGTGTACTCTTGTATATTTGTGTTTTTCCTGTCTTTATGTGTTTAGCTGATGTTGTTCTGTTGTAGAATTTTTCTAATACTGTGTTATTTACTTTGTAAAGATGTTTAGACATTATTTATTCTATTTTGTTTTAATGCTCATGTGTGAAGTTGATGTTTCAAAATTTATTCTGATCTTTTATGTATCTACTTATCTCATAATTCCTGTAACATTGATGTATATGTTTATTTCTATTCTGTTGTAAAGCCTGTACTACAAATGATATCTGTATTGTTATGTTCTTTAATGATGTATTTTGTACCTTTGTAATTGTATTCTTATGTTATAAAATTGTAATTGACACCAGTTCATCATATTATTAACCTGTAAGTTACATTTCACTGCACACGTTTCTGTTGGTCATAGTATATGGACAATATGTGAGAAGTAGGGACTGTTAGTGTTTGCACATGTGTTAATAATTCAGCAAGGGACTGGATAACAGCATTGCTGGTTCTAAGGACAATTCCAAAAACTTTGTGAGTGCACAAGTGGTGGTTATGGACTTGCTATATTATCCGCAAGACTCTTCAATGGTGATTGTGCACATGCACAGTCACAACAGATGGCTGCTGGCCATCTCTACAAGGACTACAGTGGGTCTGCATCTTTGATGACCCACCAATACCATTATTTCTACAAGGACTGCAGTGGGTCTGCACCTCTGGTGGCCCACCAATACCATACTCTCTACCAGGACTACAGTGGGTCTGCTCTGTGATGACCTACCCACCAATACTCTTCAAAACTTCGACTGACTCCGCTGTGGGTTTGCTCTGTTGTGGCCCATGACCTGTCTGCATGTCGACAGTTAGCACTGTCTTTCCGTTGGAAGGACAACGCTATTTCTTCAAGACTGCATGGAAATCCACTACTTCCGTGTGCATTTTCTTTTACTGCTCCGACTTTGAGAAAAACACTGCAACGTTACTGTGATGAAGGATGAGGACTGTCTTTATGGACTGTGAGAAAATTTTAGCTTTTGACCAACAATGTATCAATAAGTGTGTGCATTTGATATCTTTGTTATTGTAATTTTGAAAAATTTAATCAAATCATTATTGGCCGCTGCCCAAAATAATTTGTAAAATTTTTTGTGGGGAGCATGGGGCCTATGTAAGTAGGCTGTTTAGGTTTTCTTATTGGTAACGCCACGTAGCACTCTGTGTGAGAATCACTGGCTGTGCTGTGTGCAGTCTGTGGCTAGTTTTGCATTGTTGTCTGCCATTGTAGTGTTGGGCAGCGGCAGCTGGATGTGAACAGCGCGTAGCGTTGCGCAGTTGGAGGTGAGCCGCCAGCAGTGGTGGATGTGGGGAGAGAGATGGCGGAGTTTTGTAATTTGTCATGAACTGCTATATATATATTATGACTATTAAGGTAAATACATTGTTTGTTCTCTATTAAAATCTTTCATTTGCTAACTATGAATAGCAGTAGTTAGTGCCTTCCGTAGTTTGAATCTTTTATTTAGCTGGCAGTAGTGGTGCTCTCTGTATTGCAGTAGTTCGAGTAACCAAGATTTTTGTGAGGTAAGTGATTTGTGAAACGTATAGGTTAATGTTAGTCAGGGCCATTCTTTCGTAGGGATTTTTTTGAAAGTCAGATTGCGTTGCGCTAAAAATATTGTATGCCAGTTGAAGCACAGTCTTGTATAAATTGTTCAAAGGGGACGTTTCAATATAGAAGGCCGCTGTGTTAGATACTCCACTGAAACTATAATGGACATTGACGCAACAGCCTGAAGAACTTAATGTATCGTTTACTTCCCCTTGGCGGATCAAGAGAAGACTGGAATGAGTACAAGCGACTCAACCCTCGACTTTTTCAAAGCATCATCTCTGTTCACTGGTTTTCTTGCTTCATGTCAACCTCCGCTAATGAAGACAGGGAAAGCAATGGTGCGCAAAGGACGTAAGCATGAAGCAGGAAAACCAGAGAACACAGAAGATGCTTTGTAAATAAAAGCGAAACCGTCTGGTGTGAAATTCTTTTTCATTAATTGCAGTAAGCTTAAGACGGCAAAGGTAACAATAATTAATTCTACATATCGTTTAATATAGTGGTTCTTACAGGGTGTTTCAAAAATGACCGGTATATTTGAAACGGCAATAAAAACTAAACGAGCAGCGATAGAAATACACCGTTTGTTGCAATATGCTTGGGACAACAGTACATTTTCAGGCAGACAAACTTTCGAAATTACAGTAGTTACAATTTTCAACAACAGATGGCGCTGCGGTCTGAGAAACTCTATAGTACGATATTTTCCACATATCCACCATGCGTAGCAATAATATGGGGTAGTCTCTGAATGAAATTACCCGAAACCTTTGACAATGTGTCTGGCGGAATGGCTTCACATGCAGATGAGATGTACTGCTTCAGCTGTTCAATTGTTTCTGGATTCTGGCGGTACACCTGGTCTTTCAAGTGTCCCCACAGAAAGAAGTCACAGGGGTTCATGTCTGGCGAATAGGGAGGCCAATCCACGCCGCCTCCTGTATGTTTCGGATAGCCCAAAGCAATCACACGATCATCGAAATATTCATGCAGGAAATTAAATACGTCGGCCGTGCGATGTGGCCTGGCACCATCTTGCATAAACCACGAGGTGTTCGCAGTGTCGTCTAACGCAGTTTGTACCGCCACAAATTCACGAAGAATGTCCATATAGCGTGATGCAGTAATCGTTTCGGATCTGAAAAATGGGCCAATGATTCCTTTGGAAGAAATGGCGGCCCAGACCAGTACTTTTTGAGGATGCAGGGACGATGGGACTGCTACATGGGGCTTTTCGGTTCACCATATGCGCCAGTTCTGTTTATTGATGAAGCCGTCCAGGTAAAAATAAGCTTCGTCAGTAAACCAAATGCTGCCCACATGCATATCGCCGTCATCAATCCTGTTTACTATATCGTTAGCGAATGTCTCTCGTGCAGCAATGGTAGCGGCGCTGAGGGGTTCCCGCGTTTGAATTTTGTATGGATAGAGGCGTAAACTATGGCGCATGAGACGATACGTGGACGTTGGCGTCATTTGGACCGCAGCTGCAACACGGCGAACGGAAACCCGAGGCCACTGTTGGATCACCTGCTGCACTAGCTGCGCGTTGCCCTCTGTGGTTGCCGTATGCGGTCGCCCTACCTTTCCAGCACGTTCATCCGTCACGTTCCCAGTCCGTTGAAATTTTTCAAACAGATCCTTTATTGTATCGCTTTTCGGTCCTTTGGTTACATTAAACCTCCGTTGAAAACTTCGTCTTGTTGCAAGAACACTGTGTTCTAGGCGGTGGAATTCCAACACCAGAAAAATCCTCTGTTCTAAGGAATAAACCATGTTGTCTACAGCACACTTGCACGTTGTGAACAGCACACGCTTACAGCAGAAAGACGACGTACAGAATGGCGCACCCACAGAATGCGTTGTCTTCTACATCTT
Source organism: Schistocerca americana (assembly GCF_021461395.2). NCBI lineage: Eukaryota > Metazoa > Arthropoda > Insecta > Orthoptera > Acrididae > Schistocerca > Schistocerca americana. The sequence goes on along the minus strand of NC_060126.1, from coordinate 305,464,566 downwards.
TCACATCACTTGCAGCGCCATCTGTTGTTGAAAATTGTAACTACCGTAATTTCGAAAGTTTGTCCGCCTGAAAATGTACTGTTGTCCCAAGCATATTGCAACAAACAGTGTATTTCTATCGCTGCTCGTTTAGTTTTTATTGCCGTTTCAAATATACCGGTCATTTTTGAAACACCCTGTAGCAACATTAGCAGTTTCAATGCGCATCATGTGTGTCCAGTAATACATCTGCAGATTCACGGACACGGGAAAAGTATCGAGGTACATCGCGTGTCAGTGATCACACTGAGATGGCGAGACAGCCGCGGACGCCCTTGCTAGAGAAATATTCAGCACAGGGTGTTCTCGGCCAAGCGTCGAACTCAGAAGCAGGCAATGGTCCGTGGGGACAGCCATTAGCGCAAGTACCAGGATTAGGCGGCCTCAACGGCACACTCGACCCTGCTAGATGGAAGCACGGCTGCAGCTGCCAAAGGGTTCATTTGTAAATTTAAACACCGTTCTGGTAAGTATTGAATTACTAACCGCACTGAAACTCTGGAAGTAATGTATTATTGTATTCTTGTACACATGCCCTACTCCTGATGGTTAGAATGTGCCAGTTCCAAAGACTGCTTTATCTCTCTTCATATCTGAGACAACTGGAATTATCGGAGGCAGAAGATTGGTTACCGCAATCTTTGCTGTTCAAGGCGTCTCTGCTCGACCTGTACAAGGATAATATGTTTCCTGTTCTCAATTAAAGCATAGGAATTATTTTCAATTAACTGCTTAAAAAGCAATTAATTAACATAAAAGATATTGAATCACTTTAGGAGAGATATGTGATCAAGGTGCAGCGAGTTATTTCGTGAAAGACACGCAAACTACCTATAGTCAACAATGGCCAACCACGTAATTATATATTATAGCTGGCAGAGTTTGCTCTTATTTTATAGCTTCCGGTTCGACTCAAATTTGTGCTACAGCCTCACAGTAACGTTTGTGACTTATTTGTCTGGTATAAATGTTCAATTAACAGTCACTTCCTGTGCATACATTCACTCGTCACTCACAGTTCACCTATGCTTCTCTTCTCTCTGTCGAATAAATACCAGCTTCACTCCCCATTGCCTTTTCTATCATCCCATCCACCCACAACTTTTGAAAGAAAGTCCAATCAACTCTCGCTCTTCTTATATCCTCATTCATCTCATCTTTCTGAGTAATCTTCTGTGTCGACAAATTTTAGCCCAGTCTTCGTTATTCTCCTGGTCTTCTTCTCTTTTCATTCGCCGTGAAATTTTCTCTGTTGAATGCCTTAGAAATATAAACTTTCGCAGAGAAATTTCAATATCTCATTTTAATATGATGCCACTACCCTGTCTTTGTCAACATCTTCGTTACTCTCATCTCTTATCTTCCGAAACTCCTTCAGTTTAAGTAATTGTCGTAATAATGTTCCAGCAGCTATCTTCTCGACAGTTTACCTTCCGTCTGTTGGCACAAAATACGTCTTCAATCCACAAAATACGTCTTCAGTCCACAAAATACAAATCTTTCCTGTGTCAAGAGACTGCAATATCTCAGTCTCTCTTCTACCTCCCGCTGCAACTATGAATTATTCTCCTGTTCGTCTTTAAAACGGAGGGAATCTTTTATCCTTGTGAATAAATTTCGTGTAATAATTTTATCTCAGCAGTTCGTAAACTGCTCTATTGAAATGCTAACCGAAGTAGGTATAAAACCTGCAACCACTCGGGGTTGTGTGGCTGACAGATATTACATTAAAATCTTCTTCCCAATAATTGTGGTAGCAGGACAGATGTTTTAAAATATTTTGAAAGTCGTACCACATTCGTCTGATCGTCTGGTTAAGTAGAGGGCAGTTCTGATCGTCAACTTGCCTCTACCGTCTTTTCTGGACGTAATAGAGATTCACTAAAATGTGGCAGAGTACTTTTCGAACCTCTTTACACCACAAGCACCACATATGGATGGTTCCTCTCGCCAGACTTTCTCTTGCGTCATTGGCCTATTTCGACTGTGGTCTATCCGTGGGCAAATGAAATGGACATCACACGATTGGGCGGAAAGAGGTATACTATGGCTGAGTAGCTAATGTTAGTAACAGCAAAATCATTTCGCTCAGTGACTCTACCTTTGAGAATGCTGCCGTAATGTGCGATCAGGCATGAACGTCACAACAAAGCCGTTAGAGTCGGCGAACAGACGATACCACTGTTATTTTGCAAAGGAAACCAACGAGGTAATTTACTTTCTCCGACTGAGGCAGATCATGGAGTTCCAACATTTGGATTGGCGGAGGGTGCATGAAACAGTCAAAGTATGTTGTCTTAGAATCAACTACTATAGAAGCAACTGTCATCCGTATGACTAGTCAGTGGAGTTTTTGAAATGTATGGAATTCTCAGTTCCCTGTAGGCCATGACATAAATTACCCTTCGAATCGTGGCTATACACCTCAGTTCTAGGACTGGACGCTATGGTAAATGTTAACTGTATCATACGATGGTAAGTCAGTTATTATACGCCAAGTAGTTACAAAATTTTTTTGTAGTAAAATGTTAAATTTACAAGAACATCATTTTTCGACTTAGTCTCCTTGCCTTTCAACGCATTTGGTCCATAGTTGTACAAGCTTCCTGATGGCCTCATAGAAGAATGTTCACGATTGAGCTGCGACCCAGGAATGCAGCGCTTCTTTCACTGCTTCGGCCGAGGCAAATCGACCGGCCCTTAATGCCTGTTTGAATGGACCAAACAAGTGATAGTCAGAAGGGGCAAGATGGGAACTATATGGAGGATAATCCAGTATTTCAAAATTGAGTTACTAGAGCGTTTCAGCAGTGTGGGCAGTATGATGTATCATGCAGCGTAACGTGCTGTGACAGTGCGAGAAAGAGAGAGAGAGAGAGAGAGAGAGAGAGAGAGAGAGAGAGAAAGAGACAAAGATATTGTTTATTACTCTGTGGCGGTCAGCGCTCACATAATTATTCTTAGGAGATAGAGCTTTTGTTCTTCTTAAGAGTAAATTTTACGAGCGGCGAGCCATTCTTGTGATGTAAAAATCGAAGCCATTGCGAGTTTTTGATTCACATTGCAAAATATATGTGTATATGGAAGGAAATCATTTAACAGAACAATAAAATATTGCTCATTTCAAGAAGGTACGTGTTATTATACACCCAGCGTATACTTCTATTGTGATTTAATAATAAATACCATCTTGAGAACAGTTCCGGCGGGAGCGTTCAGTTGTAGTGAAATATTTCGATGTTTTCTTTGGAAAAGAAGTCACTTCATGGATCATTCAAATCCACAATAGTACGTGGACATTTCTCAGAACTGAGAGCAATCTGATTGCTATGCAACAGAGCCCCAAAGAATATTTCTCCGTACTTTGGTTACCACTTTCAGCTCAACGTGGTATCTGCAGCATCTCGAGCAGATTTCTACAACAACGGAAGCGTGTAATCGCTATCAGTTTCACACATCGCCCTGTGTACGCTGTATGTATTTACCCACAACAGTGAACATACTCACATACACAGAAAGACAATACAAGGTGGTGTGGGAAACATTTCAGTATAAAGGTCCTGTAGAGCTAAACAGTAATTAGCCTAGTAGTAGTAGTGGTAAACAAAACAAAAATTTCTTTTTTTTCAAAGGAGCCTTTATATATGGCGACCGTGACAGGACACGATCCTGATACAACACTCACAGTGAACCTGCAATATAAGTGTGTTTGTAATTTAGTAATTAATGTCTCACTGTATGTATATGTGTCTAGTCTTATAGAGTAACTACATTATGGTCCTTTGTATGTTTCATGCTAACGGAACGTGCGGGAGTGTCTTGTGAAGCGAAAGAGTACGCCGTCCCAGCAGCCGAGCAGAAACTTCAAAAAGGGAATAAAATTTGAATTACTAGCTTTCTTGAGCATTTATGCATTGTAGTGACCTTTCACGTACTGATTTTCTGAGTATAAATAGTGTTGCTACATTAATTTTACTAGAATTCCAGTATGTCAGTAGTAAGACAATATTTTATGTGCTATCTAAGTACTGTGTTTGTGTCACATTGTAAAGTCTACATTAACAGCATTAGGACATTAAGGTTTTTTGCGTGCGTAACATGTAATAGTCACTTTTGTTGGACTTATTTAGCGGAGAAACTGTAAATTGCTTATTTACATGGTGATTACTAGACCTATGTTCAAAGCCAATAAGCAAGCACGCATCACAATGTCACAAAATGAATTAAATAGTGTGAATGCATCGTCAACTAGTGCCACAGAATTTAATACCGCCGTAGTTAGCGATATGTCGATTACGGCAGAGCATCCAGCAGTAATTAATGCGCTCACGCCGTCGACACAAACGGTTGGTAGTTCCGACATTCATATGTCGAAAGAAGTTCAGAGAAATATGTAGCAACCAACAAACTACACGAATTTCATCTCTGACACAGACGCGTGCGGAAACGAAATGACTGTACCGAAAATTGTGTCGGTACAATCCTCGTTAAGCCCAGTGCAATCGTCAATTGTTGAGAATACCGATTTGTTATTCCAGCTGATGTAAAGTTTGACTGTCATAACACAGGGGATTAAAGCATTGGAAACCACGCAATCCACGTTTGCAAATGACATGAATCGCAGATTCCAGGTATTGGAAACCACGCAATCTCATCTTGCAACGCCACAATCCACGTTTGCAAACGACGTGAATCGTACATTCCAGGCATTGGAAACCACGCAATCCACGTTTGCAAATGACATTAATCGTAGATTGCAAGTATTGGAGAGTGCGCAATTTAATTTGGCTCAGGAGCAATCTAATAAACTAAAAGAAATATATGATAAGATTACTGAAAAATTCCAGAGTTTGGAAACAAAGCAGAGTCACTTGATGGCCAGTCAGGCACAACTCATAGTTACACAAGAATAACAGTATCAGGAATTAACAACCAAACACAAAGACATCTTATGTCGTCAAGATACACAAAATTATCAAGTGCAAGAAGTTATTCATGTACAGAACACTATTGCGCAGGACGTGAATACAATTAAGCACGATAACGAGCAAGCTGTCATTGAGCTTACTCGGAGGATAGATACTCTCAGTCTCGAAGGCGAGAAACACATAGAGAAACTTTTCAATGAACATAAGATCGCATTCTCTAAGGGCATTTAAGATTGGGCGAAAGAGCAAACCGAGACAGTGCGAAATTATGTTGACCAAACCTTGAAAGAAACGGTTTCTAACGTGCAAGTTAACAACGAAACTGCACAAGAACAAGTTAAAGCAGATGTCAAAGAGATTAAGGAGAATATAGGAGATGAATTTCCTGCTTGGAAAGCAAAGATAGAAAATACATTAAAAGCATGCCAGCAGGGTCGAGTTGATACTAGAGGGTCAGATACTGCTTGCAGTTTATCAAAAGCAGACATTATTCCTGATGAAACCAGTGAAATCGAATCCATGCAACAATATCCATGTATTGGTGCATATTCACGTAATCAACCAGAAACAAACTATCGAGATTATCGTTCACCGCGAAGTAGCCACCAGAATACACCGGCGACTATGAAAGAAGAAAAAATGCTTAATATCGTCAATTCCAGGTATATATTCCCGAAAGGAAGTCGATCAATCCCGTGGTATTTATCAAGCAATTTAAAGGGATATTGCCACGAATGTGGACTGAGCAACAAAAAATTATGTACGTTGCAGGATTCATACATGGAGATGGATCGATGTGGGCGTCAGAAGCATCCGAGTGGTGTCAAGATTATGACCAATTTGAACGCGCTTTCTTGCACAAATACTGGAATAAGGGAGTACAAGAAAGACTACCTAAGTGAGTTTTTGACCCACAACCTTTTTCTTTCAAAAATGGATCTTTAAGAAAGTATTTCGAGAAGTATATAAATAAAAGCAAATACTCGAATGAACAAATCCCGACGCAGAATATCATTCGAGTATTAAAGGGGCAACTTCCACTTGAAGTTAAGGAAAAATTTCTACATGTGGCTGAACAACATGTGGAAGAATTTCTAGCCACATTGGATTCAATAGACATTCTGTTTGAAGAATCACGTGTGCACTATAACCAACCAAGTTACCAACGTGACAAATACAATAGTAACAAGAAACAGTATGGAAACAAACCTTTTGCACACAATTCACCAAACCCACAGGTGAATTATTTCCAGAAAAACGTGAAATTTGATAACGAAAATCCCGACCAGTGTAATCATGACCAACAATGTGAACAAACATATAAACGGAAACGGAGGAAGAAGAATAAGAAGAGGAAAGGATACTATCAAGAGGGGAATAATCAGCAAAAACGCCGATATCAGCAACCAACCCAAGAATATCACAACCAACCACAAACTTCAGGTTGGGCACCAAATTCTAATGCAAATGAATGGAGAAATCAACCACCAATAATAACTGACGTAACGGAGCAGACATCTACTAATAATGGGCAATCGTCAAACTAAACTCGACTGTCAGAAGCCCCGACGGTGCAGTCGAGGAAGTTTTCAGGGGCGAAAATTCAAGCGTCAATTTTTTTCGGTACAATGATGGCAGATTATTAATAGAAGAACTTCAGCAGGATATGATGCTTGTCAAGAGGAACATATCACTGAACCTGTTGCAAAAATTCAGGCGGCAATTGAAGGCATTACTGTGCAAGTTACTTTAGATACAAGAGCAGCAGTAAATGTCGTTTCTGAGAAGTTATTTCAAAGAATACTTCAGAAAGCAAATCCACCGATTTTTCCTGTTCAATGTTGTAGAATTGTAGGTCCTACTGGTCATAAGTCTTCCAAGGTTAAAGTGCAGACTCACCTCCAGTTAGATATAGAAAATGTAGCTATAAATTGCACGTTCCTTGTAATAGAAAAATTGGTTGAGGACTGTATCCTGGGTATAGATAAATTTAGAGAGAGAAACTGGCATATCGATTTTTCTCTAGGCCGTGCCAGTTTTACAATAACGGATCAGAAACATCAAGTGAATCTTCTCAGGGAATGTAGTACCCATGGAAAGTATTGTCAGGGACGAAAGGTGCAAATAAAGTGGATACATAGCAAACCTGCACGGTGTTACCAAATTAATTACTTGCAACCAGTCTTAAACCCTGAAGATAGGGTATATGAAAAGGTGCAAGTGCCTGAATATTTGCAACAACACCAAAGAAAGCAATTATATGATCTTCTACAGGAATATTATGAAGTCTTTCAAGAAAGACCTGGTGTAATCAAGGGATACACATTCCATTTAGATGTGATAGCACACCAAGTTTTCTGCCGTATTTTTTATCAAGTACCGTGGCACCAACGATAGGCAGTTGACGCGGAAATCCACCAGATGCTTGAATGGGATATGATCGAACCTTCGACGAGTCCATACTGTAGTCCGCTTCATGTTGTCCCTAAAAAGGGAGGAAAAGTTCGTCTCGTGCTAGACGCGTCGCAGATAAATAAGATTATCGTGCCCGTGCGAACTCATCCGGAAAATATCGATGAGTTAATTCAAAAGTTCGAGGGGATAAAATACTTAACAAATATTGATCTGATAAGTTCATTTTGGCAGGTAGCTCTAGACGAACCATCAAAAAAGTACACCGCGTTTGTACATCCAGGTAGAAGCTATCAATTTAAGGTTTTACCTTTCGGGCTAAACGTGAGCTCAGGAGTTTTTATAAATGCTCTAGATTACGCATTGGGACCTGCACTTCGAAGCAATTTAACTTTGTTTCTGGACGACATGCTCATAGCTACGACCACATGGAAGGAGCACGTTGATCTATTGAGAAGAGTGTTAGAACGTCTCAAGGCATAACCGCAAATCTGCAAAAGTCCCATTTTGCTCGAGGTACAATCAAATTTCTGGGTCATCTTATAAATGGAAAAGGCATCTTCCTGGACTCCGAGAAACTAAAGGCAATCAAAAACTTAGCAGTTCCAACAACAAAAAGGCAATTAAAGGGCTCCCTCAGAGTTGTCTCTTTTGTCAGGCATTTCACTCACGATCACTCTATTAATGCAGATCCCTTGTACAGCTTGTTGCGCAAAAATACTCCATGGGTGTGGACGCAATAATGCCAGAATGCATTTGAAGCAATAAAACATGCCTTAGTCAATTCATAAATATTATATCATCCAGATATGAGCCAAGAATTCGGGTTAATGACAGATGCTTCGGAAACTGGAATAGGTTCATGCCTCTTCCAAGTAAAGATGATAGATAGAAAATCAACTTTCTGTCCAATAGCTTTTGCTAGCCGACTCTTAACTGCTTGTGAAAGAACATATACGACTACCGAAAAGGAAGCATTGGCCGTAGTGTGGTCATTTAAGAAATTTTACTACTACTTATACGGAGCGAAGACAACAGTGCACTGTGACCACAAAGCGTTAAGTTTTTTGCAAACATGTAAATTATTACATCCAAGATTAGCAAGATGGACGCTCTCACGCCAAGAGTTTCAGTTTGAAATTAAATACATAAGCGGACAGGATAATTTCATCACCGATGCACTGTCTAGAATGCCAGATGGAGATTTGTCAACCATCAACATCACGGACAATCTGTCCCGATTTAATGTTCTTATAATGACTGATAGAATATATAGGAAACATTTTCTTGACATGTGTAGGAACATGGGAAAACTACAGAATGAAGATCCTCGTTGGCATTCAATAAAGGAAACTTTAGCAATGCCTGGAAACGATGATCTGAAGAGACTGTACAAAGTTGAGGACGAGGTCTTATTTTTCAAAGGGCATCTTGATTCAGATAATTGGATGGTGTGTATTCCCGATAATAATGAGAATGACTTAATTTTGCACACGCACATCACTTGGGGACATTTTGGAGTATTAAAGTGTGCTCGGAAGATTCAAGCATATTGCTACTTCCCAAATATTCGCAGGAAAGTACACAGACAGTTAAGGAAATGTAAAATTTGTCAGCTAGCCAAACCAGGAAATTTTAGTGTGAAAGATTTCCTACATCCTATTATACCCACTAAACCGCTGTCAATCATTTCGGTCAACGCCTGAGGTCCTCTACCATCATCAAAGGGAGGATGCAAATATATTGTAGCTTTTCTTGATATATTCACTAAGTATGTCAAACGTTATCCGTTAAAATCAGCTACTGCTGCATCCATAGCCAAGAAGCTGGTCAAGGATTATATAGTCAAGGTAGGCAAACCAGAGGCTATTCTTTCTGACAATGGGTCATTGTTCACTGGATTTCGTTGGAGGCAAACATTAACCAGTTTTGGTATAAAACAAATTCTAACATCAGTGTACCACCCTTCAGCGAATCCCGTGGAACGAATTTTTCGTAATTAAACCGGTTCATGAGAGCATATTGCCACAACCAGCAACCCAAATGGATCGATTATCTTGACGATTTTCAGGAAATTGTAAACAATATGCCACATACTACGACAGAATATACCCCATACGAACTGATGTTTGGAAAACAGGAAGAGAATGACTGGATTCGACCAATTACTAAAGTAGCTATTAACAAAATAGACCTACAAAATAAAGTACGACAATCCTTACTCAATATACTGGACAAGGCAAGAGAAAGGCATATATATTTTGACAATCGACTTGGAAAAATAAAAACATATAAAGTGAAAGACCAAAGTTTTAGTAAAAACTCATCCTATGGCTTCACTTATACAGAGGAAGAACATAAAATGGCAATTATTGTATCAAGGACCATTTGTGATTACCAAAATATCCCATCCAGGAACTTATGTTCTGAAGGACGTGAAGAATGGAAAGGTGAAAGGAATGTATCCTCATCACTTGTTAAAGGAATTTCATGATAACTGAAGATTCTGAAGATTGAAGATACTATTCTTATGAAATAATATTGATTAGAGAATTTTCTTTAAACCTATGAATCATACTTAGGATAGTTTCTTTCTTTTTCTAATTTAGTAGTTAGTTTTTCTTTTCAGGCATAATGTACGAGAGATATGCAGACATTATGTATTTGTTTTCCACTGTAAAGATAAGTTTTCTTTTCAGTATGCAGATAATTTAGCTATAGTATGAATGATTTCTTTTAAAAATTTTTTTATTTAGTTGATAGTAACTTCAATCAGGTTTCACAATGCACAATGACCATGGGTTAGTGACTCAAATGAATCTGGTCTATGGCAAGATATTTTTTCCTTATGTCAATTTGACAATGTATTGTTTTTTTTTTTAAATCTCAGAGCTAAAGTCATGGTGTTCGGAAGGGGTAACCCGTTCTCAGTTAAAAAAAAAAAAAAAAAAAAAAACCACCACTTTGTTTCAATCTTTTGTGATGGATATTGTCTTTATAATTGTACTATTGTTGTAGCATACTTGTGTATGTAAATTATGTCAATTGTTGCTCGCGAAGTTACCAACCAAGCGAATGCCTTTCAGTTACAAGCACATCAACAAGTGTTAAAGTCCATCTGAAAGATGACGAGCATAATTTGACACGGCATCACCAGTTGGATTTGTGTTAGTGCCTGCATCTCGTGGTCGTGCGGTAGCATTCTCGCTTCCCACGCCCGGGTTCCCGGGTTCGATTCCCGGCGGGGTCAGGGATTTTCTCTGCCTCGTGATGGCTGGGTGTTGTGTGCTGTCCTTAGGTTAGTTAGGTTTAAGTAGTTCTAAGTTCTAGGGGACTGATGACCACAGATGTTAAGTCCCATAGTGCTCAGAGCCATTTGAACCATTTTTGTGTTAGTGGATTCTATGGTTGTTGATAGAAATGAAGAACACCTTACGACTTCCAAATATTTAGAATTCAGGACAGAGAATTAGAAAGAACATTAGATTAGATTCTATTTCAGCTCAGCATAGATCAAACACCTTTTCCACGGAACTTATACTGACTCTTATTTTCATGTTAACCATATGTGGAAAACTATAATACCCACGAGGAAACGGTGAAATGGCAATAGAATTCAATCAGTTACCCGGAGATGACAGATAGAAGGGAATCGTAGATGGACATAAACCAACGCGTCGACGGTTCACCTCAAGACACAGAAGATTAACAGTGTTGCGTTTCTTTTGTGAACAGTGTTTAAATTCATTTTAAAAAATCCATATTGTAAATATTTTTTCCCATTGTAATTCAATTAATTTTCTTTGCAAATGAGAAATACGAGGCTGATAAATCTACCCCGAGATTTTCCTTGGTTTTCCTTTGTAGGGCTTGGCCGAATGGCTGGATTACCCGTTGGAAACATCCCAAGGCGAGTGACAGAAGATCTGAGTGATGATGAAAAAGGTTTCTGATCACATCTCATGCCATCCTCGACAAATGAATAAAAGCAAGCAAGTAAGCTATGCATATAAACTGCATCAGGAATTTTCAAGCAGCACAGGCTTTGTCAGCAGTATATGCACCCAAATCTATAATTTCCATTTAGATAATCATTCACTAATACCAAAATATCATAAGAAATATAGTGGACATTAATACTCTAGTACAGAATCGTAAACAATCTCCGATATAGTGTTGTGTGAACGCTCGTGTTTCGTTATGCCCTAAAACGTTCGTCCACAAGAGGGGCATATTTGATGTATCATGCAGCGTAACTTGCTGTCACAGTGCGAGAGAGAGAGAGAGAGAGAGAGAGAGAGAGAGAGAGAGAGAGACAAAGATAATGTTTATTACTCTGTGGCGGTCTGCGCTCACATAATTATTCTTAGGATATAGAGCTTTTGTTCTTCTTAAGAGTAAATTTTACGAGAGGAGAGCCATTCTTGTGATGTAAAAATCGACGACATTGCGAGTTTTTGATTCACGTTGTAAAATATATGTGTATATGGAAGGAAATCAGTTAACAGAACAATAAAATATTGTTCATTTCAAGAAGGTACGTGTTATTATACACCCAGCGTATACTTCTATTGTGATTTAATAATAAATACCATCTTGAGAACAGTTCCGACGGGAGCGTTCAGTTGTAGTGAAATATTTCGATGTTTTCTTCGGAAAAGAAGCCATTTCATGGATTATTCAAATCCACAATAGTACGTGGACATCTCTCAGAACTGAAAGCCATCTAATTGCTCTGCAACAGAGCCTCAAAGAATATTTCTCCGTACTTTGGTTACCACTTTCAACTCAACGCGGTATCTGCAGCATCTGGAGCAGATTTCTACAAGAGCGGAAGCGTGTAATCGCTATCAGTTTCACACATCGCCCTGTGTACGCTGTATGTATTTACCGACAACAGTGAACATACAGTTACTCACATACATAGAAAGACAATACAAGGTGGTGTGGGAAACATTTCAGTATAAAGGTCCTGTAGAGCTAAACAGTAATTAGCCAAGTAGTAGTAGTGGTAAACAGAAACAATTTATCTTTTTTTTCAAAGGAGCCTCTATAGCAGCAGTGTGTGGACGGGCATTGTCGTCTGACAACACCACGCCTTTTGACAGCAATCATTGGCGTTTGCTTCGAATTGCCGGCTTTCGACTGGTAGTAAGCAGCTCACTGTAACGTACACTGTTTATTGTTGTGCCTCTTTCCCAGTAATGTTCCAGTACTGGATCTTGTGCGTCCCAAAAAACTGTACGCACCAGTTTTCCTGCGGACGGTTTGGGTCTTGGACTTATTCTTGCACGGCGAATTTGGATGTTTCCATTCGATAATCTGCCGTTTACCCTACGGCTCGTAATGATGGTTATATGTTTCGCCACCAGTAATGATCCTGTCTAAGAAGTTCTACCCTTCGTTAAAATAGTGATGCAAATGTATTTTGAAGATGTCCAAGAGCGTTTGTTTATGCAACTGTGTGAGTTGTTTCGTTACCTATCTTGTAAAAACTTTATGAAACCCAAGTCTGTTGTGGATGATTTCGTAAGCAGAACAGTGACTAATTTGCAGACGATAACCCACTTCGACATTAGTTAATCGTCTGTCTAAGAGAATATTTCATGAGAAAGCTTAATGGTTTCTTCATTTGTGGCGGTAAATTGTCGTCCGGCTCCTTCATCGTGCGTAACACTTGTGCGGCCATTTCGGAATTTTTCAGTCCGTTCGTAGACACTCCGTTGTGGCGCCACACTGTTCCGTACTGGTCTTCGATGAATTTCGACCCCTGATAACGACTTCCGGCCGCGAAAAAAGGATCACTGAACGTTGTTCTTCTTTGGTGCAAATAGACAGCCATGATTAACAGCACGGCAGCGATAACGAAACTAACGTAGCAATATGTAAATTGCAAAGATATAATAACAAATAAACAAAGCATGCACCATCAACGTAAACCGTCTATACTACCAAAACAGACACAATAATACAACTCAATTTCGGATAATAATTCGCTTACCGTAGCACTTTATTTAGTCAAGTCTGTACTGGATACCACTGACCGTAACGAATTAAACAATAGATTGTTCAATCTTATACATGGGTGTAAGACAGCAACCGTACACGAATATGATTTGTATACACTGCTGTATTTGTGCCAGCAGTGACAAAAGGCGAACGACATTCCTCGAACTCTTTTTATTGGGAAAAACACCACTAAACAAGAACATTGCTGATGTCGACAAAGTAATAGAAAAAAAACACAATTTAGGCAAAAAGAAAGTAAAATGTTTTCCTCACAAGTCACTTGCTCGAGAATATTCGGCAAATAAAGGACGGAAACAGAACTACTACAGAGTGATCAGCACGGAAATACTACAAAGTTGTCCTTGGAGGCCAGACAAATGTTACACGACACTCTTGGGTCACAGTCGTAATTGGAAATTTGTCGTAAGGTCTTATGGGACCAAACTGCTGAGGTCACTACTTAATCTAACTTAAACTAACTTACACTAAGGACAACACGCACACCCATGCGCGAGGGAGGACTCGAACCTCCGACAGAGGGGGGGAGGGGGCGGGGGGGAGCCGGGCGGACTGTGACAACGCACCTCAGACCACGCGGGGTAAAGCTACATCTCCTGGCGATCCGGCACTACTAGCAGACGAGGCACTTGGACCTTGCAGCCGGAATGACAGATCCATATAACTCGAAATGTCTTCTGTCCGGCTGATAAGGCCGATTGGCGGATGGATCTTCGAGGAGCATTTTCAATCACATGATTGACGTAGGAAAACAGTTCGCTTGTTGATCACGACCTCTGGCACTGCTGTCGATCCGCAGTGCTGAGGTAATGGACCGTTGCGGCAGCTGTCTGAGACATGAAGCTGCGTTTTCCTCTGCAGCAGCGACCTCGGTCGCACCGTAATTATCTGCTTGTGATGAAGGCATCCCGAATCTCTGTTCCGTCATGCGGGATGCCAATGTAGCAGGCGGACGGGATGGACGCTTCAAAACAGCCCACCGGTTGCAACGAAATTTACTTTTACCAGGTGTCTTGACCAATAATCCAAAAGTACCTACAGAGTTTAAAAATAAAAATCAACTTAGAGAAAATCTACGGAATAAACAGTTTTTATTTCGAGCAGATTTTGTGAAGACTGTGCTCACGTGCAGTAACTGGCGAATATATTTAAGAGCAATAATGCTCTCGTCACTTAAAATACTTCTTAATGAAGTTATTATTAAGTTCACATAAAATTAAAAACACTGAAACTGATAAAAGCTGGTAACTGACAATGAAACTATAGCTATGTGGCGTAGCACAGTACACGCCGCTAAGGACTGCAAGAGGTAAGACATTGGAAGAGAAATCAGATTAAGAGACTCACATGACGAAGTCGCCACAACGCGGACAAGAAACATGTTGCGCCATCTAGTAACACCCGATAAGACCAGTTGCTTACCGTATTTTACTGACTTAGATGCTACGGACTGTAAGGCACATCTTAATTTTTAGCAATTAAAAAATTAAATATTTACCATTTATATTATTAGATTTCAAAGCCAGACCAACAAAATTTCTTAGTTTTAAAAACCGAACTGACTTTCAAAATCCCTGAAAATTGTCATCTGAACTTTCTTCTTCATCCTCTTCGTCGTCATCGTTGTCCTCTTCGATTACGAGACGATCGTCACTGCCATCGAGAGCATTACTTACCCCGCAATTCTTGAAAGATTTGACAATAATGTCTATTCTCACTCTAAACTACTATTGTAATATCCAATGAGAGACTTGTATGATTGTCGGTCGTTTTAAAGCCTCCTAGGGCCTGAATTCGTGTTATGTTTCATCCATAATCGATTCGTTCCATTTCTCACTCATATACACTTCAGTTCTTTTTATTTTTTTATTTTTTTTCCCGTGACGTGAAGGTGTTGCAGTTGTGAAGACCTCCCAGAATAACAGCAGGCCCTGCATTTCCCTGTCTCAACTTCTCTTTTACAGAATTTTTCAAATGACAACTAAACTAATCTAGTACAAGTAGAGAACTCCTTTTCAATGAAACACCCCGTTTCCTTCTCTTCCATACTTTGTTAATCAATCCCTAATCATGTACATAAAGAATAACGCTTGGCATTGTTTTTCGCTTTAAAGTAATCATTGAATTAAGTTTAGTAGCACCAACGCAAAATAAAAGGACAATTGTGTAGTGCATTTTTTTGTGTTCACTTGTTTTCATAATTACGGTTTCTGCAACTTTCATGACGACAGTTCTATTATCGTCACATCAAATGTCAGAGGAGTTTCGTCCCTAATCGCTATTTCGCTTAGTTCCACAGTGATTTTCTTTCTATGTTGAATAATAAAGCTATGGAAACATAATATATTCTTATCATATTCTTGTGGCATCTTCTGAGATATTTTGGGTTTGGTCGCATGCTGAGTCCATGACACTTCATAAACTTGTGGCACTAACAACTCCACCCTTAAAGTCTGTTGTTCCACTGTAGCGCTATGTTACAAGCGTGTAACTAAATCATTTTTTATTAATTCCAATCTCACGAGCGTGTAACTGAATCATTTTTGTATTAACTGCAATACCGTTTCGACGGTTCCTTGCATCCGTTTCTTCTGGTTTTGGTCACTTTGTATTTAGTCTTCATCTTCTTCAGTTCTTCTTTACTAGCGCGCCATTCTCGAATGTGTCGTTTTTTTTTTTTTTTTTTTTTTTTTTTGGCGGAGAGGCGAAATGCTGCTCAGCTTCTCGTTCTCCATGTTCTTCTACATATGCTATTATTTTAAATTTATCGCCCGCATAACGCGAATATCTTTTATTTTTTTCCATTACCAAACCAGCTACTAACAAAACCATGAGACTGTTGCCGATAGCACAAATCATTTTTAATTCAAGCTGACTGCTACCGTAGAATGTAATGACGCATCATTAGCTAGACAGTGTTCTGGGTTTGTGGTGGCGGGACGGAAGGGATACTGGGCGGCCGCTGGTGGCCGAGCGTTTCTAGGCGCTACAGTCTGGAACCGCGCGACCGATACGGTCGCAGGTTCGAATCCTGCCTCGGGCATGGATGTGTGTGTTGTCCTTAGGTTAGTTAGGTTTAAGTAGTTCTAAGTTCTAGGGGACTTATGACCTCATCAGTTGAGTCCCATAGTGCTCAGAGCCTTTTTTTGGAAGGGATACTGTGTTAGCAAGCTTGTCATTCCCCACAGCTCTTGTTCGTCGCCTAGCTGCAAACACTAGACATTTTCGTATTTATCTTATTTTTGAGACAATTTTTCGAAGAGAAAAGGGTGTCTTATCATCCGTGAAATACGGTAATGCTGAGAAATGTTTTAAATATCATTCAAATGTTCATCTCACGTATCAACAGCCAGTATTACGCAAAAAGAAAAAAAATGTGTAGGACAATGAAACAGCAAATATTAGTAACATTTTTATATGAAACGTTTACAGTGTCGTAAATGAAGAAGGTAGGGGAAAACTTGATTTTCAGTCTACTCTGAGGAAAAGGGGAGTGAATTTAAACACATCTAACGGCTTTATGACGATAGAAGAACAGTATTACCTAATTGCAACATTGAATTACGAAGAAAACCATCGTTAAAGGAAATGTGTTGGAAAATTTTTAACTCCTCAAGAATATTAATTCTGTAGCTTCTCCTCTCTGTCTGCTAGCCACAGACATCATGATCTTCCTTAGGCTTATGGCCTGTAATTAATAAATGATTGGCAAAGGACGAGTTGTACGTATATTTATATCTTTCTTCCGAAGGGATGTTCCTTGTATCTAACAGAAATTGCTGATCCTGTTTTTCTTATATAATAGGCTGGATATGTGTCACAGCTAATTTTACAGACACCTGAGTTTCGTAAAGGAGAATTCTCTAGCTTCAAATTATCAATCGGATAATTTTTAAGCTAGTGTCAGTTGAAGATTGTACGTTACAATCATAATTGTTCTCCTGTAAGATACGGGTCCTAAAAACGGCACAGAATTTTTTTTCTTTTTGAGTTACTTTCCTCATTAGGAGAAGTGTCAAGAGTGGTTGTTCAGTTACTGGTTTTATTTTTGAAAATGTTGTCCGCTATGATTGGCTCATATCCATTATTACCCGCATTAGTTTTAATGAAATGGAACTCAGCTTCGAGACTTTCATCGGATAAAGGAGTGGAAATAGCTCCATCGATGAAAGATTGAAAAGAAAAGCTTTTTTTGTGGATGACGTTGTTTTCAACAGGACAGCGCCGTTTGATAAGTTAATGCTTCTTGGCAAGAAATATTGAATGAAAGAATGTTTTCATCAACTATTGTTAATGTTGAACCTAAACAATTTAGGTCCATACGTAGTATTCGATTTCTTTAACTACTTTTGTCCACTATATGACTATATACATCAGTCTGTGGAAGCTTAACTTCTCTGAGAGATAGATCGTAGATACATTTTTTCTTGGTACTATTTCTGCATATTCCAAAAAGAGAAAAATAATTATATTTCGGAATAGTGTCATAGAGCAACATTAATAGTCACTTTACGATTGTAGTCATAACATTCCAAAGAGTTTCATAACAGCAGGTGAACTGTGTCTTAGTCTAATGTCTATGAAGTGCAGCCGTCCCCTAGGAACTGAATATTTAACACAATTCTATTTGGAAGTATGCGTCTGAAACGAGACTTGACGGCATTTAAAATGGTAGTACTCGTTCTAATAAATTAAGACTGAAAACATTTTGTCAGACGATCAATAGGGAACCTCTTGCATGAAGAGGAAAATTACGCAGGCAAAGATGGATACATAAGACACCTTACAATGCATGCGCTTTCCCATATGTTAATTGGGTTAGGACACCGTGTCCTTCACTTTCTTAACATTTAAGTGTTGTGCTTGAAACAGTTTGGTCTGAAGTGATAGGAAATGGTGTGCGAAAATCAAATGGATCAAATGGTTCAAATGGCTCTGACCACTATGAGACTTAACATCTGAGGTCATCAGTCCCCTAGAACTTAGAACTACTTAAACCTAACTAATCTAAGGACATCACACACAGCCACGCCCGAGGCAGGATTCGAACCTGCGTTCGTAGCGGTCGAGCGGTTTCAGACTGAAGCGCCTAGAACCGCTTGGCCACACCAGCCGGATTGCGAAAATCAATGAAGACATTAAACGCCACTGTTAAATCTCACTTCACGTCTTAACATAGCTTATCTTGCCTCGGTGGTAGAAGATTTGCTGAAAGCATATTCAGCTCTTCCCTTTCACCTCTTAGTTTAGCTTCTCTGAGAGGTAGACAATTTGCACAAATGTTCTCATTCCTTTATTGACGGTTCTTTGTAGACTACCTTCTTCTGACTCCTGTATTATGAATCAGGCTCGTTATTCATTTCTTGTTGTCATTTAGTTTCAGTAACAGAATATCACCTATTTTCTGTGAGATATTACAGTTTATTTCAAATAATGAACTTTGGGGCTTAAATACGTGTCAACTTCCGTAAACCACTGTTATTATTCACCTTCTTACTGTGGCGAAGCTAACAATCCTAAAAAACAAAGAACTCAGTAAGCTAATAGTGGCTGCACACATAGTGCATAACTGCACTATTATGTACTTACATGAGAACAAGTTACTGCTTGGACGATAAATTGTCCGTTTAGTCCTCACGTGAAGAACATTTTGCGTCGATTTTATGCGGCATCAGTTCCGAAGCATGTTTCGGTAATAAAATAGCAGATCAATAATTCTACTAACAGACGCTTATCATTTGACGTATTAGAAACGAAATTACACGATTCAGAGGTGTAGTGCCAGACACACATACTCAAAACTTAGTTTTGTGAAGGGGCAGGTACCTGTACCAACAGATAACAAGCTGGTTTCTGTGATCGTAACAAGAAACCGGTTTTCCGGTTTCTCAATTGTATTATCATTATTTTTAGAAGACGAGTTCTGTTTTCTAGTCTTAGGGTAATTCTTTTGCTATACAAAGTGTGAGCATATGGGTTAGCGCTATAATTTACAAGCCGCTGAAATAAAGGTTCTTTGAAAGCTAATTTTAAGTTTCTTTTTATTTTCCATAGAGAGCAATCAGATTATAGTGTATGTGCAACCAGATTACAACGAATATGCATTACAATCGTATAACTCCTGAAGGCGCAGTCTATGATTTGAAGCCCTTTAACTATGGATTCAAAAATCTGTGACTGTTTCATTATGAGGTCTAACAATTAACAAAAGGAATGTTCCTAAATTCAGCCTTTCATCATTATTCTTGTAGCTATAACATTTGTCAAGTAGCTTCAATACTGACAATTTCTTTCTTTGTATCAGTGTTAAACGATGACGAAAATCCTGGGGCTTTGACTTACTTGTACGATGTAAGAGTAATTATTTCGTTCCAAAAGATAGACCGCATTCATGTGTTTAAGTCTCTTTAAATTATTCATTCAACATACTGCTGTACGTCACTCTATACGTATGACATTCGATAGTATGTCGTTAACACGATAGCAATAAACACATTCGATCGAGCTACACACTGTATATTCAGATTCCAAACTGTTAACCTGAATCGTGCTGAAACAAGAGCAATTAAATGCGAGCGACCGGAAATAAAAGCTATATTATTTTTGCAGCCGGACATTCTAGAAACGAAAACAGCATCCAAAAACGTTGATTGCATTTCAGTGAGGCGTTCCGTTCTAACAACAAGTGGTTGTCGCAGACTGTAATTTTATCTGAAAAACGAAAACCGGGAAGTGCCTATTTTATCCCTAAGAGAAAGACGAGAATCTCAATTGGATTCATTTGATAGTGCATTACATTCATACTAAGTGACACCCTTTAGATGGTTGCTAAATTAGCTAAAACATTATTAATCTTGGTCTCATATAGCTAAATACCTCCCATGTGAATGTTAAGTCACTATTGGGACAGAAGCTCTTGTACTTGCACTGTGATAATGGGATGACAAGCAGATTGTCCCTTCTGGAACGCATTTTTCACAAATATTGGTGTAATATCGTGTAATATCAAAGAGATATTGTTTCCAACTGTCCTTAAATATTTCCAGAAGTAGTTTACGCTATGCGGTGGAGTATGCGCTGATTAGAACATACCTGGCAGATAAAACCTGTGTACCGGGCAGGTATTGGAATCGCCGGCCTTTACCTTTCAAGGACAAGCATTCATCGACTTAGCCACCAAAGTACGACTCACAACTCGACATCACCTCATCTCCAACCTTTTAAACTTCACAGCATTTCTCCTGCATACCTTGCGGGACTAGTACTTCTGGAAAAAATAATCGTACGATGAAATGGCGTAATCACCATGCAGCAGATTGTTTCCATAACGAATTTTGACTCTGCAGAAGAGTGCAGACTGATTTGAAACTTATTGGCAGATTAAAACTCCACTCCTATTGAGACTCGAACTAGGGACTTTTCACGGCCAATAGCTCTCCGATCTGACTCGTGAATAATAGCTCAGTTGGCTGAGTACTTTGCCGCAAAAGACAAAACTCTAAGGTGTGATACTCGGTCCTGTACATACTTTTAATGTTCCTGGAAGTTTCAAATCGTAGTACACTCCGAAATAGTGACATTTCATTCAGGAAACAATCCCCTAAGTTGTGGCTAAGCCAAGTCTCCGCTATAGCCTTTCTTCCAGGAGTGCTAATCCCGAAACGCATGCAGGAGAACTTCTATAATTTTCGGAAGGTAGGAGACGAAGTAGTGGTAGACGCGAAACTGTGAGGGGGAGTTGTGTGTCATGCTTGGATACCTCAGTCGGTGAGCTTTTCCCCGTGAAAGGCACACGTCCCACCTTCAAGTCCCAAGTACAACGTCCTTTGTCATAATTACAAACAAGGATGTATTTTAGCATTCTCGATTGAAGTTTATTTGCTTTTTACGTCAATCTAACGTTTTCTGTCCCTACAGTAATGAGTGTAACAATTAATTCACGAAAGCAGCTGCACAAGGTAGTTTCACTTATCCAATACTGGGAAAGCTGAGTGCAGTGTTTCCTCATGTAAACTTTTTCAGTGGTGATACAAAACAGGCAAAGCATCACTTCTGAAAGTTGGAACACGGTGAAGGTCGTGTCCAACTAAAATATGGTTTACGCCACAAATTAGGCACATATCACTCCATGCGTTGGACCTACAGAACTGTGCATCATTCGTAGCTTTGAGAATTCAATGTGGTGTGACGACCGCACGAGCTCGAATCAGAGCCCATAACATTGCGAAAAGCAAGCATGTGCTGGATTTGTTTGCAGAGAATTTCATTTAGTGCCATTTGTGTGACGATTAGCAATGCGTAAATAACCTACTGGAGGACGGCGGTGGATAACATGTCGTCCAGTCATAATCCAGACGTGACGTTCTGCCTGTTGGCTCCTGTTTTGTGATATCGGGCGACGTCAGTTTAACCTTTCACGTGACGTTTCGCTTGTGACGCATTGTCGGATATTCACCCTAGGGATCGCATTTATTGCTGAAACAACCGTTTTTCGGTTATACCCCAGGCCCAGGAGAAATACAAGCCGCGGTGTGTAAGCAACAGCACGTGACACTGCAGGTGTTACGTGAAGTATCCTGCCCACTGGTGTAATAACGCAACTGGCGTGTCGCAAGCAGCTGATGACTTGCAAATAATCACTGTCCTTTAATGTACACAATTTCCATGTAAGCAATTAACGACAGATCACACAAGTTCGCAAGTCACTCCTCGTCTTCTAGTGCAGCTCTTCTAGTGCCGCCGAGGCTAGACAGCGCGTCGCCTTTATTCTCTTCGTGTACAGCTCGCTCCTGTCGTGGTGACGTCTCAGTCAGCTTGCTATTGGCTGACGTCGTCTCACAGCCCTCTCCGCTGCGTCGTTCTTGATTTGCGTGCCGTCGCTAGTCGTTATGTCAGAATGCCAGCAACCGTTTCAAACGGGGAGCGAGTAACTATGTAAGTAGGCTGTTTAGGTTTTTATGTTGGTAACGTCACCTAGCGCTCTTTATGAAAATCACTGGCCGTGCTGTGTTCAGTCTGTGGCTGCTTGGCATTGTTGGAATATTCGCCATTGTAGTGTTTGGCAGTTGGATGTGAACAGCACGTAGCGTTGCGCAGTTGGAGGTGAGCCGCCAGCAGTGCTGGATGTGGGGAGAGAAATTGCAGAATTTTGAGAGCGAACGATCTGTACCTGTGACCATCAGAAATAGTAAATTTGTAATATTGGATATCATGAACTGAGATATATATGACTTTTGAACACTATTAAGGTAAATACATTGTTTGTTCTCTATCAAAATCTTTCATTTTCTGAATATGCCTATCAGTAGTTAGTGCCTTCAGCAGTTAGAATCTTTTATTTAGCTGGCAGTAGTGGCACTCTCTGTATTGCAATAGTTCGAGTAACGAAGATTTTTGTGAGGTAAGTGATTCATGAAAGGTATGGGTAATTGTTAGTCAGGGCCATTCTTTTGTAGGGATTATTGAAAGTCAGACTGCGTTGCGCTGAAAGTATTGTGTGTCAGTTTAGTGGTGATCAGAATAAGTTAAGAGAGAAATGTCTGAGTACGTTCAGTTCTCATCCGCTGTTTGAAAATGAAATAACGTAAGGGGTTTATCGGCACAGTCATTCATAAATTTTTCTAAGGGGACGTTTCAACTATTTCACCTGACTTTAATAATTCTTGACTGACTTCTTAACTGTGTGCAAGTTTTCGATAGCACACGACAAAATTAGTATCTTTAGTGGGTGCCTGTGCAGTAAAATTTTCATTTCCCATGGTCCCTGTGCAGAGCCGAGCGTTCACGGGTGTGTGGTGGAGAAGCACCCTAGTGTGACGCGACATGTTCGTAGCAGGACCCGTGTATCTCGTTGGACCATCTTATACCTGTTCTTTTTTTTCACCTACAGATTAATCTGGCTGTTAAAATGGGTCCGAATAACTATTTATGGCTATAACAAATTTTCAGTTTTTTGTTGCTTTTATCTCCAGTAATAAATGTAGACATCGAACAAAAGTGGAAAAGTTCTATCCCTCCTCAGACTTTTGCATTACACGTTTCGAGATGCGTAGAGTCAAAACATCACATAAAACACGTAATGAAAGGGAATTTGGACCGCCCACCACCCGCTTCGTTCTCAAGAAGTAATGAGGGGCTGAATAAGACAAAAATTGCTTGTATTCTCCTATTTATGTGGAGTTTTAGAAACTCTGCTCGAAAATTACGTTGTAATCGAGGTTTATACTACTCTTTGGGGATTACAAATAATCAGTGCTAAG
Organism: Schistocerca americana; assembly: GCF_021461395.2. Lineage (NCBI taxonomy): Eukaryota > Metazoa > Arthropoda > Insecta > Orthoptera > Acrididae > Schistocerca > Schistocerca americana. The sequence goes on along the minus strand of NC_060126.1, from coordinate 305,440,901 downwards.
GGATGTAAAATTAGTTTGGACAGCTGTTGTTTTTCGTGCTAATTTGTTCATCTCCAAAGGTTACATGCAGATAAAGGCACATTATATAAACACAGGCACATCAACTACTTCCAAGTACTTCGTCTTTCGTTTTACCCCACTTGGGGTTCCTTAAATCAATGAATTTTTAATGTTCTCTCCCTTTCTATAAGCCCAATATCAATTCATTGTTTCTGATCTTGCATTCCTTTCTTTTCCAGAGATTTTGCAGTTTTATCCATTGGCATATTTTCTGTAATTGGGAGTTCTGTTATGTCCTTCTCCGTTTCGTTAAACCAATTGTTTTTTTTTTGTTTTTGTTTTTTTTTGTTACTGAAGTAGACACATTATTTTCACTATTGTATTGGGATTCAGGATTCATTCTGAGGAAACCAGCTGTTCTTTTCCTGAAGTCTGCCTGAGAGCTTTTCCTTGGTTTGGTAGTGAGTTTCAGTTTTGATGTGAACCAATTAGTGCTGTGGAATCTGGAGCCAAGAATGTATTTTAATATCTTCCTGTCTTTAATGTCCAGCCTTTCAACTGGAACATGTTGGTGACATGCAATGTTTCGGCTGCAAACAGGGCATCCGGTTTAATTACTGTATTGTAACGTCTTTTTTTTACGTTCCATGTCAGGTACCTTCTGTTAAATGTCTTTTTGGTGAGTTGAAAGGATAGTTCAACTTTACTACTTCTTGATTCCCTGGCCATTTTCGCAAGAGCATTCCAGCTGTTCCATTCTGTAAAATATTTGAATTCTTTGACGATCTCAGTTTTTTGTTTCCCAATTTAAAACGTTTTGGTGGTTTTCTTATATCATTATCTTCTTCTTTCCAAAGCAGATTTTGAGACCTATTCTTCCTGCTTGTTTCTGAAGCTCGAGGCTTTGATCTCTGGTTTCTTCCCAAGTCTCGGCTAATAGGGCTACATCATCTGCAACGGCTCGACAGTTAACATTGTTGCATTTGTTTCTTGTTCCTGTGTCTTCACGTTCCACTCCTTGGCTACTTTCTCGAGGCCTCAGCTAAACAGCCTTGGAGAGTCAGTCTTGTGTACACCAGCTTTTATCTCAATAGTGTCAGATAATTCTGTCATGAACTTACTTTGTATTTTCTTGTTTTTACATTTTATTCTTTTGGTATAGAGATGAGTGATTCCTGATGCCGTCAGTGAAAGTGATAACATATGATTTTTCTCTAAATTTTTTGGTAGGCTATTGAGTTTTTGAGTCTTAGGATATGTTCCGGGCAGGTTCTCCATATCTAGAAACTCGCTTGATATTTTCCAAGTTGATAGTCTAATGGGGGTTCTGCTCTGTTTACTAAGACTTTAGACAATTTTTAGTATGTTTTGTGTGAGATCCCTCTGCAGTTACCGAGTGAGGTGGCGTAGTGGTTAGCACACTGGACTCACAGTTCAGGAGGACGGCGGTTCAAACCCGCTTCCGGCCATCCTGATATAAGTTTCCTGCGATTTCCCTAAATCGCTTCAGAAAAATGCAGACATGTTTCCTTTGAAAGGGCACGGCCTATTTTCTCCTCCATCCTTTCCTGATCCGATGCGACCTACGACATCGCTCATTCGTCCCCTCCCCCAGATCAACCAGCCAATCTCTGTAGCTGTTGGTGTCTATTTTGGATTCTTCCTTTGGGGGTGTGTGGGTGAGAGCTGTCTTTCATTCATCTGAGATTCTCTGACATTGGGTGTGACGAGTAATAGAAGTGTCATCATGAAAGATGCTATAACCGTAACTATGAAAACAAGTGGACATAAGAAAATGCACTACACTGTTGTCCTTTTATTTTGTGCTGATGGTACTAAACTTAATCAAATGATTACTTTAAAGCGCAAAACAATGCCAAAACTTTCCGAAATAATACCAAGCGTTGCTGTTTATGTACATGATTAGAGCTTGATGGACGAGGCTGCTATGAAGTTATCAATTAACACAGTATGGGAGAGAGGGAAAGGAAGTGTTTCACTGAAAAAGAGTTCTCTACTTGTACTAGATTAGTTTAGTAGTCTTTTCAAAAATTCTGTAAAATACAGGGCTTGCTGTTGTTCTCGGAAGTCTTCTCAAATGCAACACCTATATTTCTCAAAAAAAGAAAAAAAATTGAAGTGTATAAGAGAGAGTAATGGAACGATGAGAGAATGATGGATGAAACCCAACACTAATTCACGCCGAAGGAGGCTTTGAAACGACCTACAATCAAACAAGTCTGTCATTGGATAATACAACAGTAGTTTAGAGTGAGAATAGACATAATTGTCAAATCTTTCAAGAATTGTGGGGTAAGTAATGCTCTCGATGGCAGTGAAGATCGTCTCGTAATCGAAGATGACAACGATGACGATGAAGAGGAAGAAGATGAAAGGTCAGATGACGATTTTAAGGGATTTTGAAAGTCAGTTCGGTTCTTAAAACCAAGAAATTTTGTTAGTCTGGCTTAGAAATCTAATAATAAAAATAGTAAAAATTTCATGTTTCAATTGCTTACAAATTAAGGTGCGTCTTATAGTCCGTAGCGTCTAATAGTCAGTAAAATACGGTATGTAACTGGTGTTATCGGTTGTTACTTGATTGCGCAACGTGTTTCGTGTCCACGTTGTGGCGACTTCGTCATGTCAGTATCCTAATCTGATTTTTCTTCCAATGTCTTACCTCTTGCAGTCCTGCAGTCCTTAGCGGCGTGTACTGTGCTACGCCACATAGCTATAGTTTCATTATCAGTTACAAGCTTATATCTGTTCCAGTGTTTTTAATTTTATGTGAACTTAATAATAAGTTCATTAAGAAGTATTTTAAGTGACTGGAACATTATTGCTCTTAAACATATTCGCCAGTTACTGCACGTGAGTACAGTCTTCACATAATCTGTTCGGAATAAAAGAGGTTTATTCCTTAGATTTTCTTGAAGTTGATTTTGATTTTTAAACTGAGTAGGTAATTTTGGATTTTAAGGTCAAGACACCTGGTAAAAGCAAATTTCGTTGCAACCGGTTGGCTGTTTTGAAGCGTCCATCCCGTCCGCCTGCGCAGTGGCATCCCGCATGACGGAACAGAGATCCGGGATGCCTTCATCACAGCGGACGAAACCAAAGCAGATAATTACGGTACGACCTAGGTCGCTGCTGGAGAGAAAACGCAGCTTCTCGTCTCAGACAGCTGCCTCCAGGGCCCATTACCTCAGCACTACGGATCGACAGCAGTGCCAGAGGTCGTGATCAACAAGCGAACTGTTTTCCTACGTCAATCATGTGATTGAAAATGCTCCTAGAAGATCCACCAGCCAATCGGCCTTATTAGCCGGTCAGAAGGCACTCCGACGTACGACCCGGACTTATATGGATCTGCCATTCCGGCTGCAAGATCCAAGCGCCTCGTCTGCTGGTAGTCCCGGATCGCCAGGAGTGGTAGCTTTGGACTCATAAAGAGTGTCGTGTAACAGTTCAAAATGGCTCTGAGCACTATAGGGCTTAACATCTGAGGTCATTAGTCGCCAAGAACTTAGAACTACTTAAACCTAAGTAACCTAAGGACATCACAAACATCCATGCCTGAGGCAGGATTCGAACCTGCGACCGTAGCGGTCCCGCAGTTCCAGACAGTAGCGCCTAGAAACGCTCGGCCACTCCTGCCGGCGTGTAACAGTTGTGTGGCCTCCTTGGACAACTTGTGGTTATGCCGTGCAGACTACTTTCTAGTAGTTCCGTCTTTTCTTTGGCGAATTTTCACGAGCGAGAGACTTGTGAGGAAAACATGTTACTTTCTTTTCCTTCTATTAGAAGATCCGAATCGGGATCCATACTTTGTTTCTTGCTTCAACTGTGATTTTTTTCGACTACTTTGTCGACATCAGAAATGTTCTTGTTTATTGTTCTTTTTTTCAATAAAAAGAGGTCGAGGAATGTTTTTCTCATATTGTCATTGATGGCACAAATCAGCAGTGTTATACGTATCACATTCTTGTACGGTTCCTATCTCGAACCACCGGCCGGAGTGGACGAGCGGTTCTGGGCGCTACAATGTGGAGCCGCGAGACCGCTGTGGACGTAGGTTCGAATCCTGCGTCGGGCATGGATGTGTGTGATGTCCTTAGGTTAGTTAGGTTTAAGTAGTTCTAAGTTCTAGGGGACTGACGATCTTAGAAGTTAAGTCCCGTAGTGTTCAGAGTCATTTGAACCATTTGTCTCACACCCATGTATGGGTTTGTTCAATCCATTGTTTAAATCGTTATGATCAGTGGTATCCAGTACAGACTTGACAGAAGAAAGTGCGAGTTCAAGTGAATTATTGTGCAAAATTTAGTTATATTCTTGTTTTTTTGGTGGTACTCTCGTTTTACGCTGATGACGCATGCTTTGTTTGTTTGTTGTTCCTATCTTTGCAATTTGCAAACGGCTATGTTAGTTTCATTATCGCTGCCGTACTGTTAATCATGGCTGCTCTACTGTCTATTTGCACCAAAGAGGAGCAACGTTTAGTGATCCTTTTTTTGTGGGCGAAAGGCGTATCAGGGGCCGAAATTCATTGAAGACTTTCGGTACAGCACGAGAACAGTAGATTGAAAAATTCCGAAATGGTCGCACAAGCGTTACGCACGATGAAGGAGCCGGACAACAATTTACCGCCGCAATTGAAGAAACCATTAAGCGTTCATGTGAAATATTCTCAAAGGTAGAGTGACTGAACGAAATTATTTTGCTGTACTAAAATTAGCTACTCGGCCATACAATACCACTTTCCGCCCAATCATGTGATATCCATTTTATTCGCCCACGGATAGATAGTCCAAATAGTCCAATGACGCAAGACAAAAGTTTGACTAGAGGAACTATCCATATGTGGTGCTTGTGGTGTAAAGACGTATTAAAAGTGGTCTGTCGCATTTTAGTGAATCTCTATTACGTTCATAAAAGACAGCAGAGGCTAGTTGACGATCAGAACTGCCCTCTACTTAACCAGACGATCAGACGAATGTGGTACGACTTTCAAAATATTTTAAAATGTCTTCCCTGCTACTACAATTATTGGGGAGAAGATTTTAATTGATATGAGATTGGCTGGCACATCATCGGTTGTGTAACTGGTCAGTCAGCCACACAATCACGAGTCATTGCAGCTTTTATATCTACTTCGGTTAGCATTTCAATAGAGCAGTTTACGAACTGCTAAGATAATACTTTTACACGCAATTTATTCGCAGTTGCAAATACTAATAACCACCAGCTGTTTAAGGAAACGAATATCTGTGCCATATCGGCTCTCGAACACGGATTACGCACTTTACGCGTGCAGTCACCGTAATTTCTACTTCCTTATTGTTATTATTATTATTGTTTGGAGGCCATTGTACTCATAATTTGGTTTGAGCGGACGTCACGTGACACGCTTTCAGGTTCATCGCCGATAACTTCTCTCACGTTTTTTTTTTTAGTTACCGAGGGCAGTCAGCTCTCTGACCGAGCACGTTTAGCTACCGTGCCGGCACCGCTTTCGTTATCTGTGCATGACATGCTGCCAGATCCAAACATCCATGTGTCATCGCTCCTGCGACACAACATGCTAGCATGTTCGAAGGAATGTCTGCCTCGTTCATCTTAGTAACACAGGCATTGCAATATCGTATCAAAATTTTACGTTCAGCATGATTGAGTATTGTGTCGGAGTTTTTTCTCCAAGTAAATTCAATTAGTATCTTTCGTTTATGCTTTACGATTGTAATGCTGATTATATGTAATTCATGCTTTTATACATTTTTATACAAATATTAAGACGAGATTCATTATTCAAGGAATGTGATGATATATGGAAATGTGTTTTGGTACATTTTATGTAAAGTTAACTTAAATTTTGTGTAATTGTGATACAAAGGAAGTGCCATTGTCCAGTAGGATAAGAAATATTCCCTCCTTATTTAAAGACGAGAAGGAGAATAATTCAGAGGTGCAGCGGGAGGTAGAAGAGGGACTGAGATATTACATTCTGTTGACAGAGGAGAGATTTGTATTTAGTGGATTGAAGACTATTTTGTTTAGTGAAGACGTATTTTGTGCCAACAGAAGGAAGGTAAATGTTCGAGAAGATTGTTGCTGGAATATTATTACGACAATTACTTAAACTGAAGCAGGTTTGGAAGGTAAGAAATGAGAGTAACGAAGATGTTGCCAAAGACAGGGTAGTGGCATCATATTACAATGAGCCATTGAAATGTATCGGCGAAAGTTCATGTTTCTAAAGCATTCGACAGAGAAAGTTCACGGCGAATGAAAAGAGAAGAATACCTGAAGAATAACGAAGACTGTGCTAAAATTTGTCCACACAGAAGATTATGCTAAAGGTGTGATGAATGAAGATATAAGAAGAGCGAGAATGGATTGCACTTTCATTCAAGAGTTGTCAATGAATGGGATCATAGAAAAGACAATGGGGAGGTGAGGTGGCGCCGGTGGCGCAGGTGGCGCAGTGGCTAGAACACTGGACTCGCATGCGGGAGGACGACGGTTCAACCCCGTGCCCGGCCATCCTGATTTAGGTTTTCCGCGATTTCCCTAAATCTCTCCAGGCAAATGCCGGGATGGTACCTTTGAAAGGGCACGGCCGGCTTCCTTCCCCGTCCTTCCCTACTCCGATGAGACCGATGACCTCGCTGTCTGGTCTCCTCCCCACAAACAATCCAATCCAATCCAGCTAAGCTGATATTTATTCGACGGAGCGAAGCATAGGTGGACTATGAGCGACGAGAGAGTGTGTACAGAAAGTGACTGTTAAACGAACATTTATGCCAGGAGAGACGAATTAGAAACCAGGCAAATAGGTCAGGAACGTTATTATGAAGCCGTAGCAGAAATTTAAGTTGAACCGAAAATTATAAAATAAAAGCAAACTCTGCCAGCTAAAATAAAGAATTACGTGGTTGGACATTGTTGACTATGCTATGTTTGCCTGTCTTTCACGTAACAACTCGCTGCATCCTGTCCACATATCCCTTCTGAAGTGATTCAGTGTGGTTTATGTTCATTAATTGCTTTTAAGTATTTACTTAAAGAAATTTACAATGCTTTAAATATTGAGAGCAGGAACTATATTGTCATTGTACGGGTAGAACAGAAACGTATTGAACAGCAAAGATTGCGGTAACCGATAATTACAGTTATCTCATATATGAAGAGAGATAACTCACATCTTTGGAATTGCCACATTCAAACCATCAGGAACAGGGCATATCTACGAGAATATAATAACACATTACTTGCAGAGTTTCAATAATTACTCGACCAGTGTTCCAATTTACAAATTAAATAATAAAAACCAACTCTTTTGTATCCCCAGAAAACGTACCAATAAATTCATGTTATGAGTACTCTACATACAAGTAACTGGATACACTGTGATATGATCTTTCTCGCAGTTAATAGACAGTATACAGGATGATTTTTTTTCCACCGTGGTGTTTAATGGATGAGAGAACCTTGTTGTTGTTGTTGTGGCCTAGAGTCCAAAGACCAGTTTGTTGCAGCTCACCATGCTACTGTATCCCGCGCAAGCCTCTTCATCTCCGAATAACAACTGCAATCTATCCCTCTCAACCCGCGTAGTATATTCATATCTTGGTCTCCTTCTATGATTTTTACCCTCCACGCTTCCCTACAATACCAAATTGGTGACCCCCTGGTGCCTCAGAACGTGTATTACCAAACGATCCCATCTCCTAGTCAAAATGTTCCACATATTCTCCATCTCCCCAATTCTGTTCCGTACCTTCTCATTAGTTACGTGATCTTCTAACATTCTGCGTGGTGTCTGTTTGTTCTATATCGTGTCTCCCTACCACTTTTGCGCAGCGACGCTCTGAGCGTGTTTTTTAGGGAGTTGACTAGTTTGAACCTGGGACCTGTTGCTGGCAAGGAGACGCCAGACCACACATGACATGTAGAGTTCAGAAGAGTTCAGTGAGACTAGCGATGATATAACCAAATACTTAATGATTTCAGCGTCAACTACACTGCACTCCCTGTAAAATAATCTTATTACTAACCACATTTAGTGGAAGGGGATCAAGGCCTTCCTATTTTTAGTTAGCTGGTAAAAATAACGTCGAAAAAGCAGTTAAGTTTACCATTGGAAATTTTATTCTACTCACAAAACATTGTTTATAAATTGCACTATTAATAAAAGGAAATTATTTAATGCAGGATGGTAAAAACCAACTGCATTTAACAAAAATGTGAACGAATATTCCCTGAATGGGTTTCCAAGTTATACAATCGATCAAAGGATGACATATTCCATATCACACCTATAATCTAGGTTTAAATTAAGTTTCACGAAAGAGAAAAGTATCAAAATGGTCTACAGTGACCCACAATTATCTCTAATTACGTATCTAACTTGTCGTAAATTACAGTGGCTGATGTGGCTTCTCAATAACTATATAACAGAAAAATCATCGCATTTCAGATTTTTACTTCAAGTGGCAAATGTGAACACCATGAGCTTTAATTGACGATCGACACAAGTATTACGCAAAAAGGGGGTGTGACAGATGAGACTTCTGCAGTTCTGAGTGAAGCTTTATGCGCTGATATGCGGCATTGCGTGCGTTCGTTACCTTGTCGGTGTTCGTCAGGGGGCGGCGGACAGCACAGCTCCGCTCACCTCGCCGTCTCAGAAGCGACTCTCCCCTAACTTCTCCTTACTACAATTTACCAAAGTTGGTTTAAAAAAACTATTTGGCTGTGTTTTCATCTGACCAATCAGGGTCTCAATGTTAACCTTAAGCTACGCCTACAAAAATTCTGTCTATCCAATGAGAAACGTAATACATTTCATGGTGGGGCAATGTTTCTAAAGTTTGCAACATAACAGAGATGCGAAAAAGTCTCACGCTAAAACTTGCGGCTGGGGTGGTCCTTTTACTGTTATCGTAAGATCTATACTGTTCTTCTATCTAGCTTTTAACATGGGCTGGGGAGTGGTCGTAGTGATTAGCTGGCGACACGGGTGTCCATCCCTTATCGTAGGGCCTTCCAGCTTAACACAGTTCTGCTCTCAGCTTCTGTTCTCGTTTCTCCCCTCAGAACTGCGTCTGTCTCACGGTGGGAAGGTATGATATGCATTTAGGCATTCTTCTGTTAGTCTGCGGTATTCCATTTGCTCCCTAGTTACTCGTATTACTTTGGTTAATTTTAATGTCACGATTTATTTGGAGCTATGTGACATACTACTGCATTTGCTTATCATGCCAGGGTTTTCATGTAAGGTGTTGGATTTGCCTGACACCTTACATATCACCACCCTTCGAACTTAATTTTTGTACTGAAGTTAGGCAATGATTGAATCATTGTCTAAGCCAGTCAAAATTTATTCCATTATCTAAATTTTGTTGCCTACTGTTCAGCCATGTTATTGTGTTCTATGCTAGTTTGTATTACTAATTTATATTTTTATATTCTTCCACAATATCAAAAATACGTTTATATCGAGAAGGGAAAAGTATTTTATTCAGTTATAATTACTGTTTATTAATTATTTTCTTTCTTTATTTATTTGTGAAGTTTGTTTTTTAAGAAGTTTGTTATCGAAAGTGAGGAGTCTTTCACATCGATTTTCTTGGACATATTGTTTTTATAAATGTAGTAATTAAGTAAAATCTATTCCTAACACATGTTCTAAATATCATGTACAAGTAAAATGTTTTTGTTTCTAGACACTCATTTCAACATTGTTACAGTAACAAATATGAATTATTTCCAAGAATTGCTTTGACAAAGAAATATACATACACAAGTATTGAGATATTATCCTAAGAAATGGTACAAATGCTAAAAAAAAGGGAAAACTTCCAACAAGATAATTTTTTTATTCTTTGTTTTTAAGAGGAGAAAATAAGTAAAATATATTTATTCTTTTATTTTTATGAGTAGATAATAAGTGGCATATAGTTTTAGTGTTTATTATATCTTATTTTTGTTCTTTATATACTGTCCATTTCAGAACTAATGACTTATTTTTGTTGTTAGTCTAATTTTTACTTAAGTCCATAGTCAATGACTGTTATTTAGTAGTTTATTAGCTGTATGGTGTGCTTAACTTATTTAGTTTTTCACATGTTTCTTTTGCACAATTCCTACATCACACAATTTGATTTCACACATTCACACAATCCTATGAATGTTTAAGCATGAGGTTGGCGAATGTTTTTGCATGAAGGTGATGGACTTGAGCGAGATGGATGTGGGCAAGTTTTTGATGTACAGCTTTGTTCGTCGTTCCTTGTTGGCTTTGCAAGTGTGTGTTGCTGTTGTGGAGGTCCCATAATGGAATGAAGCTGTGAGTGCAGAATCTTGTGGTTTACTGGCTTTGTATGTGTGAAAGTCATCGTTATGTGTCGCTGAAAGCGGTTGTTTCTCGTTGTAATACTTCGCAGATGACTAGTTTACAATAGGATAGGGATTTGGGAAGGTATGTCGTCTGTTCATCACCCATCTTTGTTTCTTGGTCTCAATCTTGCGAATCTTCAACTTCTGTTCTTCCTGCTTTTTCTCTGCTTCTTACTTGCTTCTTGGTTCTTCTCTGGGCAGGATATTGAAATATTTATTGATAACTAGTCGCTTTGAAGTTCTCCTCTTAGTAACAGTTTGATAAATTGTTTGGGTGTGTCATTTTTACTTTGTGGAAGTTTTCTTCAGTTTCGTGCATAGCAGTAGTGTGACATTTACACATTTTTTTTTGCCAGTGGTGGCTTGCCCAAGCAGTCTTCTCATCGGGCCATTTTTTGCTCACTCCGCTGAGTTGGAGCGTTCAGAGACCCTTCTGGCATTCGGTGTCCTGTCGTGTCTCTGTAGGGTTCCGCCACTGTGTGATTCCGTGTTCTGTCCCAGCAGGGTTCCGCCACCCTGTGGTTCAGCTTGGCGGCAGATTTATTTACTGCCCACTTCGGCTACAAGGGCCTTCTCTTGGTCTCGCTGTCCTTTCCCTTCTCTCGGCGCTTCTGCCTTGTAGGAATCATATCTTGCTAACTACGTCCTTTCCTTTCTTAATACTACTCGTGTTGCAACTTGTGGGTCGTTGCTGGAGTTTTTAAAATGGTTCTTTCAAAAAGTTTTACTTATAATCATCTAACATATGTCTAATACCTACATTGTTTTACGCCTTCTTAAAAAGCATTACAAATTTCGGCCCCCTTTCCGTGTTACAATTCTACGATATTTTGAGTCTTAACTTCTAAAAGAATCCTCAAATTGGTTTTTTATTTTCAGTGTAGTGTTGTGGTGTATAGCATTTTAGTATTTCATGCCGTTAGACTATCTACACTCTATTCCTACACCTTAATCTGTGGTGCTATTGGGGATATAATTGAAACTACTTTCTTTTTACCACCTTCCTCTCTCTTCATTCTTCTTTCTCCTGACGATCTTTTCTGCAACATAATCTTGAAATGTTGTGCTGATTATTTACCAGTAATAAAATTAATCTACAAACTTGTACTGAAAGTGTTTAATACTGCCACTCTTAGGTAAAAGTACCTCGGCTTTATCTCGTAAAATACTCTCTAATTCTCTTTTATTGTGTTCGGAAATACCTTGAACTTCTTGCAATTTTTCGTCGATTTCTTTATGGACTTCTAACATGAGTTGAGGCGATCCCCCCTTTTGTGCATACCATTCAAATTCTTCATTGTCTTTATCTCGCATCGTTCTTAATTGTTTGTTTATAACTGGTATTTCTTCTAATTTTAGCTTTCGCTCAAAGACAAGTGTGGCATTCCCGAATGTTACGCGACCTTTCCCCATATCTATTATCGCTCATCTCTCATTTAAAAAATCTGCACCTATAATCAAATCTACAGTTGGTTTAGGTATAATCACGAAGTTGGCTTCGATCTTTTGACCTTGACACGAAAGAGTTAACCTTGTTTGTCTCGTAACTTCCGCAGCACTGTTTCTAATAGGATCTTTTACTTTAATCTTACGTGTTTTCAGAACTGGCAATTCCTCATTGGCATTACACTGCATGAATAAATTTTCTGAGATCGCAGTCAGTTCACTTCCGCTATCAATTACAATATTGACTGGGATGTGCTTTACCATGGCCTTCACAATTGGTTGAATTTGAAAGGGTTGGTTATGTTCTTCTTTTTCTTCTTGCGTCAACGAATCCTCCACTGAATCATACATGAGTTTTTTTAGGAATTTCCCTTGTGAATTCGAACTTTCTGTAGGATGAGCTTCGACTGCTACTTCTCTCTCTTTTATTTCCTCTTCTCTATTTCTTCCTAAATTTACACTTTCTTCAACATCCTCTACTTTTTCCTCATCCTCGTCTATCTTCTCCTGCTTCGTCGCTACTTCCACATAATCGCTTCTAAATGCTCTAATTATCGCTTTATAACTTCCTTCATTATATACGTTAGGTTGTGTGCCCACTCGTAACTTATTTTCAATTTCTGTCGGCTATGCATTATCCTAATTGAATTCGCTTTCCCTGGTTTCAATCTCAAATAGCTCTGCAATACCCATTACTTCGTCCTTTCCTCCTACATTCGTTGTACATGCCTCTGGTAATTCATCTTCCTCGTCAGTATTCTCCCAATTATTTCGTCCCAACACGATATTGTTATTTTCTTGTCTTCATTTTCATCTGATCCCTGCGGATTTGTTTCTTCCTTCTTCTCTTCTCGTGATAAGGTATTTACTTCTCTGTTCAAGGTGCTGCAGTTGTCCTGGGTCGCTGCGTCATTCCCTTTGGCATGGGCGCTTAGCTGTCAATTCGAACGTTTATCGGGGTTTGGTGGTATTTCGTCCACCTCTTCTGTCTGTATTCTCTTTTCTTGTTCAGCTGGTTGATAGTGGTTTCTTTGTTGAAAATTTGTCGGTCTATTGGTTCTCCAGTACCCGTTCCGGTTGTCGTTATTCCCTCTGTAATAGTTGTTGCCGTTCCTGGGTGAATTATAGTTATTGCCACATCCTCTTCTAAATCCATAACCGGTTCTTTGTTGAAATCTATTGTCGTTTCTTGGTGCGAAGTTATCACATGGTTCGTAATTATCGTTTCTTCGTACTGTGTCTTGTGGATTCCACTGCTTTTTGTTTTCGTTTTCACGTGCGCTTCGTCTTTTTCTTGCGTCATCTTCCGAAAATATGAACTCTAGTTCCCTTAGAGTACCTTTAAATGCTTCGACGTCATTCCCTCCGCGACCTACTAATGATTGCTGGTATTTCAATGGTAGCTGCATCGCGCATAATTTAATCAACTCTCCGTCACTGTATGGTACATCTAAGCATTGATTTTTCTTTCCCATTAATTAGAAACGTCCCCTTTGATCATTTTACACAGGACTGTGCTTTAACTGACACACAATATTTTGTTAGCGCAACGCAATCTGACTTTCAATAATCCCTACAAAAGAATGGCCCTGACTAACATTAACCTATACGTTTCACAAATCACTTACCTCACAAAAATTTTGGTTACTCGATCTACTGCAATACAGCGAGCACCACTACTGCCAGCTAAATAAAAGATGCAAACTACGGAAGGCACTAACTACTGATAGGGATAGTTAGCAAATGAAAGATATTAATAGAGAACAAACAATGTATTTACCATAATAGTCATAATATATATAGCGGTTCATGACAAATTACAAAACTCCGCCATCTCTCTCCCCACATCCACCACTGCTGGCGGCTCACCTCCAACTGCGTAACGCTACGCGCTGTTCACAGCCAGTTGCCTAACACTACAATGGCGAGTATTACAACAATGCAAAGTAGCCACATACTGCACACAGCACAGCCAGTGATTTTCACACAGAGGTGGCGTTACCAATAAAAAAACCTGAACAGCCTACTTACAACCGTATGGTACATCTAAGCATTGATTTTTCTTTGCCATTAATTCGACAAATTTCACGGGGCTCTTCTCTCCTGAATTTTCGAAGTATGGGTTCTGTAATAATTCGTAATTCACTCTGTTCTGTGCTTCGCTGGACCAATACCGTGAGAGAAACTTCTCTCTGAAATCTTCGTACGATCGGCATGTCGCTGCAACATTCTGCATGGTTTCTGCGACTGTTCCTGACATGTGTGCACATATAAAGTCTAATTTGTGTGCTAGGGTCCAGTGTTCTGGTAATCGTACTCGGAATTGATCAATAAATGTTCTTGGATGTAACGAGTTTCCTTCTCGAAAGTGTTGAAATTTTATGACTGTGAGGAAATGATCGTTGTCGTACTTCGTCATAGTTCCATATGAAATTCGCGATTGTCGCCACTTGTGTTTCTGATCATTTCTCCCGTCGTTCTTTCCGGTTGTGGTAGATCCATTGGATATTGTCCACTGTAACTTTCGCCTACCCTTGCGTAGTATCGTTGGAGTGGTACGCAATAATTTTCTTCTATCGGTTGTGAACGTGTAGCTGAATGCATTGCACTGTACTCTTCGCGACCCGGCTTTCCATTGTCAGGTATTGGTTCGGTATCTTGTCTGGCTAACCCTGCTGCTTCATTGCACGATCCAAACTGTCTTGAAACATACATTTGTGGTTCCGCACGTGTGATGACGTTTGTTCATCAAGAATTTCGAAACGTGTTTGTTGCTATGCATGCTGTCTGATTTCACGTATGTTACTTTCCGCCAGTGATTGGAATCGCAAATGCGTAATATCTTCGTTAAATGCTTGTTTTTCCGGTGCTGTTACAGATACAGATGTGGTTGCAGACTATGTGCTTGTTCGATCCTGTTCACTACGCTCTTCAATGGTTTGCAACAACTCTGTTCGCAATTTCTGAAATTGTCGCATCGTTTGCGCTTCTGTTTTAACTATGCGGTTATCATATCTTTTCAGCGCTGCTTTTGTGATACGTTTGTGTAACACACTGTTTCCAACAACTTCACGCGCTGTACCTGCTGCTTGTCTAGTAATTTCTTTTATCTGTTTCTCTAGTTTCTTGACTTCTCCCTGAGTGTTGTTTCGTAATGTTTTGATCTCGTCCTGAAAATCATTACGCAATGTTTGTACGTCCGCTTGTACCTTGTCAATGTCTGTTCTCAATTGATTGTGACCTGTTATTAAGTTTCCTATCACATCTCGAGATTCTTTTGCCTCGTCTTCAATATGACTTAGGTGTAACTGATTTTTTTTGCTTTGTTCTTTAATCGCACGCATTTGTCTCGTGGTTTCTGCATTCTGAATTTGGTTCGCTATGTCTTTATTTTGCCTTGTCATGGTTTCCGTAATTTGTTGTAGTAGTTCTGCCAGATTGGTGAGTTCTATTGCGTTTTCTTCCGACGTCCTACACTCTGTGTTTTCGCCCAAGTGTTGGTTCGCAACCGATTGCATTGAACTGTGCTGTGACACGTTTCTGCTCGCATTCCTTGTACTCTGTGGTGAGGGAGCTCTGATTACTTGTCCTATGGGTTCCACGTATTCAAGACGCAAGTTAGAATCCTCATCGACTGTCTCTCTACTTTCCTGCTCCTCTGTCGTATGTTGACTTATGTTTTCTATGCCTTGACGTTCATAATCCTCGTTATAGTTCCTTATGTGTCCTATTTCTCGCGACACTGCGCCGTCTGTTGTACTGTCCTCTATTCTCTGTCCATTTTCATGCTGGGTCTCTACCTCAAGGTCTCGATCTGCCATTGCTAATCCTTCCGAATCTCTTATTTTCTGTTTTAAAAGCAATTCACACGCCCTACTTCGAGTCAACATGCGCTCATACGATCTCACGCATTTCATAAACTTTTTTTTCAGACGACTTGACACTTATTGTACCCAAAACTGACAATCCATAGGGGCAGAAATCCATTCCAGTACGATTATGCCATAGGTGGTAAATCATTGGAAGCGGTAACGACCGTAAAATACTTAGGAGTTACTATCCGGAGCGATCTGAAGTGGAATGATCACATAAAACAAATAGTGGGAAAAGCAGGCGCCAGGTTGAGATTCATAGGAAGAATTCTAAGAAAATGTGACTCATCGACGAAAGAAGTAGCTTACAAAACGCTTGTTCGTCCGATTCTTGAGTATTGCTCATCAGTATGGGACCCTTACCAGGTTGGATTAATAGAAGAGATAGACATGATCCAGCGAAAAGCAGCGCGATTCGTCATGGGGACATTTAGTCAGCGCGAGAGCGTCACGGAGATGCTGAACAAGCTCCAGTGGCGGACACTTCAAGAAAGGCGTTACGCAATACGGAGAGGTTTATTATCGAAATTACGAGAGAGCACATTCCGGGAAGAGATGGGCAACATATTACTACCGCCCACATATATCTCGCGTAATGATCACAACGAAAAGATCCGAGAAATTAGAGCAAATACGGAGACTTACAAGCAGTCGTTCTTTCCACGCACAATTCGTGAATGGAACAGGGAAGGGGGGATCAGATAGTGGTACAATAAGTACCCTCCGCCACACACCGTAAGGTGGCTCGCGGAGTATAGATGTAGATGTAGATGTAGATGTACTTGTTGGGTCAGAACCAACTTGTCAACGATGTATCCGCCACCTATGCGCTTGCATTGAAGATAAAACTTAATTCTAACAATTTTAAAAATTCATAACTTAATGATGCTATTGTCTCTGCTAGAATGTCTCACTATATATCGCTGCAGCTAGTGTTTTCAACTATTTATGCCTTAAAAAAAAATTTTTATTACGAAAATTTTTTAACAGAATATTTTTCTGACCTAGTTAGGTATGTGGCCGACCATCAATCATGGTACTTTACCATCCTGGCAGGGTCGCCATGCTCTAACATTCTGCATGGTGTCTGTTTGTTCTATATCGTGTCTCCCTATTACTTTCACGCAACGACGCTCTGAGCGTGTTTTTTAGGGAGTTGACTAGTTTGAACCTGGGACCTGTTGCTGGTAAGGAGACGCCAGACCACACATGGCATGTAGAGTTCAGAAGAGTTCAGTGCGACTAGCGATGATATAACCAAATACTTAATGATTTCAGCGTCAGCTCCACTGCACTCCCTGTAAAAGAATCATAATACTAACTAAATTTAGTGGAAGGGGCTCAAGGCTTTCCTATTTTTAGTTAGCTGGTAAAAATACCGTCGAAAAAGCAGTTAAGTTTACCATTGGAAATTTTATTCTGCTCACAAAACATTGTTTATAAATTGCACTATTGATAAAAGGAAACGTTTTAATGCAGGATAGTAAAAACCAACTGCGTTCAACAAAAATGTGAACGAATATTCCCTGAATGGGTTTCCAAGTTATACAATGGATCGAAGGATGACCTATGCCGTATCACATCTATAATCTAGGTTCAAATTAAGTTTCACGAAAGAGAAAACTATCAAAATGGTCTACAGTGACCCTCAACTATCTATAATTAGTTATATAACTTGTCGTAAATTACAGTGGCTGATGTGGCTTCTCAATAACTATATAACAGAAAAATCATCGTGTTTCAGATTTTTCCTTCAAGTGGCAAATGTGAACACCATGAGTTTTAATTGACGATCGACACAAGTATTACGCAAGAAGGGGGTGTAACAGATGAGACTTCTGCAGTTCTGAGTGAAGCATTATGCGCTGTTATGCGGCATCGCGTGCATTCATTACCTTGTCGGTGTTTGTCAGGGGGCGGTGGTCAGCACAGCTCCACTCACCTCGCCGTCTCGGAAGCAACTCTCCCCTAACTTCTCCTTACTACAATTTACTGAAGTTGGTTTAAAAAAAAACTATCTGGCTGTGTTTTCATCTGACCAATCAGGGTCTCAATGTTAACCTTAAGCACTGCCTACAAAAACTCTGTCTATCCAATGAGAAACGTTATACTCTTCGTGGTGAAGCAATGTTTTTAAAGTTTGCAACGTAACAGAGATCTGAAAAAGTCTCACGCTAAAACTTGCAGCTGTTGTGGTACTTTTAGTGTTACCGTATGATCTATACGGTTCTTCTGGAGGGCTCTAGCTTTTAACATGGGCTGGGGGTGGTCCTAGCGGTTAGTTGGTGCGTGGGTTTCCGTCCCTTATTGTAGGGCCTTCCAGCTTAACACGGTTCTGCTCTCGGCTTCTGTTCTCGTTTCTCCCCTCGGAACTGTGTCTGTCTCACGGTGGGAAGGTATGATATGCATTTAGGCATTCTTGTGTTAGTCTGTGGTATTCCATTTGCTCACTCGTTTCTCGTATTACTTTTGTTAATTTAATGTCACGATTTATTCGGAGCTATGTGACATACTACTGGATTTGCTTATCTTGCCAGGGTTTTCATGTAAGGTGTTGGATTTGCCTGACACCTTACTATCTATCCATCTAATCTTCAACATTCTTCTGCCTTAATCTGGCATGTATTAGTTTCTTTTATGTTTGTGAAGAAGGCTAGATTACTCTAGCTGAAACCTGGGTAAAGACCAGAAACATTTCGTAACTGAGGCAGATTTTCGACGTATTGATTTCTAATACATGTTTACTGTACTGTGTAAATAAAAATAGTGTCTATGTACAGCTCTTTAGTGGACAGTTTTCCACCCTTAAACTAACATTTTCCATTTTCTGATTAACCGAAATTACGGATCACCTGGGTTCGGATTAGCAACACTTTGCTGCGCTGTATAATATTCCCGCTTACTGGAATTTGTCATAATTGCAGGACGTTTTTCTGAATGGTAAACGTGTTTGGAGTGCTTTATTACAGTTCTTCGTTGCTCTGAAAATATTTTTTGACGTAGTTACTTGTAAATGCAAATTCTGCCACATTTATTGATATTATTATAATCGACGTTTATAGTACAATATTAATTTGCTGATATCATTTACGCCCGAAGACTAACTATTCAATGAGTGGCTTACATAATCGACTTTTGCGGTCAAATCGGAAACATCATTCACCTACTGGCAGTCATCAATTACTCTGTACGTCAAATACCCGGTGCTTCAGACATCTTCGATTGGATGAAATTTCCTGCTCAATATTGGGCATACGATGATGGGCTGCGAGCTGTTTACCGTTCTCAATGACTGCCCTGTACTCAGTTCTGATCCTGTTCTGTATAAACGAGCGTTCAAGAGGGCTGTTCCCTTTGTGTCAATTTGGTGCTGGAGTCTCCGGGGAGAGATATCTCGGGCTGTCGTTTATCACAGACGTTACCTAAGGTTCTATCTTCGATTTAAGGTAAGAATCTAAACTACTATGATATTTTGTTTACTGTAAAGTATGATTTGACATTTATTTGAAAGTACACTTACTATGAACAAAGTGTAATTAGCGGAGCAACGAAAAACTAATATTTCACTGATCGAATTTGGTTGTGATCTATTTCTTTAGTCTGAGTGTGTTCTATTTGTCTACACGTAACATACCTTTTCATGTGCCAGTATGTCAATAAAGTATATTATTCATGTTTGAAGTCTCTGTGTTCGTTTAGCATTTCATGTCGACACTATCTCGTGTATATGTATATATACTCAGTTCTTCATGTATGTTCATTGAGCCGTGGTAAAAATTGCTGTATTGAAGAGCGCGCCGCAGCATGTAGTGTGAAGCAGTCGCCCTCCGTTTCTGGCGGTGGCGCCGCTGTGGCAATCGCAGCTTTGGTGTCTCCCTCTGGTGGGAAAGGG
Source organism: Schistocerca americana (assembly GCF_021461395.2). Classification (NCBI taxonomy): domain Eukaryota; kingdom Metazoa; phylum Arthropoda; class Insecta; order Orthoptera; family Acrididae; genus Schistocerca; species Schistocerca americana. The sequence continues at coordinate 305,421,287 of NC_060126.1, read as the reverse complement.
TTAAGGTTGCCTGCTCACACGCATTTAAGGGGCGCTATGAGCTCGCCAGTCGGTCAGTCTGAGTCTGGGTCAGTCTCTAGGCCGCATTGGTTAGGCAGTTAGTGTCTGTCTGTCGTTCGGATCAACCTTTAAAGCCGGCAAACGACAGTCTTTCCACTCCGCCAGTAAGAGAACTCAGCGAGTGGTCGCCCGGTCGGGGCTTAGTTCCTGCATCTGAGTCTGCGCGTTAGGCCGCCACTCTGCTCGAGTTTGCTCAGGCAATGGTCATTGGCGGTTGGATCGATCGGTTGGTCGGTCGAGCACTGAGACACAAGATGACTTGGTCGCCTTGAGCGTCGGCGCATGTGAGGTCGCCACGTGAGTCCAGTGGGCCGCGGCGTATAGCGAGGGGTAGTGACTTCGCGGTCGACACTAGAGCAACAGGAGTCAACCCACGACATAAATGTGGCCGGTGCTAGCTGCGACGCCGTGAGACGGGAGATCGGCGCGCCTTCCTGCGTTCGTCGAAGCGGCCGGCAGCGTCGATTCGGGAGAGCGATTTGGGGGTGCTGCACCAGGTCTTCTCGAGAAATCGCAGTTTACTAGAGGTTAAGTGATTGGTGACAAGTTGTTTGTTTTACTCTTGTTAAATTCTACTTGTTTTCTTGGTGATGTCACCGGCCATTTTGCTTTGGGTTCGTCCTACCATTCTTCTCCGTATGCCAACCCGCGGAAAGGTGGTTGTTCATAAATTGGGTGGTCCATTTTTCCCTTGTGGAGTAGGAGCGTGTTAGAGCAACCTGAGGTTCGGGTTGTTCGGTAATCTCCCTATCAATCTACCGTACGTTAGTAACTGCCTCTTTCACGTTTGTCGGATTTTGTGTGTTAATGAATTTATTGCTTGGAGTGTAACGGCCTAATACCTGAAATATCTTTTGATCTTTGGAAACTTGCCTATGATATTGAGAGGCAGTATCTGAGTACTTTAGAGCATGTTAACTATTGTTTGGCCAACCTTGTAGAATTTTATGTAAGATTTCATTTCATGGGCTTTTATTTAAATGATCATTTTAGTACATAAAGTTGCCACCATTTCATCGTAAGTCTTTCCTTAGAAGTTAAAATCAAGTTGCACCTTCGGTGGAAAGGTTAATATATTAATTGTTAGTGTTATGTACCATTTCCATCCCTCCTATGGGGGGGGGGGGGGGGGTGCATAGTTTGTGTGCTTGTGTAAATTGTTAAAACTCTTAGTTCAAAGTTATTTGTTGTGTTGCAGATTTGTACCAGTGTAGTCATTCAGAGGCTGTTGTTAGCGGTCGTAGCTAAGGCCGTGTCGAAAGGGAGCGGCAAGGTTCTCTGCCCAAAAGCTAATACATTCAAAACTTGTTTCTTTCTGCCTCTGAATAAATTGTAACTTTGATATTTAGAGGTTGCTTTCTGATTATAATTTTAAATCAGTTTCTTTTTAAAAATTCTTTTAGGCACTATCAAAGTGAATACAATTCCCATTTGTTAAAAGGAATTTGGTTATGGTTTCATCAGTTACTCCCAGGCAACTACATCCATGCTAACATAGTGTGATTAAATGTGTTAATGTTCTTGATGAATCGCTAGTAAATAAAATAAATTCTTAAGAATATTCTTTGAAAATAAATCACGGTTCATATCGAGTTCTTTTGGTATTCTCTGTAGTATTTGTAATGCAGTTTCCATTTTCTCACCTGTATGGTATCAGCCTGTTAGATGTAAAAAAACACTGGACTGATTACTGTCGCTGTTTTTTGTGTGTTCTTGAAACTGATACTGAAACTTTGCCCTGTTTGGCCGATATCGAAATAGCCTGACAAACGTAAATCCATTAGTTGTCTTTCACAACATCCAGGGAACCATCATGAATCGCAATGACTTCAGCGTAATTACTTTCTTTGAATAAAAGTGTCATTTCTGTTCGTCACCTTACATATTTCTTTCTGGTACATTCTGTACAATACTGTAGCACTTTGTTCTATGTATGGTACAAGTTTGCCCACTAGTGTATTATCTTGACGCGTACGATTTCTATCAAACTGATAAGTGATGATATTTACTTATCTACTAGGTTTTTCGTCACTTCATTCGATTCTTGAAAACTGACAAAACTGACTTTGATGCTCTACAGCTATTTTTTCAAGGAATCTTGCGTCAGGCAGGTCAAGTCTCAGATATTTCACTTATCGCGTAAGTGCAGAAATGCTGACGTAAAAAAAAAAAAAAAAAAGGAACGATTATCGTATTGTACGCACTAGCCATTCTCCTCTCCTCCATAACGTTACTTAATATAAACATTTTAAAAAATACTCACCACGATAATGACAAGAGCTACGGTAGATTCCAGAAGTGCGATGACGACGGTAGTTTCAAGCTGCTGCCGTACGAGGCTGCTGCTGCTTGTCTTCTCACTGCGACCAACGGTGGCAGCTGTGTGCGACTGGGGTAGCCCTCATCAGTGACGGAACTACCTGGACCTTCGAGGATTCCAGACAAATCTCATTCCAATGAGGTTCAGTCTACACACTGATGCCAATATTCTCTCCGCCACTGGTTAATCGTCGCTGTATTTTCCTCTCACACTATGCCATGCTGTCAGTACTCACGGTTTGGAAACGACGTAATTTCGAAGTAAAGATTACATTGCAATCGATTTTGAGGTCATTTCTCTCTCTCTCTCTCTTTCTCTTATTTTTTCAGCTTTATGAACACTTTGGGAGGAGTCCGAATCTCCAAAAGTCTCCCTCTGACTACGCTAATGTTAACTGGGAAACTTTATTGACATACTATAATACGATAGTACGAGGGCAGTTCATTAAGTAATGCAACACATTTTTTTTCTCAGCCAATTTTGGTTGAAAAAATTTCTTGTGGAATATTTTCAAACATTCCCGCTTCGTCTCGTATAGTTTCATTGACTTCCGACAAGTGGCAACGCTGTACGGAGCTGTTAAAATGGCGTCTGTAACGGATGTGCGTTGCAAACAACGGGCAGTGATCGAGTTTCTTTTGGCGGAAAACCAGGGCATCTCAGATATTCATAGGCGCTTGCAGAATGTCTACGGTGATCTGGCAGTGGACAAAAGCACGGTGAGTCGTTGGGCAAAGCGTGTGTCATCATCGCCGCAAGGTCAAGCAAGACTGTCTGATCTCCCACGTGCCGGCCGGCCGTGCACAGCTGTGACTCCTGCAATGGCGGAGCGTGCGAACACACTCGTTCGAAATGATCGACGGATCACCATCAAACAACTCAGTGCTCAACTTGACATCTCTGTTGGTAGTGCTGTCACAATTGTTCACCAGTTGGGATATTCAAAGGTTTGTTCCCGCTGGGTCCCTCGTTGTCTAACCGAACACCATAAAGAGCAAAGGAGAACCATCTGGGCGGAATTGTTTGCTCGTCATGTGGCTGAGGGTGACAATTTCTTGTCAAAGATTGTTACAGGCGATGAAACAGGGGTTCATCACTTCGAACCTGAAACAAAACGGCAATCAATGGAGTGGTGCCACACCCACTCCCCTACCAAGAAAAAGTTTAAAGCCATACCCTCAGCCGGTAAAGTCATGGTTACAGTCTTCTGGGACGCTGAAGGGGTTATTCTGTTCGATGTCCTTCCCCATGGTCAAACGATCAACTCTGAAGTGTATTGTGCTACTCTTAAGAAATTGAAGAAACGACTTCAGCGTGTTCGTAGGCACAAAAATCTGAACGAACATCTCCTTCTTCATGACAACGCAAGACCTCACACAAGTCTTTGCACCCGAGAGCAGCTCACAAAACTTCAGTGGACTGTTCTTCCTCATGCACCCTACAGCCCCGATCTCGCACCGTCGGATTTCCATATGTTTGGCCCAATGAAGGACGCAATCCGTGGGAGGCACTACGCGGATGATGAAGAAGTTATTGATGCAGTACGACGTTGGCTCCGACATCGACCAGTGGAATGGTACCGTGCAGGCTTACAGGCCCTCATTTCAAGGTGGCGTAAGGCCGTAGCATTGAATGGAGATTAAGTTGAAAAATAGTGTTGTGTAGCTAAAAGATTGGGGAATAACCTGGTGTATTTCAATGCTGAATAAAACAACCCCTGTTTCAGAAAAAAAATGTGTTGCATTACTTATTGAACTGCCCTCATATATGTGGACTAAAAACAGTACTCAAATGAAAGACATAGTGCATAGCAAAATTCAGCCAGTGAAACAGAGCATTATCGTTGCTTATCTAATTATAATTTATAAACGTACAGCATATACTTTGTAAATATACAGTATCAATATAAATTCACTGTCATTTACATGAAACTGAACTATGAAATAAGAGTCAAAACATATTCTATGCGTTTGTAATAAATGCATATCACGGAATCGCTGGAATTAGACAATGATAGTTTACTATAGAGGCAATATAGACGACAATTGAAACTAATGGTAAGTACCAATGTATAGTTTCAGTGTATAACTATTCACATGGACAACGATCATATATGTAGATTGTCTAAGCATGTTGTATTCCCAGGTTATTTGAGAACATCAGGAAAGCCTAAACAGCTGTCATAACAAAATATTGAACTAACTGCAGCTAGTCTCGACGTTTCCTTTTCAGAATATCATTTTATGACTTGTACTGTACTACGGGCTCAATCGAACGAAAAATATTAATCATATCGTCGTATGAAATAATGGGGAACGTTCTGCGATATCTACACTAAAAATTGCTCACATTCACTGGTCATACCGGACTCGAGAGTCCATTACTGCAGCAACGTATTTTCGCCATCTGTCCCTGTCTTGGGCTATTTCCTCCCATTCACCTTCAATACCTAGGCTCCTCAAATCAACCATCAATTTGTCCTCCCATCTACGCCTCGGTCTCCCTACAGGACGTTTTCCTTATAAGTTCCCTACCAGTACTCCGCACGCTGCCCTGCCCTCATCCATTCGAGCTACGTGACCCGCCCATCGCAGCCTACATGATTTAATAATAATGATTATGTCGGGGCTTGAATGGAGTTCTTGAATCTCATAGTTATGCAGTATTTCGCCACTCTCCGCTAATGTCATCCCTTTTTACTCCAAAAAATTTTCTCAAATTTTCCTAAAAATTCAATTACTAAATTTAAATGAGGCCATAAGTAACAACAAACGAAGTCTATAACACAAAATTATTTTGTCATATGTCTGCATTCAAGAAACAGCAAAATCCAGCCCAAAAATACAAAATAGAACTACAGATCAAGAAAGTGGATAAATCAAGAATTAAAGGACAAACCACAATATGCACATTGTGCACTTATGATTCAGTAACAGCGTAACCCCACTGACATTTGATTACATTAGCAAATACATACATGCCAAATAAACATATCGCATACTAGTAGCAAAATTCGAAATATATACAAATTTAATAATCTAACTCATTACAGTAATTTTTTAAAGAGGCCTTGTTATTTCTTTCAAAGTCTATTAATTTCATGACCACAGATTATTTAAAATTTAGTTAATTATTAAAGTCTATGTTTATCCTTTAGTTAAATTGCATTAACATCATGAAAGATGAATTGCGTTTGTTGAGGCTAACATATATTAAAACTGGATAAGAATCATTGTGGTGGATTCTGAAGAGCTCTTAGTTCACCAGCGACTCTGCTGAACTTTCTCCAGTCGCCTGTAGATTGCATCGACACACTAGATGATATAACCACAGCATACAAAACACTGAAGAGGGAAATCTACACAAAATCATCAATATCAATTTCAGTTTTACACACAGATACAAAACTCTAACAAGTATGATGAATCAAATCTACTTACCAAAGATTTGTAATGAAATACAGAAGCAAAATTGTAAAAAAATTCTATAAATCATCTGATAGCTACAACAAATGTTGCATTTGATATGGCAAACCCAGTAATGAAAAAACAAAATGAATTAACAGTTAGAGTTACAAACACCATGGACAGGTAATCACGTAATAAGATAATACATAATAAACAACCAAAGGTGGAATACACTAATCTCGAAAGCACATATTAAAAATTACTTGCAAACGATGTAATAGCATTCAAATTAAACAATGCAAATAGCACTAATAAAAGGAATCACAATGATGATGAACTACCAAATAATCCAACAAATAAATATGCAGTATAAACTAGAGAAAAGTATTGAAAATTTTAATGGGTACTAACAGACTGTTAACATACAACATGTGTTATAATAAATCAAGCCATGCCAGCATTATGTGCTCATTCAAAAATACATAGGCCTTTAGAATTAAAAGCTCTTAAACTTTTGGTAGAGCGCATTGCCCCATATTGAACAGTAGCAATAATCCAACATACCTCATCTATAAGAAACTAAGCAAATTACTATCACAGCTGTATACTTACATAAAGAAATACAGAATGAATATCTCACATAGTTTAGCAAAACGAATAAAATACGTACAGATTCCATATAAAGACATATTTATTTCTTTTGATACTGCAAACATACATACAAATATACCAGTAAAAGTAACTAAAAATATTATGTAGCTCAATCTTTTATAATACAGAAACACATCTTCAAAAGAAACTCACGAAATTATAGACTTTCTAAAAATTTAATTAGCTCGTAATTATTTCGAACTCAATTACAAAATGTACACCCAAGCAGATAGAGTAGCTACGAGAAAATGTGTAGCTACCACAGCAGCTGAAAATTTCCTGAAAAAAACTGCAAAACATTTTTCAACTCTCAGTTACCAATAATTAATATAATTATTTACTATGATAAATATGTAATGCTAATTGGTGGAAATGATAAAAAATTCAAAGAAATGTACCAAATACCAAACAACCTACAGTCCAAAATCAGATTTACTGCGGAAATAGAAACAAATAGTTCAAAAAACTTTATTGACCTAAAAATTATCAGAAGCCACAACCTCCGCACGTTTGACATTTCCAGAAATATTACCATTACAGATAACGTTATAAAAGCCAGTTACAGTCAACTGAAACCACAAAAGCATGCATAGTTCCACCCAGCGATCAATAGATTAATTAATTTACCACCATAAAAAGCAGCAACTAAAAAGAAACTAAAAATATTCTGTTCGTTGATCATAAAAATGATTTTGACCCATCGTAGTAAAAAAATTGCACAAAAAGCACACGAAACCGAAACACTACTTAATAGACAACAGCATCTAAGTGGACAAAACTTAAACCAGCAGTAATGTACGTACCTAGAATTTATCTAGGATGAACGCCAAACAAGGTAAATGCACTATTCAAAATTATGTACATCCAACTAGCCTTCAGCACCAACAGCAATCCCGCAGCAAAACTGCACTCAGACAATACCAAAGTCCCAGAATATATTGATCTGGGAATACACAAAATCACTTCTGACCACTGTAATGATTTCTATATCGGCGAAACAGGACGGTATTTTAGTATCAGATTCAAATAACACACCAGAAATCACGTTAGTAATCAATCTAGCTACTATCTGCGTCTAAAAAGCCAGTACAACATAGCTGAGGAAATTGAAAGTGCATTACAAATATGACACAGAATATCAAAAGGACTTACTATGTACATGCTTGAAGAACAGGGGATACATTAGTATGCATATATGCTTATAAGAGACGATCCAAATTCTAAAAGAACATGAAGATTTTAAATGTAAACTTTATCTGGAAAACATTAATGACATATTGCAACATGTAAAGGGGTCGCACGTGTGGACCTCGTACGCTTTCACTCATGTCAGTTTTCACTACTAACGGGATGCTTGACTTTCATACCTATTATTTCTTTGCTATTAATTATACTTTGAACATATTTCGCAGACTGTATTAACATATGCTGCTCAATGTATATACACAATTATATCATTGTACGACAGATAGATCAAGAAATATCAGACCATAAGCACTGAGATGCGTGGAAAAATGCCGCATTATGCATAAAGCTTTTACACGGCTGTTCTTTATTAATAAGACACTCCTACAGTCGAGTCAACTTCAGGAAATCCCTGACACCTTGCAGCGCTTCTGATAGCGCTTTTGGATCTAACTTCCCCATTCACATAGTGTGCTGTAGTGCACACTATGTTGTGTCTCAGTTTATCATTGTGGCTACACAATTACAGAGAGACACACTTAATCAGAACTCCACATTTATTACACTTACTGTTCTGAATCATATGAAGATTTTTAATGTAAAAGGCACAAGCCAACTAAAGGTCATTTAGTCACAAAGTTCTAAATAATATTATTTATCTGTCCCAGATTATAAATCCGTTCGGGGGTTGCTGGCTTGCAGGTACTCGTCCAGGAAGTGAACATTTGTGTATTACAATAGAACTCTCGGTGACACTTGTATACAGCTGCCTAATAACTCGCAAACAACTAACAGAAATCTCATAGACAACTTACAGACAACTCGAAAGCGTCACGAAGGCATCTCCCTTTCGAAGCCTTTAAACTACCCGATGAACAGAAGAAAACTGTCACGCTCTAGTTCAGTGCACACGATTTGTGTTGAAAGTAGAGCAGTCATATTGGAGAAATCTGTCGGAGTAGCACCATCCATGAGCTTGACCGTGATTAAGTTGTGGATACTCTGTTAACGTCTCTATGTCTGCAATGGAGGCCACTCTAGAGGCATGACTACTACAGGAGCTCGCAGTGTTTCTCGTGCACAGAAATCTTCCCCCTCCTAGGGGAGGGATGGTGAAGCAACGTCGATGTTGCGGGTATCACCTCGGAAGGTGTGTCGGTGGCAATCATTGCCTTGGGGTTGACGACATCGACCTCCATTGAGACGATGTTGAAACGCTCAGGCCTGTGTATAGAGACATGTTCCTGAGATAAGAGAGTCTATTGCTGCATGTGCTGCGGTTGACCAGGAGAGAGAGCCGAATGGAGTTGTCCAGAAGAAGATAACATGGGAGCATTCTCTTCGGTATAGAACACTCCCTGTCGTGGACGGAACAAGTCTTTTGTGCCGTTTGATTCTCAAATATGGAGCGACCCAAGAGCTTGGTCATGCATGATTGCAACCACAGTCACTTGCCCCGTAGAAATATGGAGGCAAACACCTGGTCATACCACCCGAATTTGTGTCTGCACGACCACTACAGTCAACTATTTTGACAATAGACGGAAGGGTCCTTTGTCGTCGACGATGTAACTTCTCCGTTAGAAATCGGTAGTCTTGAGGTGTGCTGCGATATGAGGATAAAAATTCAGTTAAGGTATAATCTAGATTGTGTTGATTAAGCAACTGATTATTTCGCGTCATGTCCTCACAAACTTGACAGCAGAGAATTGGATTCTGGGTGAAATGGTACCGACCGAATGTGTGTGATGCGTTTGCCTCGTAGTATGTCTGCAAACTCCACAGACGAGAGTTGGGTACCGTTATCAGGAACCAGTTGGTAGATATCATTCCTGATAACGCTTGAATCTTTTTTCAGGAGGTAATGGAATCTTACAAAGCATCCACGACAAAGAGCACTGAGTCCATCCCTTTCACCCCCCCCCCCCCCATCCCTACCTGCACTCCAATAATGGCCCTGCAAAATCAATGTCTACCATTGCCCCACGTTAAGCAGGGAAATGGAAAATACTTCTTAGGCGATGTGCTTGGTGGCATTGGTAGAGTGCAAAGTTAGTAAGGCTGGGCTCCATATCTTTGTCACTTTCAGCCCAAAAAAGATATTCACGGGCAATCCGTTTTGTGAGATCGACGCCCCCAAGAACTCTGGTATAATAAATGCAGCACACGTTGTAAGAGGGCCCTTGGAAGGACGACTCTAGTTACCCCATTCTCATCGAGTAAGTGGAGAAACACCTTAAAAATTGTGATTTCATACCTTGTGTGTTAATATGAATTATCCATGGGTTACCAAGTATCTTCTTATCTAACTGACACTGTGTTTCGGCGTGAAATTTGATATCCTGCTGAACAGGGTCGCTGGGGGAACAGATCAGCAATGGAAGTAGCACTAAAAGAAAACGTTCCACTGTTACTTTCGTATCAGTGTCTGTGCAGATGCATAATTCGTTTGTAGCATTGAATGAGGCGTCCTGCTCTGCCGGAAGACAGAAACGTGTGCAGGAGTAGGATGAGGCGTGGTGATATAGTACAATATCTCGTTGCTATACACACATAAGAATACAGCCCACCATTGAAGAAGCGTTAGGATTATCTGTGGAATGCCATTGCCGGCATTGAAGATGGGTTCGTTAACAGGAGAAATCTTTGGCCACATACGAAATCATGAACCGTATTGAGAGAAAAAACAAGTGCCAACGACTCTATTTTTGTTTTATTTGGAAATAGTTTGTTGGCACCACACAGATTCTGATGCGCCGTTCCACACTACTTACTTTGTGCGAAATTACAACTTTAAGCTCATTGTCTGCAACATCAGAAGTCACAATAAGGAGGTTCTTGCAATTGTAGTTAATTAACATTGACATTTGGTAAACGAGTGATATCAAGATTTTTCGTAAAATGTAGTGAATGGATCAGAAACGGCCGTAACTTTCGGAATAAGTCTACTGTAACAGCTGAGCTGAACCAGAATGGGTTTCAGCTGCTTCGTGTCAGTGGAAGGAAGCAGCTTCTGAATGGCCTAAATATCTTAAGATCTCATACCATCAATAATTTATATGTGTCCCAGAAAACCTAAAGTGTGGTAGTATACGCTAACGCTAACGAGGAAGTCTCACTTTTACATGTTGCACATAATATTAGCTCATTCTAATGCTGGAACCTGTGCTCCAAAATTCCCTGAAAAATCAATCGTGTCTTTCCCCATGACGATGATAAGACCAAGACAATTGGCAGTTGCCTGAACGCCACTAGATAACAGTTCTAGATATTGCTGGAAAATGACTGGGTACTTGAATGCTAGAGAAAATGCGAACTTTTATACCAGAAAAATCCAAAGGGAGTATTAATCGCGAAAACATGTTGCGACTTTTCGTCTAATGGTAATTGTGGGTAAGCTTTTTTTAGTTTATATGTGGAAAAATTTATACTTCTGGGCAACGCAGCAATAATATTCTCCTCTTTGCAGACTAGATACGTATCCACAATCATTTGTGCGTTAATTGTGGGTGTAAAACTTCTACAGATTATCAGGAATGCTTTTCCCTGCCACATTGTAATTCCAAGTAAAGTTCATCACTCAAAGATAAAGGCATATACACCCATTGCGAACCTATGGTACTGCTGTAGGCTTCAGCGTGATATGCACTTCATAATCCCTCACACTAATAATTTTTCCATCAAATATCGTCGTGTACTTTCTTAATTGTTTCTAAGGACTAGTGTAGGTATTGCAGTCCAGAACTATTTTGGGCGGTCGTGCACAGTTAGACACAGCTTAGATAATACATCCAGACTAATGGTATTATTAATTCCTACGACTTAACAACCCCATGAACCTTCCTGTGATTGTGGTATCCCTATACCGCACATTCAGGCAGAATTGACAACGTACACTGATGTGATGAAAGTCAGTAATTCCTCTTAATATCGAGTAGTTCCCCCTTTTTCCCGGCGTAGTGCAGCACCTCAACGTGTCATATACTCAACAACTCACAATTTTTCTTCCACCAGTACATCGTCTCCTACCTTCCAAATTTCACAGATGTTGTCCCGTGAAACTTGTAGGACTAGCACTACTGGAATATAGAATATTGCTGAGACATAGCTTAACCACAGCCTGGGGGATGTTTCCTGAGTGAGATTTTCACTCCGCAGCGGAGTGAGCGCTGATTTGAAACAGTTTTAATCTTCCAGGAAGTTTCAAATAAGCGCACGCTCCACTGCAGAGTGAAAATCTCATTCTGGGAACTCGTTTGAAGTTCCCTGCAGAAATATCGAGCCTTGCTACTTCCACAGCCGTCCATAATTATGAAAGTGTCACCGGCGTAAGATTTTATGCACGATTTGACATCTCGATTATGCACCATTAATGATCAATGGGATTCATATCGGCCGATCTGGATAGCCAAATCATTCGCTGGAACTGCCCAGAATGTTCTTCAGACCAATGCGAACAATTGTGGACGGTTGACACGGCGCACTGTAATCCACAAATATTCCATCGTTCTTTGGGAACATGAAGTCCTGAATGGCTGCAGATTACCTCAAGTAGCCCAATATTCAGTTGGACTAGAGGACCCAGTTAATTTCACGTAAACACAGCCTACATTATTATGGAGCTACCACCATCTTGTACAGCTCCATGTTGACAACTAGGGTCCACCGCTTCGTGGGGTCTGCGCCAGACTCGACCCATACCAGCAGCTCATGCCAATTGGAATCGGGACTCATCTGACCTGCCCACGGTTTTACAGGCGTCTAAGATCAGAACAGTATGGTCGCGACCCAAGGAGAGGCGCTGGAGACTGTGCCGTGCTGTCTGGAAAGGCACTCGCGTTGCTTGTCTGTTGGCATAGCCCAGGGGTTCCCAACAAGATTTTCCCGAGGACCCCCTCATCGAGCATGATTGGTACCTTGTCATATCACAGTATCGAATACCTGTTGATTGTGGTCTTCAGTCCTGAGATTGGTTTGATGCAGCTCTCCATTCTACCCTATCCTGTGCAAGTTTCTCCATCTCCCAGTACCTACTGCAACCTACATCCTTCTGAATCTGCTTAGTGTATTCATCTCTTGGTCTCCCTCTACGATTTTTACCCTCCACGCTGCCCTCCAATGCTAAATTTGTGATTCCTTGATGCCTCAGAACATGTCCTACCAACTGGTCCCTTCTCCTTGTCACGTTGTGCCACAAACACCTCCCCAATACTATTCACCTCTTCTCCCCAATTCTATTCAATACCTCCTCATTAGTTATGTGATCTACCCATCTAATCTTCAGCATTCTTCTGTAGCACCACATTTCGAAAACTTATATTCTCTCCCTGTCCAAACTATTTACTGTCCATGTTTCACTTCCATACATGGCTACACTCCATAGAAATACTTTCAGAAACGACTTCCTGACACTTAAATCTATACTCGATGCTAACAAATTTCTCTACTTCAGAAACTCTTTCCTTGCCATTGCCAGTCTACATTTTGTGTCTTCTCTACTTCGACCATCATCAGTTATTTTGCTCCTCAAATAGCAAAACTGCTTTACTACTTTAAGTGTCTCATTTCCTAATCTAATTCCCTCAGCATCCAGTCAATAATCCTCGTTTTGCTTTTGTTTATGTTCATCTGATATCCTCCTTTCAAGACAAATTAAGAGTCTTTTTATACGTTTTCTATTTAGCCATCACTGTTATTATTAAATTTTCGATTAATGCTCAAAATCTTTGTCTTCAAATTTGGGTGTTTAGTATAACAAACTCCTTAAAAAAGTAAAAATTGAGTATGAACTGAAAATGACAGGAAAAATTTACAACTGAGTGTATTAGTCTTTCAGGTGTTCTACACTTGAGATAGAATTGAACAGACACGTGTGAAAAGTAAGAAAACACTAATTTCTTAGAATGTATTATTTATTTGAAAAAATAGTTACAACAGAGCACTCCATCAGTATACAGTCAGTTTTAATTTTCAGTTCTTAATCAGATGAGTTGAATCTGACCTTTGAGTCCATCATTTCTGAAATATTAAGTTCAGAATTTGAAACTTTCACTATGAAATCCGACCACATGTCTAGCCGATTCCTATATTTGTTTTTGATGAAACACATGGAAGAAAATGCTTGCTCACACCCATATGTGGTTGCAAATGGAAGGATCTTTTTTATTGACTTATCTCCAAGTTTCCTGTAGTCCTTGCGTGGTGATGCCCAGAAGTTTGTAATTTTATCACCGATGAATATGTTTATCGTCGTACCACAGCTGGACAGATCCACAAGTTGATCTTGCGCTTCTTCAGTGAGGCCTTGCATTTTGTCTATATGTTCACAGCTGAATGGATTCGAATCCGTCTGTCGTCAGGGTCACGTTCAGGGAAATACTCTCTAAAAGTGGTGGCTACGCTGCATCGATGCTCGGCTACATTTATCTTGATCTGATAACGCAAACTCTCCTCTGATGACTCCAAGAATTGTCTTTAAGAAGAAAAGTTAGTTAGTGACTCGTTTTCTATCCTTGGCGGCCAGATCTGACCATAGTACTAATCGTATCCTCAACTTTGAACATGTCTACATTTTTTCCTTGTAAACTCAAGTTTAACACATTCAAGTGTTCAAGCACATCAGCTAAGTACGCAACTGAGCAATGCCAAGAGGAGTTAGTGAGAAAATCCGCGTACTTTGTGTCAAGAAGGAAGATACGAACGTCGTCTCTAAGTTCAAAAAATCTTGACAAGATCTTACCTCGAGGAAGCCATCTTACATCCGTATGAATAAGAAGTTGCTCATGCTCACTGCCGATCTCTTTACACAACAAAGAAAATAATCTGGATTGCAAATGTCGGGTTTTAATGATGTAGTTGATGATTTGAACTGCTTCGTTAAGTATCTTTCGCAAAGGTTCTGTCAATCTTTTGGCTAATAAGGCTTTAAGGCTTCACGACGAATACAACAATGAGTCCTTTTCACCTCGGGGGCTACTGCTTTGGTACGAGCTAGAAGTCCTTTTTTTTTTTTTTTTTTTTTTTTGGCCATCCATTGACTTTCCTCCATCCGTCGACAAGCCTACACATTTTCCCCAGGTGACTTCGCATTCATTGAGATAATTACTTAATGCATTAAAAATATCGTCTGCTATTGTATGCAGTAGTTTGCATGGAAGAACATAATCTTCGAACACTTGGTCCCGTAAGAACCGCGCGAAGCGAAAACCGACATTATAGCTTTCTTTGATATGTCTGTGCTTTCATCCAATTTTAGAGCGTACATGTCACTCATGCAAAGTCTACACAGCGATGTTTCTTCGATGTTAACTGCCATATCAGTAATTCGTCTTTGAACAGTATTATTTGAGAGCGGGACAGTTCCTATTACCTTAGCAGCTGCATCACCTAACATTCTCTTGCTAAGTATTTATGCTGATGGCAGTATACGTTCCTCCACACTTAGCAACAATCTGAACCACCTCGTAAGACGCAAGGGTTGCATTTTCATTTACATTTGCACCACAGTGTTTGGTAATTGTTGTACGAGATATTTTCAACTCTCCTAACTTATTTTTGAAAAATCTAATGACTTACTGTTGTACTCTGTGTGCTTTGTTTCATATTGGTACCGGAGTTTTGCTAGTTTTATACATTCATTCGAAAGGCTCTCATAGCAAATTACACATTGAGGTTTAGGCTGTTGCTCAGTTCCAATGAACGTAAAACCGATTTCCAAGTAATCAGAGTTATATTTTCTAATTTTTTCAGTAAGGTTAACACTGATCTTGGAAGGGTTAGGTTCAAGGGACGCCGACGATTTAAGTTCAATGGACACTGTCAACTTCGGTTCGAGAGCCACTGACTTACTTGCTTGAAAATCAAATGCATTATCTTGCTCTTCATCTGTAGGCCTTTCTCGTTTCAGCGAACCACTTTCTAACCAACACTCCATTTTTAACCACGCGAACTGTAACATCCGCGAGAAACAACGCTTTACAAACACTACTGTCTTAATACAAGGTATTGAATATGTAAACAACACGGTCTGTGAAAGCACTGGCAATAAATTACCAACGGCCGATTGTCGTCTGAAATGCGAGATTCTGTGTAAAGTGACTGTTAGTTGTCAGCTGCAAAGAGGCAGCGCGCGCAGTCTAACGGCATACAGCAGAACTATTTGCCTCTATCTAATTCTAGTTTTGCGCTAGAGTGTGCTAGTGTTCGTTGGCCCTAGAAAGACGCTAGACGCAGAAGTTAGCGTTGCTGAAGCTCTGCTCTAGCAGGAAGCGGCCAAAACAAAAAAAATCTGTTATGATAAGAAATATATTTAATATATTTCTTATTCTAATAGCATCTTGCGGACCCCTCTGGCATAGCTCGCGGACTCCTGGGGGTCCGCGGTATACCTGTTGGGAACCACTGGCATAGCCCATATTGCTGAATTTCGCAGCACAGTCCTAACTGATACGTACGTTGTACATCACACATCGATTTCTGCTGTTATTCCACGCAGTGCTGCTTGTCCGTGAGCCCAGACAACTGTACACAAACACTGGTGCTCTCTGTCGTTAAGTAAAAGCCATCGAGCACTGCATTATCCGAAGTGAGTGTTAAGGCCGACATTTGGTATTCTCAACTCACACTTGACACTATGGATCTCGGAATATTGAATTCCGTAACGATTTTCGAAATGGAATGTCCCACGCAACCAGCTCCAACTACTATTCCGCGTTCGAAATCTTTGACTTCTCGTCTTGTGACCGTAGTCGTGTTGGGAACCGTTTCACATGAAGCACCTAGGTAAAAATGACAACTCCATCAAATCTCTGCCGCTTTATACCTTGTGTACGCCATCCTACAGCAATCTGTATACGTGCATTCCGCTATTCAGTGACTTTTGTCACCCCAGTGTAATATTATGCTGTAGATAGTGCAACTCGTTAACGCGTTCCTAAATATCCATAACTGCGTCCCGCCTAACACCTGTAAGCCTGTAAATTTAAAACTGTGTGACTGAGCCTGTATGAATGCGAATTGTAATTGAATTCCGTTGACAGCCATGTGTAAATTTAAAGGTTTAGTGCTACATGGCAAGATTGCAGCGACTTAAATATTTTCGGGAAACGAGCACCCTTAAGTCTTGGGCAGTGCATAGACTTACCCCCTTGAGATGTGTGTCATTCACTTTTAGTCTCCTTCTAGAACTACAAACGTCAACCTTATGAATTTTTATCACAGGAATTTACTTAGCATTGGCAAAACAGCAGTTCGCAAACTTCTGAATAATGATACGGTACATAAGATTGCCATAGCGTGGACTTTGTAGGCAATATTTCTTCGAAAACGGAAAAAGTTATTTAAGAAACACAAAGTTAATGGCATCTTCTGTTCACCAATGGAACCGAAAGCTCTTCTGGGCTCAGACTATTTTGTTTTCTGAAGGCTTATTGTGTATAAGGTTCCTTGTAGCTGTGGGAACATCGTCGACACACTCGTCTGGGCCAGCCACAGAAATCTGCAGTGGTCAAGCGTTGTCTCAGTGGGGCACAATGTGGGCTACTAAAATACCAGAATCCTCTTGCCGACTGCTTAGTGCTGGGACAGTGTAGTTAAGCATGAGGTGAAAATTCATATTTCGACATCTGATGAAGAGAGGCACAGGATACCAACGAAGAAAAACATGGGATCAAAAGCTGGAAAACTGAAAGTCTCATCGATCAGAAAGGGAAGCTGTTGGTCATACAAGGGATGAGCTGCGGTAAATCGGATGACGAAGGCAAGGATAGTCACGTCAGCGCGGATGCGTGTGTCATGTGGCTCACGACAGAGGGAGTTGGGGAGGTCGAAGGCAGGGCACAATATGACCAACCACTATTTCGAGTGCGCCCAGGCTCTTGCTTCATCGTCCGACATTTGGCGTAGCTGTCAGTCCTGCACCAACTCATCCACTTCCCACCTTCCTGTCCTAGAACACGTTCGGATCCGCTACATTAACAGCAAAATTGCGTCCCAGCACCCAACTTTCCCACCCATTAATCACAAATCGAGGTACGCGGCTGAGCCACTGCACCTCTATGCCACCTTCCACGCACCTTCATGCCTCATCCATCCTGTCCGGACAGAATTTCAACCAACTCCCACGATGAAATCCGTCACGATGTATACCCGTCTTTCCAACCCTACAAACCACGTTCCGCATCTCACCTTCCTTCTACTTTGCTCCCTCCCACTTCCTCCACCTTGCTGATTTTCAGTCGCTTCCTGCGGTACCACAGAGGCCCATCGTCATACTCATCACTCCATCTTCTTCATAATCTTGATCATTTTATATGCATCATCAGCATCATCAATACACAATACAATCCACAGTATCATCGGTGATCTTATTTTCAACGTAATACGAAAACATTTAGAAAGTGTTCGATAACCTTCAATGTTGTCTACCAGTGGTTTTAAAAAATTTTTAAATTTTCATCTTTTTCTCTATAAGAAACGTACATATTGTCCACCATTACGTATTTTTTTAAGAAATCATCTCTTAGTGTCATCTATTTTCATGTATTTTAAACCATGTTTTCAATTTGTATTACCTATGGCGGAAGAGCAGTTTTCACCAGTTGCCAGCCCGACCCTTTTTGGAAAACTAAAATAACAGTAAAGGAAAGCAACATAGATGAGGAGTGTGTTCGTCGTACCAGAAGGTGTTGGTCCGTTGCGCCGGTGAAATACTTAGGCGATTTCACACCGACGTCTGACTTCTGGTCGAAGAACCATTTCTCAAACAACATAATGTTGGGTGAAGTAAAAATGCTGCACTTGGAGGTCGGCACGCTATCTCTCATTTAAGTTGAAGACGAAAGTGTATTTAATACAATCAGATCGGGTGCATTTTGAAAACAAATATATGAAAACGTGGAGCTGGCAACACTGTCACATAGTACTGCGCATAAGAATGTACACAGCGACGTGCATTATCCCAAATTACGGTAGCAGCCATCGCGGCTCGCTGGGTAGACTGCTGGAACATCAAACCCACATCCACCTTTGAGCTATCGTTCGAATCATCGTCAGGCTGCTTTGGATTCTTTGAATTGCATACATGTGTCTACTAACCGTTCAGTGCGCGCCGATAACTGATTCTCTCAAGTTTAGGTAGGGCGGCCTCCCGATGCGGTAAGCAAAAAAGACTACGCCGATGTTCATTTGGTGCTAGGTGTACCCGACAACCAAGTAGCTGCTGCTGCTCGTGCGTACGCTGCATGGTACCCGCAAAGGCGCCATCCCGTTAAGAATGCTTTTCATGGCCTGGTGCAACTCCTATGAGCAACGTAATCTTCGTCCACAAGTAATGGACACTGGTCGTCTGACGACTAAATGTTAACCACGAACAGGGGGCGTCGTTCTTGAAACAGTTCACCAAATTACCTCGGCGAAGTACCCATGATATTGCAAAACTGTTTCAGATATCTCAGACTCTGGTTGTTGAAGTGTTGTATGAAGAAGAACTCTTTCCGTATCATTACACGGTAATTCAACACCAGCTGTAAGAAGACTGCATCCGACGCGTACAGTTTTGTGAATGCTTTTGCACCAAGTGGAAGATAACGAACATTTTATAGTTGACGCGATACGGACTGACGAAGCCAGTTGCACTCGTTTAGATACACTACTGGCCATTAAAATTGTTACACCATGAAGAAATGCAGATGATAAACGGGTATTCATTGGACAAATATATTATACTAGAACTGACGTGTGATTACATTTCACGCAATTTGGGCGCATAGATCCTAATAAATCAGTACCCAGAACAACCACCTCTGGCCGTAATAATGACCTTGATACGCCTGGGCATTGAGTCATACGCAGCTTGGATGACGTGTACAGGTACAGCTGCCCATGCAGCTTCAACACGATACCACAGTTCATCAAGAGTAGTGACTGGCGTCTTGTGATCAGCCACTTGCTCGGCCATCATTGACCAGACGTTTTCAATTGGTGAGACATCTGGAGAATGTTCTGGCCAGGGCAGCAGTCGAACATTTTCTGCATCCAGAAAAGCCCATACAGGACCTACAACACGCGGTCGTGCCTTATCCTGCTGAAATGTAAAGTTTCGAAGGGATCGAATGAAGAGTAGAGCCACGGGTCGTAACACATCTGAAATGTAACGTCTACTGTTCAAAGTGCCTTCAATGCGAACAAGAGGTGACCGAGACGTGTAACTAGTGGCACCTCATACCATCACGCCTGGTGATACGCCAGTATGGCGATGAAGAATACACGCTTCCAATGTGCGTTCACCGCGATGTCACCAAAAAAGGATGCGATCATCATGAAGCTGTAAACAGAACCTGGATTCATCCAAAAAAATTACGTTTTGCCATTCGTGCACCCAGGTTCGTCGTTGAGTACGCCATCACAGGCGCTCCTGTCTGTGACGCAGCGTCAAGGGTAACCGCAGCCATGGTCTCCGAGCTCATAGTCCATGCTGCTGCAAACATCGTTGAACTGTTCGTGCAGATGGTTGTTTTCTTGCAAACGTCCTCATCTGTTGATTCAGAAATCGAGACGTGGCTACACAATCCGTTACAGCCATGCGGATAAGATGCCTGTCATCTCGACTTCTAGTGATACGAGGCCGTTGGGATACGGCATGGCGTACCGTATTACCCACCGATTCCGTATTCTGCTAACAGTCATTGGATCTCGACCAATGCTAGCAGCAATGTCGCGATACGATAAGCCACAATCGCGATAGGTTACAATCCCACCTTTAGCAAAGTCGGAAACGTGATGGTACGCGTTTCTTCTGCTTAGATGAGGCATCACATCAACTTTTCATCAGGCAACGCCAGTCAACTGCTGTTTGTGAATGAGAAATCGGTTGGAAACTTTCCTCATGTCGGCACGTCGTAGGTGTCGCCACCGTCGCCAACGTTGTGTGAATGCTCGGGAAGCTAATGATTTGCATATCACAGCATCTTATTCCTGTCAGTTAAATTTCGTGTCTGTAGCACGTCATCTTCATGGTGTAGCAATTTGAATGGCTAGTAGTGTATTTTCTACCTCGTCAGCAGCCATTATAGATGAAAACAAAACCCGCATGTAAGCCGTGAATGTGGCTTAGAGGCTCGTTTTCACATAAACACATGTACTGGAATCGTGGGACGAGTACTTTTGGGCCCTTACGTTCTGCTGGACAAGTTGAAAGCGCTCCCGTATCTTACTACTCTATGCGATACTCTGCCTGACGCATTAGAGAACATTCCACTCGGTGTCACGCTAGAACGCCCAGTGGGTATCGCAAAGTACCTAGATCGCCGCACATAGTACACTAGCATATCTAAGCAACTGGCAGCAACGCCTTCTCCTTATTGTAATACTGATTCACCAACAGACACTCACATCTAAGAGGGGGAAACCATGGCAATATGGGGAGCTGTGCTGCCATCTTGGATTATACACTCCTGGAAATGGAAAAAAGAACACATTGACACCGGTGTGTCAGACCCACCATACTTGCTCCGGACACTGCGAGAGGGCTGTACAAGCAATGATCACACGCACGGCACAGCGGACACACCAGGAACCGCGGAGTTGGCCGTCGAATGGCGCTAGCTGCGCAGCATTTGTGCACCGCCGCCATCAGTGTCAGCCAGTTTGCCGGGGCATACGGAGCTCCATCGCAGTCTTTAACACTGGTAGCATGCCGCGACAGCGTGGACGTGAACCGTATGTGCAGTTGACGGACTTTGAGCGAGGGCGTATAGTGGGCATGCGGGAGGCCGGGTGGACGTACCGCCGAATTGCTCAACACGTGGGGCGTGAGGTCTCCACAGTACATCGATGTTGTCGCCAGTGGTCGGCGGAAGGTGCACGTGCCCGTCGACCTGGGACCGGACCGCAGCGACGCACGGATGCACGCCAAGACCGTAGGATCCCACGCAGTGCCGTAGGGGACCGCACCGCCACTTCCCAGCAAATTAGGGACACTGTTGCTCCTGGGGTATCGGCGAGGACCATTCGCAACCGTCTCCATGAAGCTGGGCTACGGTCCCGCACACCGTTAGGCCGTCTTCCGCTCACGCCCCAACATCGTGCAGCCCGCCTCCAGTGGTGTCGCGACAGGCGTGAATGGAGGGACGAATGGAGACGTGTCGTCTTCAGCGATGAGAGTCGCTTCTGCCTTGGTGCCAATGATGGTCGTATGCGTGTTTGGCGCCGTGCAGGTGAGCGCCACAATCAGGACTGCATACGACCGAGGCACACAGGGCCAACACCCGGCATCATGGTGTGGGGAGCGATCTCCTACACTGGCCGTACACCACTGGTGATCGTCGAGGGGACACTGAATAGTGCACGGTACATCCAAACCATCATCGAACCCATCGTTCTACCATTCCTAGACGGGCAAAGGAACTTGCTGTTCCAACAGGACAATGCACGTCCGCATGTATCCCGTGCCACCCAACGTGCTCTAGAAGGTGTAAGTCAACTACCCTGGCCAGCAAGATCTCCGGATCTGTCCCCCATTGAGCATGTTTGGGACTGGATGAAGCGTCGTCTCACGCGGTCTGCACGTCCAGCACGAACGCTGGTCCAACTGAGGCGCCAGGTGGAAATGGCATGGCAAGCCGTTCCACAGGACTACATCCAGCATCTCTACGATCGTCTCCATGGGAGAATAGCAGCCTGCATTGCTGCGAAAGGTGGATATACACTGTACTAGTGCCGACATTGCGCATACTCTGTTGCCTGTGTCTATGTGCCTGTGGTTCTGTCAGTGTCATCATGTGATGTATCTGACCCCAGGAATGTGTCAATAAAGTTTCCCCTTCCTGGGACAATGAATTCACAGTGTTCTTATTTCAATTTCCAGGAGTGTATATATAAATAATCATTTTCTGCCAGTTGCTATGATATATCTTCGATATGCTAGTGTATTATGTGCGGCGTTAAGGTACTTTGCGATGCCCACTGGACGTTCTAGCGCGAAGCTACTAGTATTACTTATCGCCGGGCGCTAAAAACGCCAGAGCGGAAGTAGATAAGGGACTCGGCTCGCTGCTGGCGGCCGGAAGTTGCGATCTGATAACTGGCAGCTATGTAAGTGACGTTTCTGGTAAGGCAGCGTCAGTCGTCGAGCAGCCGCACGTGCAGCAGCATCGACACAGACTAGTTATGCCGTGTTATTTTAGGAAGAGAAGGCAAGGCACGTGAGTTTATTATTTAGACGTTCGTTCCGTATTTCTCTTTTTAAGCAGGACATCATTTTGCATTTTGTCACATGTCAATAGCCCATCATATGACTCTGCTATCCATTAATCTGCCTATAGCCCAGCAAAGAATGATCTTGCGACTGACGATTTTTTTGCAAACAAAGTGGTCATTTAAGTCTGTAATAAGTTCACGATATTCTTAATGTTTAACTAAAGTAACAGAAAGAAATACACAATATATCGCATTGTCGAGATGTAATTTGGATACAATTTGATGCTTGGACAAAAAAAAAAAAGTAGGTTTGGTGGTAACTCGACTCGCACATCAGCAAGTATGCATATCCATTCGCCATGGCATTGCTGCTGTTATAGTCACGACGTAGCAGTAATATAAATCTTCTACAAACACCATTGTAGTCACTTGCAATAGATATTAACATCCGTCTCGTTTTGTATCTAGATTTGTAGAAATTTCTAGATGCCATGTATGTGTACTGTTATTCATCATTTGGATTTACAACTCCTTGTGTTGACCGTGTTTGCAGTTAAAATTGTAGGATGTGAGGTCCGCTAGTTCCGCAAAACACCGTTTGTTCTCAGTACCCAAACAGGTTGCAGCGATACTGTGCCATCATCATTTGATATCCGCTTTATTTATTCTGTAATGTGAACATTTTTATTAAATCATTACAAAATTATATATATGCTTAGTTCAAACAATAGTTCATATCATTTTGTTAATACTTTTACACTTGGTGTGCAATATTTTTCCGGATCACTTGTGAGTTATTTACCAAAAGTAACTTGTCATCTGCAACAAAACGACGTTGATGATTTCACAAAACCACACACAAACACACACACACACACACACACACACACACACACAGGAGAAATGGATACACAACAGTCTGCAAAGACATCACAAACAGCTAAGAAGCGTACAGGAAACACAAACACACACAAAGTTAAAATGTAAACAAAATTAAAATTTGGCCCTGAAATCTCCGGGGAACAAATGAACACTGACTGGGCTGGGAAACACAACTATCACTATCACACTGTGTTTTGGTGAAGTTAAAAGTTCTTTTACGACTTTATTTGTGGAAAATAGTTTTATATTTACGTATGCATCACGACACCTCACCATGATGCGGAAAATAAAATGGCTTGCCACATGAAAAACTAAGTAGAAACTAATATAGGCACGAAATGTCGCGACAAACTAAATTACGTTCTAGATGACAGGTTAACTCCCAGCATAATTTCTCATCAACGTTGTTTGGTTGCTCGTTTGGTTGCAGATGACAAGCGTGTCGTAAGTAATACACAAGTGATCTGGAAAAATTAAGAACACCAATTGTTAAGGTATTAACAAACGGTAACGAACTATTGTTTGAACTAAACATCCACATAATTTTGTAATCATTGAATAAAAGTGTTAACATTACAGAATAGATAAAACGGAAACCCACTGATGATGGCACAATGGTACTGAAACCTGTTCCAGCACCGAGAAAAACGATGTTTTGCATAACTGGCGGACCTCACATCCTACAATTTTATGAGTAGTGTGTTTAGATGCAAATTGAGTCACAAAACTGAATCAGAAAGAAGGTATATTCATTACCATCTGTGAGCAAGTCTCGGTGTGTGTCTCAGACACGTTCCAAATCAATTTTTCGACCTGAAACAACATGGTGTTTTCCTAAAATATTTGGATGAGTGGTGTACAACTTGAATGTGCAAACCTATAGACAGTGAATGATTGAAAGTCTTTCCCAGAGTAAACCCTAAATTAAAAGATAGTGACCTGTCCACAATATTTTCAAACACACCATTTTGTTTTTAGAGATATGTGTCTATAATAAAAAGTCTTGCAGTTGTAGAAGAAGACAACATGCAAACGGCTATTAGGGATACCACTGAAATCTATATCATCTGCAGCTGGACTAACTGGAAAGTCTGAGTACCGTAAGATCAGTTTTGAAAAACAGAACCATGAACGCCAATATGTCTGTGACGAAGGTAATATATGCAACACTTTCGTATTCAGCCAAGCGACTCTGACTCTTTGTTCGTCATTCACAAAAACATTTTGTAAGATTGATAATTGTACTAGTAACTAAAAGAATAGTTTTTCCCTCCCTGCAGCACTGTTTACGTTTTTATGCGTCATGTATCACCAGGTGGTACCTTAAGATGACCCGGAAGTGCTATTGCGTTAGGTAATTTCTTATTTTGTGGTTAGCAAACCTGTAGCTAATGGTATACCATGTTGCGCAGAAACAGCTGTAATGTTGCCAAAGGTTCATCCAGTCAGTTTTCAAGTAGGTGCTAGCCATAGTTGATATATTATACAGAAGTCTGAAATTCTCAAGGCACAGGGCCTGTAGGTCTTTGGTTGCATATGTCTATTCATTAGTGATGAAAAAACTTGAAGACTCACATGAGAAATTTTAATAATTCTCCCTTTTCAATTAATCAGGTGCACGCAACAAATGTGGGTTCATGTTTTGTATCATTGTATTAACCAATCATTTCATTCCTTAATTATTGTGCCTCACGAATCTGGTAAAGCTTACATGGTGTTCTATTTCTACAGTAATGTTCTCATAAAACTGGCATTCCCTCTTCATGTAGCCTTGGTTAGCTGTCACACTGGTATACGGTTACTTTGACTCTCCCCTATGAGTGCTCTCTCTTCCTACTTCTCTCACTTGCTTTCCAGTTATGACTATGCCAGATTTTATAGTGCTTCTCAGAAACTATTTTCCCGCGCGGGATTAGCCGAGCGCTCTCAGGAGCGCTGCAGTCATAGACTGCGCGGCCAGTTCCGGCTGATGTTCGAGTCCTTCCTCGGACATGGGTGTATGTGTTTGTCCTTAGAGTAATTTAGGTTAAGTAGTGTGTAAGCTTAGGGACAGATGACCTTAGCAGTTAAGTCCCATAAGACTTCACACACATATGAACATTTTTGAGAAACTGTTTTGTGTATGATATCCACAGACGAAAGTTGTTAAACTAAACTCCGTCCAAACAGGCCATGAAGGTCCAACGGTACTGACCGGCCGCCGGATTATCCGCAGCCTACTGGCATCACTGGATGCGCATGCCGAGGGGCATGTGGTCAGCACACAGCTCTCCCGACCGTATGTCAGTTTACGAGACCGGAGCCGCTACTTGTCGATCAAGTAGCTCCTCAGTTTGCATCACAAGGGCTGAATGCATCCCGCTTGCCAACAGCAGTCGGCATACCGGATGGTCACCCATCCAAGTGCTAGCCCAGCCCAACAGGGCTCAACTTCGGCGGTCTGCCGGGAATCGGTGTTACCACTGCGGCAAGGCTGTTGGCAAGATGCACGCTACAAAGACCTCTGTACACACTCTGTATCATGATTAATATTTTTCAAAGCTTAAAATAATAAGCAACAAATGTGAGACTCCCATAAATGTAATGATTAAATTATCATAATAATTATCTTAAATCAGAAAGAGCAAATAATGACGAAAGAAAAGGAAAATCGCCATCCATTGAGCACCTCGTATGAAATGAAGATTACGTAGCAGAAAAGTTCCTCTCCAACTAAAGCCTACGTAAAATAAGCAGTTATTTGTTTTATCGAACTTTCGTCACCAATTCTAATATAATAGGCTACTTTAAAGTATGATTCATCTGAAAATTTATTTTGGCTCCAATGTACGCGGTCCAGTCGAAGACGCACCTAGTACATGTATATTAATTCCTGATTACCTATTGTCGGAGCACTCAGAAATGCCGTCAGTATTGTAGGAGGTACGCAGGACCGGTAGCTTAGGCACAGAACTGTATCTTGGCACTTCCTGGTCACGTGATGTTCAGCAGGTGACGTATGCCTTCCGTCACGTCTCTTTCGTCGGTATCGGTAAATCTAGGAATGACGTTATCGTTTGCTCAAAGCTACACATGGGTGGAAATATTTTTCAAATGAGGGATTCTTCAACAAATTATGTTTCACTCATCAGGGAAATGCAGTACAGTCATGCCCCGCACTAGTGAATCAGTGAATGATTGCTTATACTAACCAGTAAGGCAGTGGAACATGTAGTCAATCCTGCAACTCTGTCCGCTTCTCTTAATACACTGAAAAATCTATTCGTTACAGCGCCATAGAAATTTGCGAGTCATAAGAGTCTGCCAGTTTCTCTTCAAACTTCAAGTAGTTTAATTCACTAGGGTGTCACCTGAATTACCTCGTTATAGATCTATAAAGATGCGCCCCAGCACAGGCAACTAATATCCCTGTACTCACTTGACCAGAAACCCTGTTCTTCCTAACACGGGAACTTTACTAATTCTGCTGTATCTAATTTCAATACATCCACTTCTCTTTTTTAAATTCTCTAGCTTACCTATCCGATTAATGGGTCTAACACACCACAATCCGACACGCTGAATGCCACTTTTGTTTTTCCTGATCACGACATCCTCCTGAGAAATCCTAGCGCGGATACCTGAATGGGGTACTATTTTACCTCCGGAATATTTTCCGCAACATGATTCCATCACCATTTAACGATAAGGTACAGCTGCATGCCCTTGTCAGAATTAACCACTGTACTTTCCCTATGCTTTCAGACGTTCGCAGTGTCACACAGCATAGCAGTGTTGGCTAATTTTACAAGGTCATATGGGTCCATCATCGAGACTGTGGCCCTTACATCATCATCCAGACTTTTGTGCCTGCATATATAAGAAATTTGAATGTAGGCGTTGTGGGTAAATAAATAAGACTTTTGGGTGATATAAATAGGTGTGTCGTCCTATAGCGAATTTAAATTTATGGGAAGTTTTGTGTTATTTACAATTGCGTGCTAGAGAGCGCAAGTGCTACATATAATATTACATGAAATACTACTATTTACCCGTAAAATACGTTAAAAGCATTGTCTTATTATAAATAATTTTCGCTCGGTAAGTAGTAAGACTAACCAAACGCTAAACTAGCACGTATACCGATCATTACTGGACTGCATGTACCACATTAATCTCTTGTTTTAAATACTGATGGTCTAGGTCATTGGTAGAACTTCAGTATTCGAGAAAGTTACAACATGAAATGATTAAATAAAGGTAAAAGTTACAGTTTAAGTACAAAGTACTTTTTTGACAAGTTGCAACATTGTTAAGGAAACGAAGATCTCTGAAATGTCTGGACTAGCAGGACAGAGCAGATTAAGTTGTGTAAAGGGGCCAAAATAAGATGCTGTCAGTTGTACTCAACATACAAACTTTATTTTTCAATACACAATTTTACAAGGATGCGAAACACTCAAAACTTCAGATCGACGGAAGGCCACACTCAAAATCCAAAACACAAGGCCTAAGCAAGAAATTGAAATACAAGGTTCTTCTGGAGGTTTCACCCAAATTTTTTCTCTACATCCTCAAGCTGCATATTAAGCAATAAGAAGAGTTTCAATCAAAAGCAGATGGCCTACCTTGAAACATTTCGTGCAAAATTCGGCTGAAGGCGCCATACAAAGGCATAAGAATCTGATGTCTTAAGGGCAAGACAAGAACATTAATGTAAGAGACATTGAAACTCGGCTGAAGGCCGCATATTAGCAAATAATTTAACAGCTTTAGTCCCAGAAAGAAGAACCGCAATTTTAAAAGGCAGAACGCTTCTATAAATAATAACAACCTCATACCTTCAGGGAAAGACAAGAACATTAATTTAAGAGATATTGATACTGGACTAAAGGCCACACTTCAGTCGAATAACTAAAACCCAAGCAGTGAAATTACTATGTAACACACAAGGAACGGCGCTCAGAAGTTCGCAGGGGTTGGCCTGAGACTGTAACACTTACGCCCGTTTAGGTGAGACAGGCAGCCTGTCCAACGACTTCTTAATCTGAAGGCAACCCAACCGGCAGACAGCCAACCGACCAATCAACAACATCAGTTCCACTCCACGCAAGCAGCAACACGACCACAAGATTTCAATACAACGAAACACAGAATATTTGTGCCCACAACGACCAGCAACACCTCAGCTGTCGAACTACACGCCGCGCTGGACAGCAACAACAAAACGAGGAAAATACACTGCCGAAAATTACGTCAATGACCATGGCAGGTAACCGGAACGTCAACGGCCACAAGGCTGAAAATAACACTGGTCAACTTCAATAACAGGGAATAAATTACGTTAAGTTAAACTCCACTGGAAGACGGCTGGAATCTTGGCCGACTTGAATACACACACCTTGATGTTCACGGGAAAGTCCCAAAAGCGACAATCAGGATAAAACGAAGGAAAGTAAACAGTCGAGGCTCTATAGTAGGTTAAGTGAGGATTCAACTTTCATGTCCAAGATCGGTGGGCGACGAACTTCGTAGCACTCGCAAGCAACACCTCACACTCCAACCGCGCGTGCACACCGCCAGCGGCCCCGGCCAAAGCATGCGCGACGGAGACTTCCTTGCTGCTCCACGCCAACCGACCGACTGGTCACACATCGCCCAGCCAGAAACTATATCCGCCATACCAAAGAGAGTACAGCAGTATTAGTATCGATACACGCTGCTGATGCCACTCATACAGATGTCAGAAACATTATCGCAATAATCGCAGGAGAAATAAAACCACAGAACTGCAACCAAGGTTTAACCCAAAACAAGCATGACACGAGCCAGCCACCGATCAATCTCTTTTGCTGAAGTGAATAAATTTTAACACCTAAAATTGGCCCTCGTTTCATTCTATTTCTTGGTCAAAATGATTATAATACATAAATTGTAATATGTAAATTTCACAGCCTATGCCAGCGTACGGTTTAGACTATCGTGATGTATACAATGCGATTATAATTAATGCTCCAGTTTCAAAACGCTATGAAAGACGATCCACAGCTCAGAGTTACGTAAAATTTGTGCTAAATAATATCAAAGAACGGGAAAACGTTATGCAAGCAAGAAAAGAACGAAAATAAACTAACAAAAATTTCACTATTAGATGCTGCTGCAAGCGGAACACTATGAAAAATAAAAGAAGTGGAATACAAGGCTGTTAGTCAGTTTGCGACTGAGACAGTCGGCGTGCTTATCTCAACGCAGGTTTGCGCGCAAGAACTGTGACAGAGCACCAGTAGCTCTGCAGAAGATCTGGGCCCTCGAGGGTATGAGAAAAAGCGTTGATCTGATGTCTGCCAAGGGTCTGGAGGAAATTATTACGAAATTCAGAAAGGAAGGTTCTTTTAAAGTTCAGTATGTCATAGGGAGGAAAACAATTGATCTGAAGTCAGTAGAAGAAATGGCCACACCACTGTAGGGGGAATCGAGTGGTGACGTGCAAACATGCAGTGTACGTGTAACACTTACATCGATTAGAAGTAGGCTTAGATTATGTAACTGTGTATCTGCAATTATGAAGTGTGTATTCTGTGTTATTTAAACTCCTTGATCTGTGGCAAGAAAATTAGAGTTTTGTAATGTGTAAATGAAAAAAAAAGAATATGTTAAAATTATATATTATTAGAGTATGTGTATGTTCAAAAAAAGAAAATGTTTATTGAAAGCTGGTTCATGCTTAGGGCTCTCGTATTTATAACATGCAAAAATTGTAGGGAAGTCCCCCCGCAACGCAAGTGGAATGGCGCGATGTAAAAGGTGATTCTGGCGGACGAACTGAGCTGCCCCTTTGTGTGAATAGCACGAAGTATGTGTTTAGCCGTAGCACGGAACACTTCGACGGTGCTAAGAGAGGCAATTGGAAACTGCTTTACAAAGGATTTGCCTCGGATGTGGATCTGGCTATTATTTGGTATTCTCGGCATAAAGGAATAGCTCTAATATGTTGAAAATACGACGCTACGAAGAGATTTTATTGAGCATTCGAATATAAAGAGCCGTGAGTACAATTAGCCGCCATGTCGCTTGCCACCAATCTGCGTCAGTGCTTCACTAACTCCATACATTCAGTAACATATATGGACATGTACCAGTTAACTTATGTGTTGTTTTAATAATAATCAGAAAAACATAAATTCGTGTCCAGAACTATAGTTTCTATCCTGATTACGAACCGATGCAGGGTCCTCACCTAAGTGCTACTAAAACCGAGTATCCTGATATAAACGATCAATTCTTGCATTGAAGTGATTAAAAGTAATTTTTGTCTAATGTGAAAGAAATAGTACAAGTTAAAGCTAAGACCACAAAATTAAAGTTGGATAGGTTATTGCTAAAGTATTCTTAGTTTATTACAACATATAGTTTTGTGGGATTACAGTGCAAGATTATGTAAATATTGTTGTCTAAAATACCTGTTTATCACGTGATAAAAAAGCAACTAAGTTATGCTCATTTTCAAATATAGTGTGGTTTTGATTTCTATCATGCATGGTTCCTTTTTTGAAGTTAATTAAGCCAAGTATTGTATTTTATGTCTTGCAGAGTAAATTATGAACTACTCCAAGTGAAGTGAATGATCAGCTTTTTCAATCAGGCTTTCCTATTCTAATAATCAAATATCATTGACTAGTGAAACTAAACTAGTTTATTGGTCTCCTTCATATTCTCCATCTATTGGGAAAAAAATTGAACTATTACTGTTGCTAAGGAAAACTGAAATGTGTAGAAGAGTTTAAACAGTCTATTGATGACATTATTCGTGTTAATTTTTTTTTTTCATGTCGGTCAAGATAGTTCTGCACTTCATGCAGTAACATTTCAGTATTTGATTAAGTAATGCTCTTAAGTGTAGCTGTCATTAGTATGAGCTTGGTGCCAAATTACTTCCTATAAATTACTGGTATGTGTGTTATTGGTAACTGCTGCTAAGCGCAGTTCAGAGTGCACTGTGTAAGGTTGTATCCTGTTCGCTATTCAAAGGGAAATCTCAACGAAAGTAACTTCAATAACCAATATTCAATTTTCTTATACATATATTTCCAAATTAATGCTCCTAATTGGGCTGGCGACCGTTCATTTTTTCATTCATTTACGATTTTACCACTTTCATTAACTCCCAAGATTAAAGTCCGTCTGTTTTTCCTGTTAACTTGACCAAATTCAAAGTTATAGTCCGATGCCTTTGTCCATTAGACACACGCGAGGTCAATCTTCTAAACCCTCTCAGAGGGTAACATTAGCATGTCTCACGTTAAAGTGATATTCGTTAGTGTTATACATGGTTATCTGCCGGAACTGACGACACGCGTGTCAGTACGGCGCGCAAAAGCATCCTTATCACCATCCATATAAAATTACCCCTGTTCATGAGTTGCCTTATGCTGTCCTACCAGTAAGACCAACATTCCCTCTAGAATTTCTTGCTCGCATGGAGGTGGACAATGAATGGTCAAGGAACATTCGGCGGAAAGACCAAGCTCAAAAATGGTTCAAATGGCTCTGAGCACTATGGGACTCAACTGCTGTGGTCATAAGTCCCCTAGAACTTAGAACTACTTGAACCTAACTAACCTAAGGACATCACACACATCCATGCCCGAGGCAGGATTCGAACCTGCGACCGCAGCGGTCGTGCCGTTCCAGACTGTAGCGCCTTTAACCGCTCGGCCACTCCAGACCAAGCTCATTTCCATCTCCAAGGAGATGTAAATACTTTGTGTTGCCTTAGTAGAGCTCAGCTTTGCGCCTTGAAGCAAACATTAAAACATTATGGTAACACCTTAGGATATACCAGCATAGTACGAACTCAATTATAAAATATGGACAGTGGAAAGTCCGCTCTCTCATAAACCGGTACCCTTTCATTCTACTGAGGTAGCTGTGTAGAGCGGGTTGACGGGATCGCTTATTGTGGAGGAGATGGGTATTATTACATGTACCGTCATTAATAAACACTGAGAGACATTCTGTAAATGTTATAATCAAGAACAGATGCCAACAGGTGTAGCTTAGTAGTAGATATCCTCACAGTAGTGAAGCAACTTAATGATTTAGGAAAAACAAGTCTTTCTGTGAAGACTATATACTAATTAGGTTCCTTTCAGAATAGCTGATGAAATAGCTCCATTCCTAAAGATCACATATAACAGCTCGCTCGACGAAGATCCCTACCCAAAGACTGAAAAGTTGCACAGGTCACACTAATATTCAAGAACGGCAGTAGAAGAAACCCACTAAAATACATATTGTTAGTGTCAATATGCAGCAGGATTTTGGAACATATATTGTGTTCCAACATCATGAACGGGTTATTGACACACAGTCAACACGAAATTAGAAAACATCGATCTATGAAACTCAAACAGCCCTCTACTCTCACCAAGTGTTGAGTGCTACTGGCAAGGTATTTCAAATTGATTCCGTATTTCTGGATTTTCAGAAGTATTTGCACACTGTACCTCAGAAGCGGCTTGTGGTGAAACAGCGTGTTGTGGAATATCGTCTTACTTATGTGCCTGGATTCGTGATTTCCTGTCAGACAGATCACAGTTCGTAGTAATTGACGGAAAGTCGTCAAGTAAAACAGAAGTGATTTCTGGCGTTTCAAAGGTAGTGTTACAGCCCCTACAGTGTTAGTTATCTATATAAATGATATAGGAAACAATCTGAGCACCCGTCTTAGGTCTTTTGCAGATGACTTTGTTCTTTTTCGTCTAGTAAAGTCATCAGAAGATAAAAACTAACTTCAAAACGATTTACAAAAGGTATTTGTACGGTGTGAAAATTGGTAATTTACTCCAAATAATGAAAAGTGTGAGGTCACCCACACAATTGCTATGAGGAATCCGTTAAACTTCGGTTACTCGATAAATCAGTAAAACCTAAAGGCCATAAGTTCCTGGGGATTATAGTTACGAACAAGTTAAACTGGAAAGAACACGTTAAAAGTGGTGCGAGGAAGGCGTTTTATTGGCAGAACCATTGGAACATGCAACAGAGCTATTAAAGAGACTGCCTACATTACGCTTGTCCGTCCTCTTTTGGAGTACTGCTGTTCGGTAAAAAATGGAAATTAGCGTTTGGCGTCATTGGCCGGGAGGCCCCTTGCGGTGCAGGTCCGGCCGCCTTTGTGACGGTCTTGTTACATTCGACGTCACACTGGGTGATCTGCGCGGCGGATAGGGATGAAACGATGATGAAGACAGCACAACACCCAGTCCTTGAGAGGAGAAAATCCCCGGCCCAGCCGGGAATCGAACCCTGGCCCGTAGGACGGTAATCCGTCACGCTGACCACTTTTTTTTTTATTTGTCGTGTTGGGACGCACATAACTAAAAACAGGCTTATAGTTGTAGCAAAAGGCATAAAGAAAGAGAGCAAAGTGTTGGGCTAAGGAAGCCATGAAACAAACCCTAAGGGTGGAATCCATATCGGCATTAACAGGTGCTACATTTTGCACCGGATAGGAAACAAAAACTCTGAAGACCTTTTCTCACCGGGGACAATAAGAGGAAACGGGGCACATACTACTAGAGAGTGCGAGGGTTCACGACGAAACTCTCCATCTGCTGTACCATCCAGGTATGACTTCTCGTAATGACCAAGGCAGATCCCACGTTGTACCGTGTAGTGTTCTATCATCGTCTTGTAATTTTTGCTTCTCTTACCCGTGATGTTCCAGCTACGTGGAGGGTCGTGGAGCGCACTCCACAAATAATTGGAAAAATACTGTCCATACTTTGGAATACGGAGGATCTTGTAATGTTGTTCCTGCAAATAGTTCCAAAAGTCTAAAGTGTCCTTAGTGCCGTCATGAGACAAATAATGCACCACATGTCCACGAAGCCACGTCATGGCATTAGTTTTCGTGCGTGGGAATAAGATAGTCTTGGGGTCGATATTATTCGGCGTTACTCGAAGGTAGTATGCTGACATTTGCCTCACTAAGTGCCACACTGCCGTAGACTCGCCACAGCTAAGACGGTGTTCATCGTTGTCTTGAACGCCACAGATCGTGCACGTGGGTGAGTCTACCATATGGATCGCATGTAGCCTTGATTTGGTCACCTGCTTACCGTTGACAGTGATATACCACATCGCTGAGACGTCAGTGTCCAGAGTTACGTGGTGAATTGTCCTCCATACTACTCGCCAGTTGACGTTTGGGTGCTTCCTCTCCACGACGTTATCGGGTCGTCCACGTTGCAGGACCCGGTAAGCCGTCTTTGCCGTCGCCGGTTGAGTCGCTGGTAATGCAAGTCGAACGTAACTGAGTTCGAGGTAAAAGACACCGATGTAGAAGAGCGAGGAGGGGACGTGGTGTATCCGCACAGGTGGCAACAGGGAGGGCGGTGCTAGTTCTTCTACTAACAAACCCGTCAGACTGTCCGGACGGCGGTGCCATTGCTTGACTAATGTGCTCACATATAGGTCTACCCCTCTGTCATGAACGTGATAAAGGCCAAGCCCTCCCCGATCCGGGGGAAGGGTGAGATTCTCATATTTTATCTTGAAAAGCGTTCCTGAACTCACGAAGGACCCAAAAGCCGCAAGTATACGGAGAGCTAACACCACCGGTGTAGGTAATATCTGGGCGATGTGCGGACGCTAAATGTGTGTTAACATACTGGGCCCGTTGTACGACGTCCAGGGCTCGTAGGAGGCATTTCGTAAAAGCCGTCGAATGTTGTGAGCAGCAGTTCGTCGTATATCGTCTGTAAAATCAATGCCGAGACATTTCAAAGTATGTCTGAGCTGTAAGGGGTTGACACTGTCCTCAGACAATCCGACCCCGATGTTCATCACTACCGATTCTGCGACGTTGATACGACTACCAGCGGCCATGCTATATGTCGCTATCCAATTCACTGCGCTAGCGGTGTCGTCGCCGTTGCGGATGACAATCACCACGTTGTCAGCGTACGCTTTACGTCGGAAAATGTGGCCTCGTATCGTCATACCCGTTAGTCGTTGGCGCAGGTCGCATAGGAGTGGTTCCATAGCCACAGCGTACAGTAAAGTGGAGAGAGGGCAGACTTGGCGTATCGATCGACAAATTGTGAGGGGCTGCGTAGGTCGGCCGTTGACGATCACCTTGGATGTCGCGCCACGGAGTAGTCGCATGACGACAGTGGCGACTGGCTGTGGGTACCGCTTACGTTGGAGGACCGCTTCCAAATAGTCGTGGTCCACTTGGTCGAAAGCTTGGCTGAAATCGATTGGCGCCAGTGCACCCTTCAGACGACATGCTCTCGCCAGTGAGATCAAGTCACGATATTCACTGAGTGCTGTTTGAATATTATTGTCGCCTCATAATGACGTTCGATCGGGTGAGATAGCGTTTCGTAAGGTCTGGTGTATCCGCGCCGCCAACAGGCGAGAAAAGGTCTTAAATTCGCAGTTCAATAGCGTCAACGTGCGGTAGTCCTGCAGTCGTGAGCCACCGGACGGTTTTTGAATAGGAATAATCATCCCTTCCACAAGGGCGGCAAGGAGTGGCACTGCCGGGGATAGTAGCTCGCGATAGATGTCCGTCCATCGGGTGGCTAATAAATATTGAAAAGTCCGGTAAGATTGCAAAGGGAGGCTATCAGGATCCGGAGACTTGTTGACAGCCTCTTTTCTAATGGCGTCGATCACTTCTTCTTCGGTAATTTCTTCCATCAAGGCCGCTTCCATTGCCGGGGTGACGGTGTCGGAAATTGTGTGTGAGACGTCCTCCAGTGCTGTCGGATCAGGGGTCTGAGCGGAATAGAGCTGGTAATAATGATCGTAGAACGCTGTGTTTATGTCTTGTTGCGTGGTGAGGCGACTACCGTCCTCCGTGTCGATGAAGCGTATCAGCGCTCGTTGGCGTCGTTTACGTTCACGAAGTACGTGGAACATCGACGGGCGTTCGCTCGTTGTCCGATCCTGCGTCCTCGAGCGGATGACCGCCCCCTCCAGGTGGCGTCATATATTAGCGATGATCTGAGCCTTAGCATGGTAGACCAACGTTTGTCGTTCCGGAGATGGCGTCATAGCATCGCAGTCGCGCAGTACCCTGAAGTAAAAGTCGAGTGTATGTCTGCACCAAGCAGCGTGGTCGTGACCGTAGGTTATCAACGTTCGCCTCAGTGCCGGTTTGGCGCAGTCCAACCACCAGCGGATCGTCATGGGATATGCATGGAGGCGAGTTTCATATGAATGCCACGTATCCTCAACGGCTTGGCGGTAATCCGGGTACGACAGGCTTCTCCACAATTGTTCCCGCCGCAGGGTGACGGCACAAATGTAAGCTGAGTGGCCCGAGAAAGCTGCAGGCCACAGTTCCGCATCCTGTGTTCCAGCGGCGAGCGAACGTGAGACATAGATCAGGTCGATGCGACTGGAAGAGTGACTCGTGAAGTGTGTGAGTCCCGGTCGGTGGCCGTGAAGATGTTCCCAAGTGTCCACCATCTGCACGTCTCGAATTAGCGTCTCGAGTTCCGGGCAGGGATCATGTCGTGGGAGTTTGTCCCTGGGCGCCAGTACGCAATTGTAGTAACCTCCAAACACCAGATGGTCGTGGAGGCCATGGAAGACCGGGGCGAGGCTTCCGCAAAGAATCGTGAACGTTCACGACGTTTGTCCGTCCCGGATGGTGCGTAGATACTGAAAAGGCGGACACCCAATACTGTGAGTGCCATTTCTCTTGCACCAGGCAGAAAGACGATATCGTCCGCCACTATCCCTTCCCGAAGCAGTACAGCGACACCGCTGCCTGCGGAGGAAGCTGGAGAGACGCAAGCATCGTAACCGTACATGCCTGGGAGGTTGTCGACGAACACTTCCTGGTGAAGGGGTATATCGATGGAAGCAGAATTCCACATATTCCTTATAGTGTTGATGTTTATAGTCGCAACGCGATAATTTTGAGGTCTATCCATAGCACCCGTGTTGGCCATCAATACCCTTGTAAGGTTGTCTCGTCACTGTATCTGATGGCGTGAAAGGATCAACACTGGTGGGGTAAACTCCCCCTCGTGTTGTCCGACACGGTGGGCAAGGAGCTTTCCTCACTGTCGTCTGCCCAGCCGCCAAGAAATACCATCGGCTGTTGGTGGCTGTTTGTGGCTGCTGTGGCACTCGGCGCTGACTCCATCGGCTCTACTGATAGGGAATCGGCAGCGGCTGTCTGCTTGTAATCCTGCTGTTCTGTGAGGTCGGACGGACTGAAGCCGTCACCATGGCGATTTGTTGGGTAGGATTCTACTGCGGCTTTTGTACCGCCGGTACCGTCGTCGGAGTGTCCACAGTCCATGTCAGACGATCGCTGCAAACACTCGTCCGATGGAGCACGCCGCCGTCTCTTGTGTTTCCGCGAGGAACGCTGTTTACGGACGTGTGTTTCAGTATCCGAATGTGGGTGGATTTCGTCCTCTGCTCCGGTGTCTGGAAGAAAAGCCTCTGACGGCACATCCCATAGGTCAATGTCCATCCTGGCATCCATGCCTTCTTGCAAGGTCGTCCGGTGATTACCTTCAGATGGGAGCGCCGTTGTAGAGGCCGGATCCGGTACTGGAGAATCCATCATGGACTCGCTATCGGGGGCGGCTATCGGACTGATGTGGTCACATCGGAAAGGGTTGCTGCCCTTGCAACCTCGGCATAATTTGAGAGGAAGGGTCGTCACCGTAGAAGGGGTCATAGATTCACCTGTCGGGATTTGAGTAAGCCGTCGGCGGAGACAATCCGACCGGACGTGCCCTTCTTGGCCACAACCTGAGCAAGTGCGTCTGACCGTCATACATAATGGTCGTCCAACATCCGCCGATGACAAGATATGATGGTACATGTTTGGCCAGTTCAATTTTGATCTGTCGTACCTCGTTAAGAACGGGGTACGTGGTAAAGGTGGTCCATTTTTCGGCCATATGGCTGACCACTCTGGCGTAAGGCTGGAAAGCCGCGGTGACTGCGTCCGGTGGTACTTCGAAACGGAGTTCGAAGACGCGTATCGTACGGAGGCCAAGCCCCGCGTGATCGATAGAGACCGCCCCAATATAGACATCAGAATGTTTGAATTTAAGATCGTTCGCATGTGCGCTCACGATTCTGTTGTACACCTCGTCACTTACTAACAACACTGCTCGAGACGGAGAGATGGATACCAATTATGTCCCGCGGTTCAATTTTAACGTCGTCAAGTAGAAAAAGTTCCACTTCAAAACCTCGCGGTCGTGCATGATCGGGTTGAAAACTGATCTTGATGGTGGTTTGTCTGTATGACTGTGTCATGCTGCGTCGGTAGTGATGGACTCTGAACTAGCGACAACGATGTAGTAAACAACTACGGGCACTCACGACCGAGCAGACGGGTCGTAAACAAGACGTCCTCGCCGCAGCGCTGCGGATAGCAGACTGCACCACTCAGCTATAGGGGCGGACACTGCTGCTCCGTGTGGGACGCTCACCAGATTGAATCAACGGAGTACATCGAGAAAGTTCAGAAACGAGCAGCACGTTTTGTGTTGTCGAGCAATAGGAAAGAGAGTGTAACTGACATGATACAGCGGTTGGGATCTGGCACCGTTAAAACAAAGGCGTTTTTCGTTGCGGTAGTACCTACTCACGAAATTTCAATCATCAACTTTGTCCTCCGAAAAAGAAAATATTTAATCGTCGCCGATCTACTTGGGGAGAAACGACCATCAAAGTAAAATCAGGGAAATCAAAGCGGGCTGGGAAAGACATTTGTGTTCGTTTTCTCCACGCGCTTTTCGAGATTGGAATAACAGAGAATTATTGTGAAGGTGGTTCTATGTACCCTCTACCAGACAAGTGTGTTTTGCAGAATGCCTATGTAGATGAGAGTCTTTTGCCCACCAACAGCGTTGATTTGTGTGTACGATCATTTTTATGCAAGATCGCGCTCCACCGCACATTGAAAAGCCAGTGAAGCAGCTGACGCAGAGGCCTTTTCGAAAAGCTAGAATTATCAGCCATCATTTCACCACAGCCTAGCCGTCCCCATCACCTGATCTTAATCCGTGTGACTTCTGAGACTCCGGTCTGTTGTGGAGGATGCTGTTTCTCGATTTCAACCTCTGGCAGATAACGATGGACGGAATGGCTGGAGCTAGTCTCTCGGCAGTTAATAACCGATTTCGTGTTGCTTTTTTTGCGGTTTTTCGGTTCAGGACCATTAAAAACTGATTTAATTGATGTTTTTATGAATTTTTCAAATCAAGACAATTAGAAACGTATTGTATCCGATGAGGTATGACTCTACCGCGGTTGATGGGCTTTCTTAAACTTACTTAACTATCAGTGTCACAACTGTTGAAAGTCAAACTTGAGTGCATCGTTCTGCATAGTACGGTCGTTTGAGTAAGCATTTCACATCACAGTCGTATTATTGCGAGTCGTCTGTCAATTGAAGTCGAACTTTTTTGCATTATGACGTTTTCAACAACATCTTGTGGGAATTTTTTTTGGTAAAGTTTACCCCTTCTTTGATAAATTTTTGTTCCAATTATATGTCACACGGAGCAGTGGTTGTTTTTTTACAGCGATTTGAAGCTGGAATGTTAATTGGAATTACTCTGCATTCGTTCCTTCATCTTTCCTGATATTTATTGTTAGTCCCTCCAATTGCTTCACATCGTCCTTTATTGACGTAACGTCAGATTACAGGCAGTTAACTCTGTACAGTTTAACTAGCTGTACATTACAGGTAGTTAACCTCTCTCTCTTTCTCTCTCTCTCTCTCTTTCTCTCTCTCTCTCCCTCTCTCCCTCCCTCCCTCCCTCTCACTCTCTCTCTCTCTCTCTCTCTCTGTCTCTCTCTCTCTCTCTCTCTCTCTCTAACACACACACACACACACACACACACACACACACACACACACACACAAAATTCGTATGATAAAAAATTACCAGTTTGCAATTTTATTTGCGATAGATATCCTAGCCTGATACCGAAAAATTCAATCTAATTTTTTACGAAACGTACAATTATTTTTATGTTGGTTACTGAAAACTGTATTAATAATATAACTGATAGATTCTCCTCAAATAGATACACATAAAAGTTACTGTGCTGTGAATTTTTACGAAGTGATGTCTCTGATGGAATTTGTCACAATGTAGTAGAGAGCTCTTTTGTGAGAAACAAGGAGAGAAACTGCTTGTAAAGCATGTACTACTTGCCGGCCGAAGTGGCCGTGCGGTTAAAGGCGCTGCAGTCTGGAACCGCAAGACCGCTACGGTCGCAGGTTCGAATCCTGCCTCGGGCATGGATGTTTGTGATGTCCTTAGGTTAGTTAGGTTTAACTAGTTCTAAGTTCTAGGGGACTAATGACCTCAGCAGTTGAGTCCCATAGTGCTCAGAGCCATTTGAACCATGTACTACTTACATCCTCTGAAAAGGGCTGAAAGTTATCGTTTTGGCAGATGCCAGTAAATTAATAAAGGTCTACACACTTTCTACTGGATTGATTTTATTTAATGCTGGTGCTATATATTCTTACACAGAAATCAGTGGTTTAAATTGGTGCATCTTTATTGTAAATACCACACAAAATCTGCGTTGACCGGGATGATATTGTCACAGGCGTTGTTTGTAACGTGCATTATGCCATGCAAAGTGTTGTTCTGCAAAACTTTAGCATATTAACCAGATTTGATACGCGGTTCCTGCGCAGTTGTTGTTGACATTATTCTTGATGTTGTTGTCGATGGTGTTGCTGTATTTGTAGTTGTTCTGGTTGTCGTAGTTGTAGTCTGGAATATAGAAGAATAATTTTAATCATCCAGAAACGAATATTTACTTCGCACACAAACAGTCATTTGTATTTTGCCTGCAATAAATATGATTCAGTTACCTCGGCTTCAGCAGTTTACTTAAATGTGTAAAAACATCTATTCATTCTACACTGCAAAAATGTAGTGACATACTGGCAGTTTCAGAGGCTTGGTTTCTGAAATACAACTATCTGCATCGAGACAACATTATATGGCCGTGAGCGACTACGTTATGTTATCCTCTTGTAGTGGAGGGAGAATAAAATTTCAGTTAATATTTGTTCGCTGTATTCTCCTACAGACGTGGTCCACTAGGTAATCACGTAATTTTGCTATTCGCACAGAGTGAATGGCTGACATTTTCCAAGAACTCATTTACTTTGTTGGTACATATGACAAAAGTTTTTTTGTGATAAGCAGAAGTGTATTGGAACGGGCCGTAAATACAGCGAGCTGCCTATTGGTTAGCAGTGATCTACCGACATCCAAGCACATGGGCATGGATGAAGTGAACGGTAGTTTCAACTAGCGATTGATTCTTCTTAATTTTTGCTGGACTACGGTACACAGTTTCAGTTTGTCAAGTAAAGGGATGTTCTGAATAAGGTTCGAGTTGTTTTACGTTAGTGACATAGAAGTTTCGATGAATTTGCCTCCACATTTCCCCACGACACTGGGACGCTACGAGCAACCGGCTTGTATTGTCACGGTCACTGGTCTGGATTTGACGCTCGGCCAGCAGGCCTAAGTGGCAACTAGCAGGGCAAGGAATGTGAGGCGTTTAAGTTCCTGAACAACTGGCTGACGGGTTTTTCCGAGTCCACAACGTGTTCGCTATCTGAAAGGGTAAAGACGACACAATAGCAGCAAAGATAGACGAAATGCAAGACGAAACACTTATATTTTCAACGAAAGCGTTACAGATCCTAAACGCATTATACAGATATACCATGTACACCAGAAAAAGCTTCAAGCTAGACTCTAGACTGGTTATTATAGAATTTAGTATTCAAAATGAAATATTTACTCTGCCGGGGATTGTGTGCTGGTATGGAATTGTATGTTGTTGTTGTTGTTGCGGTCTTCAGTCCAGAGACTGGTTTGATGCAGCTCTCCATGGTACTCCATCCTGTGCAAGTATCTTCATCTCCAAGTACCTACTGCAACCTACATCCTTCTCAATCTGTTTAGTGAATTCATCTCTTGGTCTCCCTCTACGATTTTTACCCTCCACGCTGCGCTCCAAAAGTAAATTGGTGATCCCTTGATGCCTCAGAATATGCCCTACCAACCTATCCCGTCCTCTAGTCAAGTTGTACCACAAATTTCTCATATCTCCAATTCTATTCAATACCTCCTCACTAGTTATGTTATCTACCCATCTAATTTGCAGCATTCTTCTGTAGCACCACATTTCAAAAGCTTCTATTCTCTTCTTGTCTAAACTTTTTAATGTCCACGTTTCAATTCCATACATTGTCACACTCCATACAAATACTTTCAGAAACGACTTCCTGACACTGAAATCTATACTCGATGTTAACAAATTTCCCCTTCTTCAGAAACACTTTCCTTGCCATTGTCAGTCTACATTTTACATCCTCACTACTTCGACCATCATCAGTTAATTTGCTCCCCAAATAGCAAAACTCATGTACTACTATAATGTCTCATTTCCTAATCTAATTCCCGCAGCATCACCCGATTTAATTCGACTACATTCCATTATCCTTGTTTTGCTTTAGTACATGTTCATCTTATATCCTCCTTTCAAGACACTGTCCATTCCGTTCAAATGCTCTTCCAGATCCTTTGCTGTCTCTGACAGAATTACAATGTCATCGGCGAACCTCAAAGTTTTTACTTCTTCTCCATGAATTTTAATACCTACTCCGAATTTTTCTTTTTTTTCCTTTACTGCTTGCTCAATATACAGATTGAATAACATCGGGGAGAGGCTACAACCCTGTCTCACTCCTTTCCCAACCACTGCTTCCCTTTCATGCCCCTCGACTCTTATAACAGCCATCTGGTTTCTGTACAAATTGTAAATAGCCTTTCGCTCCCTGTATTTTACCCCTGCCACCTTCAGAATTTGAAAGAGAGTATTCCAGTTAAAGTTGTCAAAAGCTTTCTCTAAGTCTACAAATGCTAGAAACGTAGGTTTGCCTTTCCTTAATCTTTCTTCTAAGATAAGTCGTAAGGTTAGTATTGCCTCACGTGTTCCAACATTTCTACGGAATCCAAACTGATCTTCCCCGAGGTCCGCTTCTACCAGTTTTTCCATTCGTCTGTAAAGATTTCGCGTTAGTATTTTGCAGCTGTGACTTATTAAACTGATAGTTCGGTAATTTTCACATCTGTCAACACCTGCTTTCTTTGGGATTGGAATTATTACATTCTTCTTGAAGTCTGTGGGTATTTCGCCTGTCTCATACATCTTGCTCACCAGATGGTAGAGTTTTGTCATGACTGGCTCTCCCAAGGCTATCAGTAGATCTAATGGAATGTTGTCTACTCCCGGGTCCTTGTTTCGACTCAGGTCTCTCAGTGCTCTGTCAAACTCTTCACGCAGTAACTTATCTCCCATTCCATCTTCATCTACATCCTCTTCCATTTCCATAATATTGTCCTTAAGTACATCGCCCTTGTATAAACCCTCTATATACTCCTTCCACCTTTCTGCCTTCCCTTCTTTGCTTAGAACTGGGTTGCCATCTGAGCTCTTGATATTCATACAAGTGGTTCTCTTCTCTCCAAAGGTCTCTTTAATTTTCCTGTAGGCAGTATCTATCTTACCCCTAGTGAGACAAGCCTCTACATCCTTACATTTGTCCTCTAGCCATCCCTGCTTAGCCATTTTGCACTTCCTGTCGATCTCATTTTTGCAGGCAGAATAAAACTGTGTGCCAGACCGATACCGTACTCGGAAAGTTTCACTTGCAGAGAAGTGCTCTACCTACTGACCTACCCAGGTGCGGCTAACAACTCGTTCTCACAGATTGACTTCTGCTAGTACCTGTCTCCTACCTTCCAAACTTCGCAGAAGTTCTCCTGCGAAACGTGCAGGGCTAGCGCTCGTGGAAGAAAGGGTATTCCCGAGATATGGCTTAGCCACAGCCTGGGGGATGTCTCCAGATTGCAAATTTCTCTCACAAGCGGTGTGTGCGCTGTTATGAAACTTTCTGGCAGATTAAAACTGATTTCCGGAGTGTTGGAGACCAGGTACTGCTGGAAGTAAAGCCGTGATGACGGGTGTTGAGTCGTGTTTAGATAGTTCAGTTAGTAGAGCACTTAATCGTGAAAGACAGAGGTCTCTAGTTTAGGTCTCGGTCCGACTGACAGTTTTAATGTGCCAGGAAGTTTAATCTCAGCGC
This sequence comes from Schistocerca americana, assembly GCF_021461395.2. Taxonomy (NCBI): domain Eukaryota; kingdom Metazoa; phylum Arthropoda; class Insecta; order Orthoptera; family Acrididae; genus Schistocerca; species Schistocerca americana. The sequence continues at coordinate 305,376,418 of NC_060126.1, read as the reverse complement.
TTGCTGCGATACTGAAGTGAAGATGTGAGGACGGGTCGTGAGACGTACCTGGGTAGTTCAGTCGGCAGAGCACTTGTCAGCAAACTGTATAATTCCCGAGTTTTAGTTTCGGTCCGCCGCACACTTTCAATCTGACAGGGAGTTTAAAATGGAGTATTGTTATTCATTGAATCAGATTATAAAATTATTGACAAGTAACCTACTAGGGCATTCTGATCACATGATACATCGTCAGTAAACACCACAAGAAGCTACATTTAAAATCAGGCATATCTGTAAAGTGTAAGTCGATATTCAAATTTAGCGGTTCACACTTCAACGTAACTCGAAGGGAGCATGAGCTCCTAGATCCTTACCGAATAATGCTAGAGGAAGAGTAACCACATTCTCTTTCTTTATTTCGTAAGTGTATATAATGCTCCAAAACCTTTTTACCTTGGAAAACCGGATGTTGGCATACATGCGTGACTTTGTTAATAACTTAGTAACTACGTTGATATTTTAACGATTTCTTGTAAGATGGCCACAATAACTTTGTCTGTTTCTTAGCGTTATATGTCTATGTATAACTGGCATTAATTTGAATGGTTGCCATTATTTAAGCAACTACTTCAGATTAAATAGTGTGATGTGACAAAGAGCTTGTAAGGGAGAATGAAAGAGTGAGTCTTTTGTTTGTTATCTTTTTTTGGCGGGCCCTTTGCGGTGTTTTTGCCGTGAGACTGTACATCCAAGGAGTCACAGGCGAGCTAAATACTTCACCATTTTAGTGGACTATGAATAATTTCGTGAGCACGACTTAAGGAATTACTGGACGTAGGATATTTGACTTGGCTTTCTGTGATTTACTTTGCGTTACCATATGAACATTTTGTTTATGGGATTGAGGGCAGCTGTGAAATCATTTTATCAACTGCAGTTAACACCTGTATTCATGTCTTACAGGTTTTTGCATGTTTTTCACACTGTCTGTCCACAAGATTTGAGTTGAAGTTGCGATTTACAGTCGGGAACTGCGTATTCGGATTCGAAATGTTTATGTTGTCTTCTCTTGAATTACTGTGCTCTTAATGCATTTTGCTCACACATATTTTTGTATACAATATTCTGCTCTCACTACATGCTGTTAAAATACATAATTATTTAATATTTAATTATTTTGCATTTGAATATGTAATCACTGTGAGGCCACCATTATGGTATGTGAGATTAACGAACATTTATTTGGTTTCTAATATAACCTTATAGTTTCTTCAACAAGAATAATCCTATTGTACTCATCCAGTCATTTTTCCTCCTCATTTCTACTTCTCGTTAACTTGCTTATTTGTGTACTCTCACCAGGAGCAGCCTGCCGCCAAAGGCCTCCATTCAGCTTATGGACACTAAATGGTAAGATGTATTCCTCGGTGGTGAGATGTATTTTCCCAGGATCTCGAGTCCAGTGAGGTACAACTGCTACCATATGCTAGTATTCCTCGTTTGTTATTTCTGCACCATGACAATGGACATGACAAATGACAGGATTCTCGTAATGCCAACGGTTGATGGGAATCTGTTCATTTCCATCCGGTGGAAAGAATATCAACGATTCTTTAAAGTAAATTTTTAATTTATAAGGCTTTTATGTTAAGTATTTCCAACAAATTTCAGTTAGCCCTCGCAATAAAGGTCAACAAGCTGCCCGCTTGACCTTCACAGAATGATCTCCGTACTTGGTTGAGTACAATACTAACTCAAACGACAAAGCCTCATAAATCTCAGCAGCATGAAAAGAATTTGCACACTTCAGTACCTATCTTTTGATAGTATTAGACTGTTATGATTTTTAGATAACCCTCTGTGCAACACATACGATCTCCAAAGTAGGTCAAATATCTTTATATGTTCGTTGTTTTTTAATAGAAGTAATTATTTTTAATTATCGTGCCGAAGTCTGTCAGTAGTTACGGTTTAACTAACGTTAGAGATCCCGCAGATTATTCCATATATCATCCAACAGATCTTGAAATGGCTAAAGAACAGTAAATGTAGCCACATGTGCTCTAAATCAGTCCCTGTCAACTGGTGCTTTAAATTTGGAAACATTTTAATGGTGCTACATTGCTCGTTTGGCGTACGCGAAAATAATTTTGATACGTTATACATAAGTAAGTGTTATTAGTTTCTAATAATTTTTCACGATGGGTCATTTTTATTGAAGGTACCAAAAGGATGTTAATTATTGAGAATGAACGTTTGAACAACATATATTTGACGTACACGTTCTCTCTAAAATTTTCTCTGCTTGGATTTGAATAGTATTTGGATAAAGTTTTTATTTTCCAATGGAATAAATATTCCAGGACGTGTAATTTTCTTTTTCCAAGATAGGAAATTCGTATTAAACGGACACAAGTTATACATTAATAACAAAATGAAATTACGTTGCTAAACACAAATAATAACTCCAACAAAATCAAGTATTTTCTTTTTCATGTATTTTTCTCTACTTGCAAGAACTGTACAATATAGGAGTGAGGCCTATGCTCCTCTCCTAGCATCTAATATAATACTGAATTGTCTACAAGTAACAGCAGAAATCGTGCTCAACGCTCCGATGCCTTAAAACAGACCCATTTCAGAGGAAAATAGATGAAAGGTAAAAACGGAGATTGCTCGGTAATGTATGACAAGCAAAATTCACTCGAATGTTACTACAATTTAATTCTTCTTAAGTGCGGAGTGTCTAGCTTAAATTAATATAAACTCCGTAAGGTTTGGGATTGATATTTTATCGTTCACTGCGAACAGAGATGCTCAAATCCCATACAGCTACTTCAAACCCAGTACAAGCTTTGATATCACTGAGTGCCCAAATGTTGAACATCGCACCTTTTAAGCCACGTATCTAGGTGAAAACAACTACTTCACATTCAGTACGAGCTAATTTAGCAATGAGGCTCTAAATTTTATGTGAATAGGATCTAATCCATATTATACATATGTGGCGAGTCAGGTGAGCTATTAACTAATACTGATGACCATAACGTGAACGATCATAAAAAAACTAAATCAAAAAGAAAGAGAGAGGAAATCCCAGTAATCAGCAAAAAAGTTACTTTGTGGTATGGCGAAATATAAATTGTTAAAGTTTGGAACGTTCATCATTTTGAGAAAGGTGGTTGTGTCTTTTATAAATGTTGTACACAGTAAATCAAATTGAGTTTAAAAATTTAGATACAAAGCCTTCAATACATTACCAGAAGACACATATTATTGCTTCTACGTTTTCATATAAGTTTAGAAGCATAAACGGCGAATATCTTAGTAAATAAGACACTAGGTGAGTCGAGAAATACGAGTTTTACTTATAATTCGTACCTGTGTTCTTTGGTTTAGGCACTGGATATTGCAACCATCGATGAAAAACTCGCTATAAAGGGAAGCTGTAAAATGAAAAAAAAACTTTGTTATTCACTTCAGTAAGCCACTTAATTAGTCTGTAATACTACAGACAATCCTATGTACAACTTCATAATAAAACATGACGTCATCGAAGCCGTTTCTGGTATCGAAACCCCGATTCATACTCAGAATTAAATACATAAGGCAAGATCTGTAGCTTCTGGCATATTTTTAAAATCGTAGTCATTCAACTCCATATCTGAGAATTTCGCATCGACAAAATTACAACGAGAATTAACTGATACACAGAAACAGTGTTCCTCTTTCAGCTTCTTGATACATTGCACTACAGCGAGTTCAGAGTTTATAGATGAAAAAAATGGAAGTACGTTCTGCCGGTTAAATTTTTCCTCCTGAATTTTTGACAGTTTGTGTTAGCCTATCGTTTTAAAAGGATGTTTCCTGTTTTGCACGACGGAATCAATGGAGCGAGACATGAAATCAACATACACATTCTTAGATGAGGTAAGAGTCTTTTCGATGAAAGCCTGGGCCATTTCGCGAAATATTATGTCTTATTTGCATTGGGAATAAGCACTACAACAAGTATTATTACAGTTTAGAAGAATCAGAAAAATTACAAGGATTATTAGAGATGATAACGCCTGACTAGGAAGGTTTTGCAAAACTTGAAGATAAAACCTGCAAGTTACTTCTGTACTCATGTGCTGGTGATGCAAAAATAAAGCCGTTCCAACTCAAATGGTGACTTCACCTTCTAGATGTGAACCCTGCATGTCGAGGCTCTGATGGCCGAATATAGCTGGTGGAACCGCAACACCTGGTGCAGAGGAAATAATGTAGCACTCCGCAACTCGAGGGAGCTTAGATTGGCATCCCTGTCACTAGCATTATTTATTATCGTTTGGCCTTCCATACACAGATATGTCAAGTCCCACACAGTTAAAATAGGTATAGCCATGTGAGTTAACGAGCATTGGGCTCTCATTTAAAAATATGGCCGAAGAGTGAGCCTTCAGGAATTGTGAAACAAACCCTGAACTGTGTGCCATAAAGAGCGCAGATTCGACCAGGACGGGGAAATTCACAAGTGTCTATTGTGCTGAATGAGGCCTAGGCGCTGTAGATGTGTGAGTGAGACACAATAGGGAAATCCCGTAGAAGCCGCTTGTGGCCGCGGAGACGTAGCAGTGTTAAATATGACGGACTTAAGATGGGCCGTAAAGGGAAACATTTATGAAAATTATTCTGTTATGTAGTAATTTAGGGAATGAAGCCACAGTAATTTTAATCTACCATCATCCACAAATTTTCATGGTGATCTCAGTAAAACTTGAATATTTATCATATCTATAATAGTTTAGGATTTACTGTTAAAGTGAAATTAACAAGTTTTGCAACAAAGACCTGAATGATCAAATATGAACGCTTTGATCGACCTTAACGATCGACATTTCCTACAGAAGCGCTTCATGAAAATGACAAATTTTGTAAATATCAACACTGTAACTGTATTTGCTTAAAAGATATGGTAAATTTAAATTATAAGTATTTTCAGTTAAGCATCAGGTCATTATTTCCGCTACAATTCTTACCCCCTAAAGTCCCCTCCAATATCATGGAAGTTCTTCCTTGATGCCGTATAACTGCATAAAGGAGAGACTGATATCTGAATGAGCAGAAGAGGTGGTTAATGTATAACAATGTAATTACTGATATATGATGGGGCGGTCATAACTGTAAAGATTACGCCTCATATAATTTTCTAGTAATAACTTTGAAACATAGCGTGTCACAGTCCGAGCACTGGAAGTTTACGACTTTCGACAACTACAGCATCACTTGAATGTAGAAGTGACTCGTAGAGTGTGTAATAATTTAAATCTGAAGGTACTGAACCATCTGAAGACGTAAATTTTTCTGCAATATGGTATTTCGTAGCAGTGTAAACTATGTGTTAAACTACATTATTGACCTGTGTCTTTATCGTCACGAATAGGTCCCTGCCTCCAAGAAACCTACTGACATGTCCAGTATCATAAATATCTAACAATATTTAACAGTTACATCACATTTGGTTTCTTTGAAAAATTCTTCTAATTCTTCTGGAAATTTAATTTAACTAAGAGCCATTTTTCCGTGTACCGACCTTCAGTTTGGTGTTATTTTATTTGAAAGCAATTAAACTATTTTGTTTGAACCCTGGCACTAAACAGGTCGAATATTGAATGAAAATTAATTTTTCTTCTGATATAACTGTGTGTTGATTGCTTGGTGTGCAATATTTGAATGTTGTTTATGGGGTTGGTATATCATAATGCCATAATTCATTTAGTTGGTGGGAAACTTCCGTTTTTTATGTTGTGTTTAACATGTTGTTGTTGTTGTTGTTGTGGTATTCAGTCCAGAGACTGGTTTGATGCAGCTCTCCGTGCTACTCTATCCTGTGCAAGCTTCTTCATCTCCCAGTAGCTACTGCAGCCTACATCCTTCTGAATCTACTTAGTGGATTCATCTCTTGGTCTCCTTCTATGATTTTTACCCTCCACGCTGCCCTCCAATGCTAAATTTGTGATCCCTTGATGCCTCAGGACTTGTCCTACCAACCGATCCCTTCTTCTAGTCAAGTTGTGCCACAAGCTTCTCCTCTCCCCAATTCTATTCAATACCTCCTCATTAGTTACGTGATCTACCCACCTAAACTTCAACATTCTTCTGTAGCACCACATTTCGAAAGCTTCTATTCTCTTCTTGTCCAAACAATTTATTGCCCATGCTTCACTTCCATACATGGCTACACTCCATACAAATGCTCAGTCCGGAACGGCGCGACTGCTATGGTCGCAGGTTCGAATCCTGCCTCGGGCATGGATGTGTGTGATGTTCTTAGGTTAGTTAGGTTTAAGTAGTTCTAAGTTCTAGGGCACTGATGACCACTGATGTTAAGTCCCATAGTGCTCAGAGCCATTTGAACCATTTGAACCATTCCATACAAATACTTTCAGGAACGACTTCCTGACACTTAAATCTAAACTCAATGTTAACAAATTTCTCTTCTTCTGAAACGCTTTCCTTGCCATTGCCAGTCTACATTTTATATCCTCCCCACTTCGACCGTCGTCAGTTATTTTACTCCCCAAATAGCAAAACTCCTTTACTACTTTAAGTATCTTATTTCCTAATCTAATTCCCTCAGCGTCACCCGCCTTAATTCGACTACATTCCATTATCCATGTTTTGCTTTTGTTGATGTTCATCTTATACCCTCCTTTCAAGACACTGTCCATTCCGTTCAACTGCTCTTCCAAGTCCTTTGCTGTCTGTGACAGAATTGTAATGTCTTCGGCGAACCTCAAAGTTTTTATTTCTTCTCCATGGATTTTATTACCTACTCCGAAATTTTCTTTTGTTTCCTTTACTGCTTGCCTAATACACAGATTGAATAACATCGGGGATAGGCTACAACCATGTCTCACTCCCTTCGCGACCACTGCTTCCCTTTCATACCCCTGAACTCTTATAACTGCCATCTGCTTTCTGTACAAATTGTAAGTAGCCTTTCGCTCCCTGTATTTTACCCCCGCCACTTCCAGAATTTGAAAGAGAGTATCCCAATCAACATTGTCAAAAGCTTTCTCTAAGTCTACAAATGTTAGAAACGGTCGGCTTGCCTTTCCTTAATCTTTCTTCTAAGATAAGTGTTCCAACATTTCTACGGAATCCAAACTGATCATCCGCGATGTCGGCTTCTATCAGTTTTTCCATTCGTCTGTAATGATTTCGTGTTAGTTTTTTGGAGCTGTGACTTACTAAACTGATAGTTCTGTGATTTTCACACCTGTCAACACCTGATTTCTATGGGATTGGAATTATTATTTTCTTCTTGAAGTCTGAGGGAATTTCGCCTGTCTCATACATCCTGCTCACCAGATGGTAGATTTTTGTCCGGACTGGCTCTCCCAAGGCTGTCAGTAGTTCTAATGGAATGTTGTCTACTCCCGGGGCCCTGTTTCCACTCAGGTCTTTCAGTGCTCTGTGAAACTCTTCACACAGTATCATATCTCCCATTGCATCTTAATCTACATCCTCTTCCATTTCCATAATATTGTCCTCAAGTACATCGCCCTTGTATGGACCCTCTATATACTCCTTCCACCTCTCTGCTTTCCCTACTTTGCTGAGAACTGGGCTTCCATTAAAGCTCTTGAAATTGATGCAAGTGGTTCTCCTTTCTCCAAAGGTCTCTTTAATTTTCCTGTACGCAGTATCTATCTTACCCCTAGTGAGGTAAGCCTCTACATCCTTACATTTGTCCTCTAGCCATCCCTGCTTAGCCATTTGGCACTTCCTGTCGATCTCATTTTTGAGACGTTTGTATTCCTTTTTGCCTGCTTCATTTACTGCATTTTTATATTTTCTCCTTTCATCATTTAAATTCAATATTTCTTCTGTTACCCAAGGGTTTCTACTAGCACTCGTCTTTTTACCTATTTTATCCTCTGATGCCTTCACTATTTCATCCCTCAAAGTTACCCATTCTTCTTCTACTGTATTTCTTTCCCCCATTCCAGTCAGTTGTTCCCTTATGCTCTCCCTGAAACTCTGTACAATCTCTGGTTCTTACAGTTTATCCAGGTCCCATCTCCTTATATTCCCACCTTTTTGCAGTTTCCTCAGTTTTAATCTACACTTCATAACCTGTGGATTGTGGTCAGAGTCCACATCTGCCCCTGTAAAAAGTCTTGCAATTTAAAACCTGGTTCCCAAATCTCTGTCTTACTATTAAATAATCTATCTGATACCTTTTAATATCTCCAGGGTTCTTCCATGTATACAACCTTCTTTAACGATTCTTAAACCAAGTTTTAGCTATGATTAAGTTACGCTCTGCTAGGCGGCTTCCTCTTTCATTTCTTAGCCCCAATCCATATTCACCTACTATGTTTCCTTCTCTCCCTTATCCTACGCTTGAATTCCAGTCACCAATGACTATTAAATTGTCGTCTCCTTTCACTTCCTGAATAATTTCTTTTCTCTCATCATACATTTCATTAATTTCTTCGCCATCTGCAGAGCTAGTTGGCATATAAACTTGTACTACTTTAGTTGGCGTGGGCTTCGTGTCTATCTTTGCCACAATAATGTGTTCACTATGCTGTTTGTAGTAGCTTACCCGTACTCCTATTTTTTTATTCATTATTGAACCTACTCCTGCATTACCCCTACTTGATTTTGTATTTATAACCCTGTATTCACCTGACCAAAAGTCTTGTTCCTCCTGCCACCGAACTTCACTAATTCACACTATATCTAACTTTAACCTATCCATTTCCCTTTTTAAATTTTCTAACCCATTTGGCTGATTAAGGGATCTGACATTCCACGCTCCGATCCATAGAACGCCAGTTTTCTTTCTCCTGATAACAATGTCCTCTTGAGTAGTCTCTGCCTGGAGATCCGAATGGGGGACTATTGTACCTGCGGAATATTTTACACAAGAGGACGCCATCGTCATTTAATCATACAGTAAAGCTGCATGCCCTCGGGAAAAATTACGGCTGTAGCTTCCCCTTGCTTTCAGCCATTTGCAGTACCAGAAGAGCAAGACTATTTTGGTTAGTGTTACAAGGCCAGATCAGTCAATCATCCAGACTGTTGCCCCTGAACTACTGAAAAGGCTGCTGCCTCTCTTCATGAACCACACGTTTGTCTGGTCTCTCAACAGATACGCCTCCGTTGTGGTTGCACCTACGGTACGGCTATCTGTATTGTTGAGGCACGCAAGCCTCCCCACCAACACCAAGGTCCGTGGTTCATGGAGGGAGGGTGTTTAACATATTTAAAAATAAATTTGTCTACGTAAAGGCTAGTGTGCAACGGCGTTTGTGTTGTAAATAGGCTGTATAGATTTTTTATTGGTAACGCCACGTAGCGCTCTGTATGAAAATCACTGGCTGTGCTGCGTGCAGTCTGTGGCTGTTTTGGATTGTTGTTGGCTATTGTAGGGTTGGGTAGTTGGCTGTTAATAGTTCGTAGTGTTGTGCAGTTGGAGGTGAGCAGCCAGCAGTGGTGGATGTGGGGAGAGAAAAGGCGGAGTTTTGAAATTTGTAAGGCTGGGTGTCATGAACTGCTATATATATAATGACTATTAAGGTAAATATATTGTTTGTTCTCTATCAAAATTTTTCATTTGCTAACTATGCCTATCAGTAATTAGTGCCTTCAGTAGTTTGTATCTATTATTTAGCTGGCAGTAGTGACGCTCGCTGTATTGCAGTAGCTTGAGTAACGAAGATTTTTGTGAGGTAAGTGATTTGTGAAAGGTATAGTTTAATGTTAGTCAGGGCCATTCTTTTGTAGGGATTATTAAAGTCAGATTGCGTTGGGCTAAAACTATTGTGTGTCAGTTTAGTGTTGAACAGAATAGGTAAAGAGCGAAATGTCTCAGTGCGTTCAGTTCTGCTCAGCTGTTTGAAAATCAAATAACGTAAGGGATTTACCAGCACAGTAATTCACTAATTTTACTAAGGGGATATTTCATATGTCGACCCTTAGCCGAGGATACCTCACTGGAATCTTCTGATTTTATCTTGTAGTTTGTGTAATTAGTGTAGCTTTTGTTTATTGCTAGCGCGTAATTGTAGAGAAAATCTCCTTTGTAGTTGCAGTCTTTCATTGTTGTACAGTACAACAGTTGTGGCATGCATGTAAATTTGCACCAACTATTTCGCAGCTGCGCTTGCCATTAACGAGATATTATTTTCAGTGCTATGTTCTCTTACTTTTGCTCTTCAATTTGTGCTTCTCTGTGTTATCGTGTGAAATATTGTGACAATAATGGCGTGTGAAAAACGTAACACTAGGTTCCAAGGTAAACTGAGAAATAATAGTGACGACGAGTGTAGCTTATCAGCACCACTGTGTAATGAATTAACTAATGTTCATAGTAGTAATTTGGTAATAGTGCATAGGGAAATGGAGCGGGCTGCAAATAGTGGCGTAGGCAGTGAAACAATTAGTGAACAGGGAAGCATTATCGATCGATCGGTCGGCAACAGCTTGCCTCAGGAATCCGAAATGACATGACACAATCTTGCAAATACTGTAGATTCGGGTTTTGCGTCCTCGCCGTTTTCTCAAATAATTCAAGGCACATTTTCTGCTTTTCAAAATGCGAATATTGCCGGTTCAAATACATTGCCGAATAGCACTGACGAACATGTTTCAGGCACCAGTGCATTGTTATTACAATTAATGCAACAAATGGGACAAAAGCTTCAAAAGGTAGACACAATGGAACAAAATCTTCAAAAGTTAGACATAATGGAACAAAATCAGAGACAAACACAGCAAAAGCTTCAAAAGATAGACACCACACTTGAACAAACACGTGAAGATTTAACTACTGAGTTACACAACATTGAATCGAAATGTCAAAAAGTCTATAATGACGTAAAAACACAAATTTGTGAGTATTTTCAAGTTATTTTTTCGCGGCATGGAAATGTATTACAGAATCAAGAAACAGCCATAAAAGAGCTGCAAACCATTGTTCATGAAAATCATGAGACCTTGTGGGCTAAAATTGACTCAGTTGCATCTACCGATTCGGTTATACTACTTGCAAAAACTCAGGAAAACTTAAATGACACAGTAGATACTCTGAAAATTGGTTCAGAAAGACACGTGGAGAAAATTAGTTCATTATCAGAGAAAGTATCCGAACTTTCGGATCAGTTCACTAACTTATCCACAAAGGTAGATGATAATCTGAATGACGCAAGACCAGTAGTCTTTAATGACCCAGAAGAATATGAACAAATTAAGAAATTCAAAGAAAATCAGAATCAAATTAATACGCAACACAAAAGAGAAATCCGGGAAGTACTAGATCAGTTGGCACACGTAATACAAAATTACATATTTCAGAGGACACTCGCGCTCCAACACGGGAAGAGGGACTTAAAAATACGGAAAAGCCACAAAATAATAACACAGGGCATTTCGGAATCTATGAAAGAAATTGGCAAGGGGCACCGAATTTTGAGATGGAACCGCCGACACGAAGTAACAATGACCGATATGCTACTCGCCGACACGATGATTTTGACTATAAGCTGTTCATTACTACAAGTAAATTCAAAACATTTAGGAATTCTGGCAACGACATTCATCCACAAGCGTGGCTCCATCAATTCTTTCATTGTTTTCCTCCCAAATGGACATTAGAGCACAGATTAGAATTTATGTGTGGCTACTTAGAGAATGAACCAGCTGAAACAATGCGATCGGTCATTCACGATTGTCACAGTGAAGGAGAATTTTATTATGCCTTCCTCTCAGCATATTGGTCTCAAGCTACACAAGATCGAGTAAAACATAGCATCATAATGATGAAACATTTCGAACAATCTGAATTTCCAGTCTTGTGAAATACTTTGAAGACATGTTGCACAGTAAGGTACCTGTCAAACCCTTACAGCCCCTCAGAACTCATCCGCATTTGCTTAATCAAATAGCCTGAACATTTACGACATACTATTTTGGCAGGACGTTGCAAAGACGACATTGATGCTTTTCAGGGACTCTTACAAAAATTAGAAATTGACACTGACAATCGCGCGATGCGAAAACAGGAACACAACAATTACAGGTCACATCGGTGACAATTCTGCGATGAAAGAAATAATAACTGGACACGACATGGCTATTCTTACAACGCAAATCGTGAACAAAACAGACAGCACCCATATGACAACCACTGGCAGAGTAATAGTTACAGAGAAAGATCGCATTTCTGTAGTAATGAATATGACAGAGACAATCATAGAAACAGACAATACGGCAACCAGAACTATTATTATCACAGGAGACAGAATAACTTCAGACGTAACGATCCACCGTGCAGTGGTAATTCAGGGAGAAATTCTTTACCACTTAACCCACAAGAAAGAAACTACAGGAACTACCGACATGACGACAGACGGTATAATCATAACGACAGACCTGAATATCATCAGAACTGGCGGGATTCAAACAGTGCTGGGCTCTGTCGGCAAGGTGAAGTTGTGGAAGTTAGGTCTCCTAATCCCAATAACGACGCACGCCAACAAAGAATTAGCAGACAATGACTTGCACCGCAGGCAGCCACGTGCGCCGGCTGGCTCAGAGAAAAATTACATAAACGCTAACCTTGAGAAAAATTTGAGCATTCTTTACCGATGTACCATATAGCACATGAGAATTCCGTTGAAGCTGGAGCTCTGCATAGTAGGAAGAGTAAAAGATTGCACCACATTTCACATGTAAAGCCGTTTATTGAGAGATAAACTGATTTTTTAAATTAGTCCTTGCTATAAAATTTTTCACTTCACGCTACTCATACAATTTGACACACTGAGAAACTGTTAACATGCAAAAATGTTCTGAAGTTAACTATCCAGTCTAGAACCTAGGGAACATGTTTAGACAGTATTTACAAATGCATTGTTATAGTGATCAGACATCACAATGTTATTGTGTGTGTACATTCTTGCTTGTTAGTTGCACGATTACATGACGACTATAAGGCTTACATACTTAGAACATATACTGGTACTGCTAATGACATTTTAATGCAACATTTAGGTTTACTTGAAAATACATTCTGGATTTAAGGTACTTTCTGAGAGATAACGGATGACACAGTGGTTAGTTTATTTGACAGCTACACGATTATAAGATGACGCTACTAATGTGTGACAAAATTTACATTGTTGCCTTTGCAGTGTATCTGCACAGTTATTCTGAATTCTTGTGGAAAGTAAAACATGTTTTAGTAGTAACTTTTGTGGTATAGCTGCAATGAGACAGCCTTTTTCGTAGCACAACAACACGTTACATTATAGTACTTTCTTGATCACAGTAAGGTATGTAATAACTACGGTATCTATACGCAAAGCATTTCACTTTTGTTTATTACCAGGTAAGTACATTGACTTCTACAGAACTTTGCTTATGGTCGACGACAATTACTATACTTAGCACATTTTTACCGTTAAGTAGTGACAGAGATTATCTTACAACAAGGCGCACAGTTTAGCGCTACAGTACACGTATTTTAGTGATTGATTTTGTACTTAAAACATTTATTTTTAAAGATTTATGAATTAAATGATACAAAGGTTTTTTGTGATACATTTCATTCCATTGCTGTAATCTGTAACACCTGACGGTATAGTTACAATAATCCTCAGGGGGGTACATGCCTACACTGTGTACCATGTGTTTGGCAAGCACAAGGAGCCCTAGCTAATGTGGTATTTGCTTATACAACTTTACACATCGGTGCTATATTTCTCTAACACATAAATTACACAGCTATGTGATCATTTAACTGAGAGAAACAAACATTTATCTTACTACATCAGTGACAGATGTTTATGTAATTAGACAGTTAGATAACTTCACACTTATGATATTGTATTTTGTATGTACTTTGTGAACTCTTCATATTCTTTCAAAACCATTGTGATGCTATGAGAGCTTTGAGTGATGTATTTGGTATGAGATCATGATTTTTAAAGTACGTTTGAGGTAGATGACGCTATTGAAATGAGCAGAGAATATTTTTTAGGGTTTGAAATTATTGCAAAAGCTACGACGGTTTTGAGATTTGGCTGAGTTTTTATGATGTTATTATTATGATGACAATGTCTATTATGCTGTTGAGGTATGTTTATGATCAATAAGCTTATGCTATATGAGGAATTTAATTATGTTACATATTTCTTATGAAGAAATACTGAAGAAGTGTCGACGAACATGTATCTGTGTAACAAGGTAAAGAATAATGAGTAGTGGTTAGGCACCCTGATTTGAGAAAAAGGATGTTGGAAACCAAGAATTGTACTTTAAGAGTTATGAAATGTGTGTAAATGCGTGAATGTATCACAATGCCGGCGAAAAGTTTTTGGACACTGTTACATTTATAGGATTTTGTTTCTACACATTTCTACTGTAATTTCTCGACTTGTAAAATTTTATTTGTATCGTGTCACTGTAGCGGAAACTTCTGTTGTAAATTTTGGAAAGAAAACTAAGTGACCTCGACGTAATGCGTCGTTGACGCCCAGCTGTTCGTCGCATGGAGAAAAAGCCATTAGGTGGTGAAAAAGCAGGCCATTAACCTCCATATTGACAGTTCTTTGTAGAAAGCATCACAAATACGACACGCTCAAACTTGAAAACATGATTACACTGTAGAGTTCTTAATTTATGATATTTACTGAAATGAAATGATGAGAAACATTTTACATCTATTGTCTTTCTAGTTGAGAGATTGCTCATTTTGTTTAATATCTGGTTTCCAGCTGTGTTGCAACATTGGCTTTATAAAATAAAATTAAGTGCATTTGCTAATGTGAACACTTTCTGCCAACAGAGCTATTAAATAATAATTTTATGATCCATATTCTTCGAAACAGGAGCACTTGGAATGGAGAGAACAATAAGAAAGGATTAATAACAGTAACTGCATACATAATTTTCTTTTCAACTACTTGGTAATTTTTTTGGTAGAGTAAGTTATCGTGATGCATCACTCTAGTGTTAAGATGTGACATAGGAATTAAATATGGCCATTTTTACTGTAATATTTTTTCTGCATGTGAGTTTGTCATGTTTAGATATAAGTTACTGCATTTGCTGCTGCTGTTTTTTCCAGGCATAGTGCTACTAAATTTCACTTTGTATTACTCTGTTAATCCAGTTTTACTACTGATTTATTTTTCGTGTTGCTGCACATTGACTCATATTAGTTGTAATGTTGCATTTTCTCTGTTAATTTATATTTACTTCTGCTTGCTTTGCGAATTTGCATTTTTTTGTCATTGCTGTTTGCGTTAATTGTTTTGTGCTGCTGGATTGCCTCGTCCCTTAGTTTAGCATCTGAGCTCATTAGATTTAAGTTAGCTTAAGATGGGGTAGGCTATATAAGAGAACGAGTTGTGATGAATTGAAAGAAGTGCATTGAGAAGCTGTAAGAAAATGGTTTGGCCAAAAAAGTATTTTGAAAGAGGATATGAACAAAAAAGTAGGGGTTAGCGACAACTGATTTAGGTAGGATTTTCTTGGAAATAAATGATGAGGTAAGATAATGGAAAATAAATAATGAGGTAAGAAATATGTGAACATATAAATACAGCAAACATGCTTGGATAGGATTTCTTTTGGTGGAGGCAAATGTTGAAATATGACGAAAGATCTAGGGAAAGAAGTTTTGGGTTGGACTGCAGTACCAAATGTTACACTGAAAACAAACCCTGTCCTTTCCCCTTGTGTTATCCCACTATGTGTTTGTGTACCCTTGGGTATTTGTGTTTTCCTGTCTTTATGTATTTAGCTAATAAGATTTATGTTGTAGAATTTTTCTAGTACTAAGCTACATTCACTATGATGAGGAATACTGTTATCCTCAAATATAATTTGCATTAATAATATGTTATTTTCTTTGTAAAGATTTTTATAGACATTATTAATTCTGTTATGTTTCAATTCTCATGTGTGAAATTAATGTTTCGAAAACTATTCTCATTATTTTATGTATTTACTTATGTCATAATTCCTGTAACACTGATGTGTCTGTTTATTTGTATTTTTTTGTAAAGCCTGTACTACTACAAATGTTATCTGTATTGATATGTTCTTTAATGATGTATTTTGTACCTTTGTTATTGTATTCTCATGTTATAAAATTTTAATTGACACCAGTTCATCAAATTAAGTATCATTTAACTGCGCACGTTTCTGTTGCTCATAATATATGCACAGTATGTGAGAAGTTGGGACTGTTAGTGCTTGCACGTATGTCGATAATTCAGCAAGGGACTGGTTAACAGCATTGCTGGTTCTAAGGACAACTAAAAAAAAAAACTTTGTGAGTGCACAAGTGGTGGTTTATGGACTTGCTATATTCTCTGCAAGACTCTTCAATGGTGATTGTGCACCTGCACAGTTACAGCAGACGGCTGCTGGCCATGTCTACAAGGACTACAGTGGGTCTGCATCTTTGATGGCCCAACAATACCATTATCTCTACAAAGACTGCAGTGAGTCTGTACCTCTGGTGGCACACCAATACCATAATCTCTACCAGGACTACAGTGGGTCTGCTCTGTGATGACCTACCTACCAATATTCTTCAAAACTTTGACTTACTCAGCTGTGGGTTTGCTCTGTTGTGGACCATTACCTGTCTGCATGTCAAGAGTCAGCACTGTCTTTCCGTTGGAAGGACAACACTACTTCTTCAACAGTGCACGGAAATCCACAACTTCTGTGTGCGTTTTCTTCAATGCTCAGAATTTGAGAAAAAAAAAGAAACGCTGCAATTTTACTGTGATGAATAATCAGGACTCTCTTTATGGACTGTGAGAAAATTTTAGCTTTTGAACAACATCGTATCAGTAAGTGTCTGCTTTGATTTCTTTGTTATTGTAATTATGAAAAATTTTTTCAAATCTGTATTGGCCAGTGCCCAAAACAATTTGTAAAATTTTTTGTGGGGAGCATGGGGGATATGTAAGTAGGATGTATAGGTTTTTTTTAATTGGTAACGCCACATAGCGCTCTGTATGAAAATCACTGGCTGTGCTGCATGCAGTCTGTGGCTGGTTTCCATTGTTGTTGGCTATTGTAGCGTTGGGCAGTTGGCTGTTAACAGCACCTAGTGTTGCGCAGTTGGAGGTGAGCCGAAGCAGTGGTGGATGTGGGGAGAGGAATAGTGGAGTTTTGAAATTTGTAAGACTGGATGTCATGATCTGCTATATATATTATGACTATTAAGGAGAATATATTATTTGTTGTCTATCAAAATCTTTCATTTGCTAACTATGCCTATCAGTAGTTAGTGCCTTCAGTAGTTTGAATCTTTTATTTAGCTGGCAGTAGTGGCGCTCGCTGTATTGCAGTTTCTTGAGTAACGAAGATTTTTGTGAGGTAAGTGATTTGTGAAAGGTATAGTTTAACGTTAGTCAGGGCCATTCTTTTGTTGGGATTATTAAAAGTCGGATTGCGTTGTGCTAAAAATATTGTGTCTCAGTTTAAGCACAGTCGTATACAGTTTTTCTAAGGTGACGTTTCAGTGTGCTGTCGTGTTCAAGGTCATTTCATCGTGACGGTAATCACTGAACATTTTATGCATTAAGAATGTTCCTTCCAAATATTTGAACTGTGTTTCGAACATACTAAATTGAGTAACCACATTGAATATTTAGGCAGTATGATACAAAATTACTTAATCGAATTGTACACACTATCGTAGATTATGTATGTGACTGCTATAATCAAATGATACTGTCGTGGTGTACTGGGGCTGTATTATTTCACATACACCATTGTTCATGTCAAGCATCTAGGTTATTTGGCCAAATATTAATAGTTATTTCCCTGTAAGATCTGTACCACATTTAACCCTTTTATCAATCAATAATATCATATCAAAAAAATTCTATTTGAGAGAGTTGTCATTGCTATTCTCAGCAGGCAGTTCTGTAGATTTTACCATTTGTGTTCGGCAGTTTTCGGAACGATGGCGTTGCTCCAGTAGTCCTTAGGTGCGCGCTCGCTCAGCCTAGTGATTTAGCTAGGTGTGGGAATGTTAGAAAGTAACTTCATTGTCTCAGTAGGAGGCTTTAATGCTAGAACTCTTAATGAACTGTTAGATAATGTAAGAGATGTAATGGAAGATATATCTTATATTCGTACCTTATCTCAGATAATAATTACTAATTCTTGTTCTCAGCATCAAATGATTCCTGATATGGACAGTAAGAGGTCAGACATAACGGAAAACACCAAAATAGTTCACAGACCTCAGAGCTGATAGAAAAGGTGACTTATACAATGATCACGGCTTAGCGAATTCAGAAAAAAAAACATTTGCTATGGATGTGGTAGAAAGATAAACAAACGAATAGAGATTACAGGTAGGAAACATATTGTCTACAAGAAAAGTCTGTATGACATCTATATCAGAAGCAAATAATAGTAACAGCCATTTCAGTAGAACTAGTTAATGACTTTGAAGAGAAATGTAAGAATATGATGAACGTAAACGAAATCGTTGAAAGTTTTGGGACAAAAAAAAAAAAAAGGGTCTGTAAAATGATGGTATGAAAGCGTTGAAAGTAAATCAAAGAGCAGAAATCTGTCAAATGAGGCTAAACGATGTATTAATATAAGCTGCAACAGGAAAGCTGTGATACATACAATTCTCACACAACTCTAACATAAAAACACACGTATATGAGCGTCGGAATGCAGCTTTTGTGATATTAAAAAAAATCTCACATTTCAGGTGAGATGCACAGCAACAATCCACATAATATTAGAGGAACAATGCAGGAAGAAGTAGGATCAGATATAGGAGAAAATACTGCAGCGGATAAAAAAGAGCAGGAAAAATCAGTACAACATCCAAAAAGGAAACGAAAAGAAAAGAACCAGGAGGCAGCAATACTATTAATGATGAATTAGTTGCATACCTACTAAACAAAAGTGGACTTTGGTGTATCACTTCACATTACTCTAGAGTTTTCTTTGTTGGTATAGACTTTTAAAATAACATGCTAAATTTGATCTGAAGATTCCTAGATAGCAATTAAATAAGCGAATTAAACTAGAAAGTACTGAGGACTTCCACATTACCTCAGCTGTAGTACCTTTCGTGAGACACTGAAAACACATCTCTGTCATATCAAGTACCAAAATTAAAATTATTATTATTTAGTGAATCCTTATTTAACAGGTAAATAGCATCAATCATACGCAAGAACATCAAACAATTATTGAATTGTGCATAATTATACATACCTGCAGTGAAAATACTGTCGGCATTGCGAATCTGAGTTGCCAGGTTCAAACATTCTGTAGAACAGGACACCTGTGCGGTGCTGATGCCTAATAAAAAAGAAAAACATTGTAACTCTTCAGGCTTTCCCGGCGAGATCTTGACATGTGGAATAATCGGGTCTACTGTCGGATGTTTGTGTCGCTTTGGCACAACATTTCGGCCACGTAACTCGTTGCCTTCTTCAGGCGCTACCTGAGACTGCTGCATTGGAAGATCTTGTCCAGTATTTATGCCCAAAGGGTGCTGGGTGCTCTCTGGGAATAAATACTGGGCAAGATCCTCCAATACGGCAGTCTCAGGTAGCACCTGAAGAAGGCAACGAGTTACGTGACCGAAATATTGTGCCAGAGCGACACAAACATCAGGCAATAGACCCGATTATTCCACACATCAAGAAAAACGTTGTGTAAACGTTGTGAAAAAGACTACATGGCACTTGCAGACTGTACGGTGTACAACGGGTACATGCGCAGGTATTTCTATTGATAACCGAGGATGGTGTACTGATAAACATTACTTCAATATTTATGTGATTTACAGAATAATAATTAGAACTATTACAAGTTATGTATTTTTTGGTTGGCTAGTACCTTCAACAACATGTGCCAAGAGCAAACCATTATGCTTATGTTCCCCTGAGCAGCAGGTCATGTCTTAAAGTGTGGCTGTGTGGATATAAAACGGTCAATCTACACTAACAGGCATAGTCCTCTCAGTGGTGCATATACGGCAGTATAGAAAACATCAGCTCATAAAGCTTGTGATATGTGTGGTAGAAGACCATTCGATGTAGAGAAATAAGAAAACCACCACATTAATCTATATGCATATCAAGGCACCACATATAAAAACATCTGCGCTTACACTCTGCATCGTCACTGGGAACATAATTTAATTTGTTACTGACACAAATTTAATTTGTTACTAACACAACCTCCCCCCAAATCAACCATGGACCTTGTCGTTGGTGGGGAGGCTTGCATGCCTCCGCGATGCAGATAGCCATACCGTAGGTGCAACCACAACGGAGGGGTATCTGCTGAGAGGCCAGGCAACCATGTGGACCCTAAAGAGGGCCAGCAGCCTTGTCAGTAGTTGCAGGGGCAACAGTCTGGACGATTGACTGATCTGGCCTTGTAACACTAACCAAAACGGCCTTGCTGTGCTGGTACTGTGAACGGCTGGAAGCAAGAGGAAATTACAGCCGTAATTTTTCCCCAGGGCATGCAGCTTTACTGTATGGTTAAATGATGATGAGGTAAAATAGTCCCCCATTCGGATCTCCAGGCGGGGACTACTCAAGAGGACATCGTTATCAGGAGAAAGAAAACTGACGTTCTACGGAGCGGAGCGTGGAATGTCAGATCCCTTAATCGGGCAGGTAGATTTGAAAATTTAAAAAGAGAAATGGATAGGTTATAGTTAGATATAATGGGAGTTAATGAAGGTGGCAGGAGGAACAGGACTTTTGGTCAGGTGAATACAGCGTTATAAATAAAAATTCAATCAGGGGTAATGCAGGAGTAGTTTTCGTAATGAACAAAAGATAGGAGTGCAGGTACGCTACTACCAACAGCATAGTGAACGCCTTCCTTTGGCCAACATAGACATGAAGCCCACGCCTACTACAGTAGTACAAGTTTATATGCCAACTAGCCCCGCAGATGACGAAGAATTTGATGAAATGTATGATAAGATAAAAGAAATTATTCAAATAGTGAAGGCAGGTGAAATGTTAATAGTCATGGGTGACTGGAATTCGATAGTAGGAACTGGGAGGGAAGGAAACGTAGTAGGTAAATTTGGATATGGGGTAAGAAATGAAGGAGGAAGCCGCCTGGTAGAATTTTGTGCAGAGCATAACTTAATCATAGCTAACACTTGGTTCAAGAATCATGAAAGAAGGCTGTATACGTGGAAGAAGCCTGGAGATACTGGAAGGTATCAGACAGATTGTATAATAGTAAGACAGAGATTTAAGAACCAGGTTTGAAATTGTAAGACATATCCATGGGCAGATGTTTACTCTGACCACAATCTACTGGTTATGAACTGTAGATTAAAACTGAAGAAACTGCAAAAATGTGGGAATTTAAGGAGATGGGACCTGCATAAACTGACTAAACCAGAGGTTGTACAGAATTTCAGGGTGAGTATAAGGGAACAATTGACAGGAATGGGAGAAAGAAATACAGTAGAAGAAGAATGGGTAGCTTTGAGGGATGAAATAGTGAAGGCTGCAGAGGATCAAGTAGGTAAAAAGATGAGGGCTAGTAGAAACCCTTGGGTAACAGAAGAAATATTGAATTTCATTGATGAAAGGAGAAAATACAAAAATGCTGTAAATGAAGCAGGCAAAAAGGAATACAAACCTCTCAAAAATGATATCGACAGGAAGTGCAAAATGGCTAAGCAGGAATGGCTAGAGGACAAATGTAAGGTTGTAGAGGCTTACCACACGAGGGGTAAGATAGATACTACCTAAAGAAAAATTAAAGAGACCTTTGGGGAAAAGAGAACCACTTCTATGAATGTGAGCTCAGATGGAAACCCAGTTTTAAGCAAAGAACGGAATCAGGAAGGTGGAAGGAGTACATAGAGGGTGTATCCAAGGGCGATGTACTTGAAGACAATATTATAGAAAAGGAAGAGGATGTAGATGAAGATGAAATAGGAGATATGTTACTGTGTGAAGAGTTTGACAGAGCACTGATATACCTGAGTCGAAACAAGGCCCGTGGAGTAGACCACATTCCATTAGAACCACTGACAGCCTTGGGAAATCGAGTCCTGACAAAACTCCACCATCCGTTGAGCCAGATGTATGAGACAGGCGAAATACCCTCAGACTTAAAGAAGAATATAGTAATTCCAATCCCAATCAGGTGTTGACAGATTTGAAAATTACCGAACTATCAGTTTAATCAGTCACATCTGCAAAACAGTAACACGAATTCCTTACAGGCGAATGGAAAAACTGGTAGAAGCCGACCTCGGGGAGGATCAGTTTGGATTCCCCAGTAATACTGGAACACGTGAGACAATACTGACCCTACGACTTACCTTAGATGATAGATTAAGGAAAGGCAAACATACGTTTCTAGCATTGGTAAACTTAGAAAGAGCTTTTGACAATGTTGACTGGAATACTCTCTTTGAAATTCTGAAGGCGGCATGGGTAAAATACAGGGAGCGAAAGGCTATTTACAATTTGTACGGAATCCAGACGGCAGTTATAAGTGTCTAGGGACATGGAAGGGAAGTAGTGGTTGGGAAGGGAGTGAGACGAGTTTGTAGCCTCTCCCCGATGTTATTCAATCTGTATATTGAGCAAGCAGTAAAGGAAACAAAAGAAAAATTCGGAGCAGGTATTAAAATCCATATAGAAGAAATAAAAATTTTGAGGTTCGCCGATGACTTTGTAGTTCTGTCAGAGACAGCAAAGGACTTGGATGAGCAGTTGAACAGAATGGACAGTATCTTGAAAGGAGGATATAAGATGAACATCAACAAAACAAAACGAGGGTAATGGAATGTAGTCGAATTAAGTCGGGTGATGCTGAGGGAATTAGATTAGGAAATGAGACACCTAAGTAGTAAAGGAGTTTTGCTATTTTGGGAGAAAAATAACGGATGATGATCGAAGTTGAGAGACTGGCAACGGCAAGGAAAGCGTTTCTGAAGAAGAGAAATTTGTTAACATCGAGTATAGATTTAAGTGTCAGGAAGTCGTTCCTGAAAGGATTTGTATGGAGTGTGGCCATGTATGGAAGTGAAACGTGGACGGTAAATGGTTTGGACCAGAAGAGAATAGAAGCTTTGGAACTGTGGTGCTACCGAAGAATGCTGAAAATTAAATGGGTAGAACAGATAACTAATGAGGAGGTATTGAATTTAATTGGAGAGAAGAGAAATTTGTGGCCCAACTTAACTAGAAGAAGGGATCGGTTGGTAGGACATGTTCAGAGGCATCAAGGTATCATCATTTTAGTATTGGAGGGCAGTGTGGAGGGTAAAAATGGTAGAGGGAGACCAAGAGATGAATACACTGAGCAGATTCAGAAGTATGCAGGTTGCAATGGGTACTTGAAGATGAGGAAACTTGTACAGGATTGAGTAGCATGGAGAACTGCATCAAACCAGTCTCAGGACTGAAGACCACAACAACAACACAAACTCAACACAAAGTATGCAAAAAGCCCAATTGAACGTAAGAAGATTTTTCTCCTAAATGGCTTCTTTTTGGACCCACATTCACTGGAACGTACTGTTTGCATTACCTGCATCATACTGGATTGAAGTAACAGAACCAGTTGATGAAATTTAGTTGTTAAGTTTGCTACGAAGAACAACTACATGGACAGCAAAAATAGTGAACTGGATAGTAAGAATAACAAGCAATAATTTGATGCATCAAGTAATATGTGAAAAAGAAAAACAGAACTTGCAATGTGGCTGTTACGGAAATCTTACGAGTAGTCTGCGTTAGTGTATTGCCAGTTTGACTTACTGTAGTGACACATCAACTTCAAATGGGAGAACTGCTCAGGAACTGATGGTCGCTCAGTGAGCAGTCGATAGATGCACGTTGACAGTTACTAGGAAAGATCGGAAAACAATCAATTCTAACAATGAACAGGTGGGAGAGCAACACGTAGTCACGATGTAATAAAAATGAAATGACAGTGACGTGTAGCCAGAGGAATGTATGTTAGGCGGACAAAGAGAGTTCCTTACTAAGATACAAGAGAATAAGAAGACGACACCCTTCCGGAAGGTGTGATGGCATTGTTTGGCCGTTAAAAGAGTCTCCATTGAGTACTGAGTGAAAGAGGTAGGGAGAGCTTAAATACACCCCTGTGATGGTTAAGTGTACCAGCTGGGCTAGACTCCAATATACATTTCAAAAACCTACGACATTAAGTGTAAACATCCGCACAATTGCATTGAGATGTTATATGCACCCAGGCCATTTTTTGAAGTCTGGGGTTTTAGACTAATAGAAACCAAAGCGACTGAATCGTTGGCCAAGGTTATAAAAGCCTGTCACAACGTACGGGAAGTTGATAGAGCAGAATAACGAGCTGTAGTTTATGTACTATGACCTAACTATCTGGAGACAATGGGTGAGGTTGACAGAAAACATGTCGTTCACAACTCACACGTTAACTTAAAGAAAAATTTTTGCCTGACATTGTAGCGAACCACAGGGAAGGGGATATAATTTCACTGCTGTTTACGACATGCCTAGCAGGTACGAGATTGTAAATGTTTTGGTGCGAATGGAGAGCCAGAAATCTACTGTAGTACATCTCTGTTAAATCGCCCTGAGACTTTCTGTTTTAAGCGTGTATGTAGAGATTTCTGGCTCTCAATTTACAGAAGTAGAAAATGTAGAGCTATCCGTGTGAAAAACATTGTGTGCCCAGATGAATACCTACCACTTTTAACGTTAGTCCTTGACTCTTATTTATAAGCATTCCGATAATATCTCAGTCCAATATACACTACGTGATCAAAGTAGGCCTATACGCACACTCTCAAAAACATATGTTTTTCATTTTAGTTGTATTGTGTTGTCACCAATGGCCAGGTACTCCATATCAGGGACCTCAGTAGTCATTAGACATCGTGAGAGACGAGAATGGGGTGCTCCGCGGAACTCGCGGCCTTCGGACGTGATCAGGTGATTGGGTGTCACTTGCGACATACGTCTGTACGTGAGATTTCCACATTCCTACACATCCCTAGGTCCACTTTTTCCGATGTGACAGTGAAGTGGAAACGTGAGGGGACACGTACAGCACAAAAGCGTACAGGCCGACCTCGTCTGTTGACTGACAGGGACTGCCGACAGTTGAAGAGGGCCGTAATGTGTAATAGGCAAACGTCTATCCAGACCACCTCACATGAATTTCAAACTGCCTCATGATTCACTGCTAGTTCTATGACAGTTAGGCGGGAGGTGAGAACACTGGGATTTCATGGTCGAGCTGCTGCTCATAAGCCACACATCACGCCGGTCAGTGCCAAACGACACCTCGCTTGGTGCAAGAAGCGTAACCGGCCGAAGTGGCCGAGCGGTTCTAGGCGCTGCAGTCTGGAACCGCGAGACCGCTACGGTGGCAGGTTCGAATCCTGCCTTGGGCATGGATGTTTTTGATGTCCGTAGGTTAGTTAGGTTTATCTAGTTCTAGGTTCTAGGGGCTAATAACCTCAGAAGTTGAGTCCCATAGTGCTCAGAGCCATTTTGCAAGAAGCGTAAACATTGTACGATTGAAGAGTAGAAAAACGTTGTGTGAAGTGACGAACCACGGTACGCAATGTGGCAATCCTATGGCAGGGTGTGGGTATGGTGATTGCCCGGTGAACCTCATCTGCCAGAGTGTGTAATGCCGCTAGTAAAATTCGGAGGCGGTAATGTTGTGGTGTGGTCGTGTTTTTCATGGAGTGTGCTCGCACCCCTTTTTGTTTTGGGTGGCATTATCACAGCACAGGCCTACACTGATGTTTCAAACACCTTATTGTTTCCCACTGTTGATGAGCAATTCGGGGGATGCAACTGCATCTTTCAAATATGGTTAAAATGGCTCTGAGCACTATGGGACTTAACATCTATGGTCATCAGTCCCCTAGAACTTAGAACTACTTAAACCTAACTAACCTAAGGACATCACACAACACCCTGTCATCACGAGACAGAGAAAATCACTGACCCCACCGGGAATCGAGCCCGGGAACCCGAGCTCGGGAAGCGAGAACGCTACCGCACGACCACGAGCTGCGGACTTGCGCCTTTCAACACGACGGAGTACCTGTTCACAATGTCGCGGAGTAGTTTCACCACAATAACATCCCTGTAGTGAACTGGCCTGCACTGAGTTCTCACCCGAATCCTACGGAACTCCTCTGGGATATTTTGGAACGCCGACTTCATGTCAGGACTCACCGACTGACATTGATACCTCTTCTCAGTGCTGCACTCCGTGAAGACTTGGCTACCAGTCCCCGAGAAAACTTCCAGCACGTTATTGAAAGTATGCCTGCGAGAGTGCAATCTGTCATCGAGGCTAAGGATGGGCAAACACCATACTGAATCCCCGCAATACCGATGGAAGGCGCCACGATCTTGTAAGTCGTTTTCAGCCAGGTGTCCGGATACCTTTGATCACATAGTGTACTTCCGAAATTTTCTGTATGCTACGAAATATTAGCATGTTACTTGTTATGGAATTTTGATTTTATTCTACAGGAATACTTCTGCTATGCTAGATTTATGTACGTGCCGACTTCATTTGTCAAAACAGTTAAAAACTGATCTCTACTTAATGCACTCAAGCAGTGGTGATATTTTTCACGTTACCCGTACCACGTGAACAGTACTCACGTTGACCATCCCACGGAAACAGTGATTATTTCGGAATAGAGTGTAAACTAAAAAAAAAAACTATACTGCCCCCGAATCGGCCATGAAGGCCTATAGGAACCGACCGGCCGCCGTGTCATCCTCAGCCTACAGGCTTCACTGGATGCGGATACGGAGGAGCATGTGGTCAGCATACCGCTCTCCCGGCCGTATCCCAGTTTCGAAGACCGGATCCGCTACTTCTCAATCAAGTAGCTCCTCAGTTTGCCTCACAAGGGCTGAATGCCTGAGTGCACCCCGCTTGCCAACAGCGCTCGCCGACCATCCAAGTGCTAGCCCAGCCCGATAGCGCCCAACTTCGGTGATCTGACGGGAACCTGTATTACCACTGCGGCAAGGCCGTCGGCGGAATAGAGGGTAGGCTGTGTGTTAATTCATTGCATAGACTATCCCCATTTGAAAATTCACCCAAACCAGTCCAGCTGCTTCAACGTGAAAGAGTACCAATGTCCTATCTTAACGACGAAAGGTAGTAAGCAACTTCTAGTTTGGTGCGGCGTAAATTTTATTATATTTGTACATGCAATACCGTCGTCTGCACTCACGTGTCTGCCTGTTACCGGCGAATACCCTTGCGTATCATAATCAAATCCAGCTTCACCACGCCCTACTTACAACGTATGAAGGCACGGCATCTTTGCGTCATAAAGCATTTAAATGACACCGTCGTCGCGAGTCTCCAAGTGTCTCAGAAGCTGTATTGTACGCCTGACGCCCAGCGTTTAAAATGCAACGGGCTTGTATGAAAATACGAATTTAAGACTTTGAGGACTGTATAAGCATTATATTCATTTCGTTGAGTCGTACTATGTAGTACTTGTGAACTAGTAAAAGCGTTTTCACAAGCACTACACCCTGCGGACGTTCGAGTCCTCCCTCGGCCATGGGTGTGTGTGTTTGTCGTTAGGATAATTTAGGTTAAGTAGTGAGTAAGCTTAGGGACTGATGACCTTAGCAGTTAAGTCCCATAAGATTTCACGCACATTTGAACATATGAACAAACACTACACAATTAAAATATCAAAGAGTAAAATAACTTTGTCTAAGAGTAATTATGCCCGCTCGGTTGGTCGTGAGGTGTAACGCACGGCTTTCCGTGCGGGAAGGAGCGCCTGGTCCCCGGCACGAATCCGCCCGGTGGATTTGTGTCGAGGTTCGGTGAACCGGCCAGTCTGTGGATGGTTTTTAGCCGGTTTTCCATCTGTCTCGGCGAATGTGGGCTGGATCCCCATATTCCGCCTCAGTTACAATATGTCGGCGATTGCAGCGGAAACAAGTTCTCCACATACGCGGACACCACCATTACTCTACCACGCAAACATAGGTGTTACACTCGTCTGGAGTGAGACGTTCTCTGGGTTGTCCACCGGGGGCCGAACAGCACAATAACTCTGGGCTCGGTGTGGGGGGGGCGGAGGGGTGAAGTGGACTGCGGTAGTCATCGTGGGGTTGTGGACCTCTGCGGCTGCGGCGGGGACAGAGCCTCTGCGTTGCTTCTAGGTCCCCCGTTAACATACAATACAATAGAATATAATACAAGAGAAATTATTGTCCCACTTTTCGTGTTATATTCTTAAAAACAATAATCATCTTGTACTACACACTTCTGAAGGTAGCCTGTGTGTTAATTCAGGATATAAGCTGATTCCAAGTTTCTTCCACGTTTAGGGGCGAAGGTCTAACAAACATAATCACACATAAACTTTCGCATTTGTTCTATTGTTCTACATATGCGATTTAGAAGGAAGTAGAAGAATTTAGAAATATATTCTCTTAAAGCATATTCCACTAGGGAAAAGTAGATACCGCCTACACGGTAATTAAAGAGAATTGTGGAGAAAAGAGTAGCATCTCTATGACAGTCAAGAGGTCAGATGTCAACTCAGTGCCAAGCAAAAATTGGATCTGAAAGATCTGAGGAGTATATAGAGGCTGCAATTAGGAAATATGAATTTGAAGGCTGTTTCATAGAAACGGAAGAGGATGTCGATGAAGATTAGATGGAACCACTGTGAAAAAATTTGGCGGAGCACTGAAAGAACTACTTTGAAGCGAGGTCCCTTGAGTGGACGACATTCCGTGAGAATTACTGATAGCCTTTGGAGAGCCAGCCATGAGAAAACTATTCCATCTGGTGTGCAAGATGTATGAAACAAGAGGAATACCCTCAACTTTAAGAAGAATTCAGTAATTGCAATTCCAAAGAAGGTAGCTGCTCACTCGTGTGAAAATTACCGCACTATCAGCTTAATAGGTCACTGTTGTTAAATATTAAGAGAATTCCTTACAGAAGAATGAAAAAACTGGTAGAAGCTGACCTCAAGGAAGATCAGCTTGGATTTCGCGGAGATACAGGAACACGGGGTGTAGTATTGACTCTACGACTTATTTTAGAAGATAGGTTAGAGAAAAGCAAACCTGGGTTTATAGCATTTGTAGACTTAGAGAAAGTTTTGGCATTTTTGACTGGAATACTCTCTTTGAAATTCTGAAGATAGCTGAGATAAAATACAGGCAATGAAAGACTATTTATAACTTGTATTAAACCACATGGCAGTTTTCAAAGTCAAGGGCATGAAAGGGAATCAGAGGTCTGAATGAATCGAGACAGGATTACAGCGTAACCCCAGCGTTATTCAATCTGTACATTGACAAGAGGAAAAGGATAGCAAAGAAGAAACTGGAGTAGGAGTAAAAGTTCATTGTAATTCTGGCAGGGACAGCAAAAGATTTCGAAGAGCACTTAGACAGAAAGGACAGTGTCTTGAAAGGGGGATAAGAGACTACAACGTCAACAAAAAACAAGACTATGATAACGGAATGCAGTCGAAGTAAATCCGGCGATTCTGGGGGAATTACATTAGGAAACGAGATACTCAAAGTAGTAGTTGGGCATTTCTATTTGGGGAACAAAATAGCTCATGATGGCGAAGTAGTGAGAATACAGAAAATGGCAACGAAAGCAGTCGGAAGAAGAGGAATTTGTTTACATCGATTATAAAATTAAGCGATAGGCAGTCATTTCTGACGGTATCTGTCTGGAGTGTAGCCATATGTGTATGAATGTGAAACATGGACGACAATCAGTTCACATAAGAAGAGCGTAGAAGCTCTTGCAATGTGGACCTACAGGAGAATGGTGTAGATTAGATAGGTAGATCACGTAACTAATCATAGGGTAGTGATTATAATTTGGGAGACAAGAAATTTATGGAGCTACATGATAAAAGAAGCGAACGGTTTATAGTTCTTAGACATCAAGGAGTCACCAGTTTAGTACTGGAGGAACGTTTGAGGGGTAAAAGTTGTAGAGGGAGGCCAAGAGATGATTACATTAAGCAGATTCAGAAGGATATAAGTTGCAGTAATTAATCAGAGATGAATAGGCTTGCACTGGATAGAGTAGCATGGAGAGCTGCATCAAATCAGTCTTTGGAGTGAAGACCGCAACAACAACAATACATGCGATAAAGACTGCATATCTGTATGAGTGAGATTTTCCGATTATGCTTCAAGCCACTACTAAAGCATGCAATGAAAATTTATTGGAGACGTACATTAGTTTGATTGGAAAATCAACAAAAATGAAGGGAAACTTGTTAAAATTGATACTTTTTGAGAGAATTTTTCTTTGCTGTAAGATAACATCAACAAGCAACAAGATTCCGTTGGCTGTCGAAATCAATTTTTAGCTTGCTGCCCTCATTCATTATCAATATCCAAGAAAGGAAACAAGTAATGAGAATGAAGATTGATAAATTTGATCATTATCTACACGATATTTCTTTTATTTGTTTAACTGCCATATAGCTTCATAAAATGTAAAATATTTTCAAGTACCACGATAGATAATTGACATTCTCTGTCCAACATATCGCTGGTGCCAGTAGCTATTCTTGCTTCTGCTGCTGATCACGGTTTTAACGAGATTAAACGTCTCAGAACGAAACCCGATCTGCTGCGCCTAAATTAAATTCAGTGTACAAATATGAGAAAGTTTTCTAAACGTTTGCGTATCGTATATCTGAGGAGGACGTGGGTGCCAGTCCGGTATTGACCTCGTGAGATGTGGGATGTGGGAAGCCGCCAAAAAAGCGCAGTCAAGTCGGTCGTCACACTGGCCCTTGTCGATAATCCGCCGTTCAGATTCGAAAGGGGGCCCTCTTTCTAACCCCGGAAGGGAGCACATTAATACTCATGGCTACCCGGGTGGGTATGTTTCCGTATACAAATCATCTTGTTTAGCAGTTAATCTAGAAATTAACTCCCACATCAGCTGTCTAGAAGTTCAGCTGCATTTTTGATAACTGACCACAAGAGAAAAGTATTTTTAGGTTATCTGAAAAACAAATGTGAGTAGTAGCTCATTTCAAAATAGTTGGAATAAAACTTCCCAACAAACACACATGCCGATGTGCAAGTTCGTATTTTCGTGATATATTTACCGATCTTTATTTTGGGTCTGAAGCGGCACAAACTTAAATACTCACGTGTAAACTAATGGATGCCTGTGGTGTAGATTTAGCGGGTCGGCGCACTCAGAAGACGGCAGGAAAATGTATGGCCATTATATTCATTGATGTGCTGTGGCCGTACTCCCAAAATCAAATGGATAATCTAGTGTATTATTTCGGGCGTCTCATAGTGTAATCCGTAATTAGCGTAACTGCTATAGGATTGTAAGACAGTGCAAAATACTGTTTACCGTCTTCCACGAGGTAACTGCCTATTGGGAAGTATTTGTCCTGTTTGCAGCAAAAGGAAATCGCATAAAATGGAAAAGTGTTATACTGGACAAAAAGATCGTTTGCCATCAAACAACGTACGTATGTACGCAAGTGAGAAATTACGCTCTTACATATGAGAAACCAGTTTTCATACAGTGAAGAAAAACTTGAAACGAAAGAGAAATAAGGTGGACGAGTATACTACATACCACTTCATTTAGCCTGTAAGGATAATAAATTATTAAATAAAATTGGCTTTCGGGACATTCCCGTGCAACCATCTCAACAGCAGAAGATACGGCAATGTGTTTCAGCAGCTTAGAACTTTCATAAGGACCAAGCCGTACCCTAGTACGAGGTTGCATAGGCTTAGACTAGTCCTCCCACGCAATACATGCGATCTTTTTGTCGCAAATGACGGTAGGATTATAGGGATAACACAATACTCAGTAGCTGTGCGGATAAAATCTCCTACCCCGATGGGAATCGAACACGGACCCCTTCATCAAACAATTTTGTAGGTTTTGTAAGCATTTCTATTAGACTTAAAAAACAGTTTTCAAGCGACAGGGCTACACTTCATACTTTCACCCCTTATTGGTACTGACCGAAAACATGATCTGTTCTCCATATATTCACTGCAGCAAGCTGCGTGAGACATTTGCACGTTTACTGCTCAACTTCGAGTCACACTTTTTAATTTTAATGCTTCTTGAAGCAGTTTATAAATCGTTAATACAAAAATAATGAATACCTGGGGGCACCGACGTTTGGGTGCTGTAAGAAGTAATGATTCGCATGGGGCTAGTGGTCAATTTAGATGGCAACAGACCTATAGAGACCTACATCTACGATAACGAAAGTATTCAGAATTATTGCTTTTTAAAAACAAGACACAAATGTCTTTTAATGACAGACGAAGACCAAAATTATGTTTCTCTTGACAGAACCGTAATTAAGCAGTGGTGCGAAAAAGAAACAGTTACTTACCTACGCAAGCAGCGACTACGAGAACGGTAAACAGTGTTTTCTGCATCGCGGAAAGTATGGTGGCGTCCGGAACAGTGCTCTTTAAATACTTTTCACCGTCCATTGTTTTACAGAGGTGACCGTGATAGTTATTATCTGTCAAAAAAAATGTCGTGAGTAAACCTTATACGTGCGTATCACCTAATTAGCGACCTGATATTCTATTAACTTCCTGATAAGGCAGGGGTATGCACCAACGGGAAGTGCATTATCTATTCATTTATGTCAATAAAACCGGTAAGACAAGTGTCTAAGCCCTGGCCAACTGAGACAGTTGACCGAGCGAGATGGCGCAGTGGTTAGCACACTGGACTCGCATTCGGGAGGACGACGGTTCAATCCCGTCTCCAGCCATCCTGATTTAGATTTTCCGTGATTTCCCTAAATCGTTGCAGGCAAATGCCGGGATGGTTCCTTTGAAAGGGCACGGCTGATTTCCTTACTCATCCTTCCCTAATTCGAGCTTGTGCTCCGTCTCTAATGGCCTCGTTGTCGACGGGACGTTAAAAAACACTAACCTAACCTGATACAGTTGATTTGTTGGAAACGCGGAACTTCCGTTGTCAGGGCCGAGAGAACAGTAAGACTAGTCACTAGTCACTATGTTCGCATTTGCCACATCTAGATCGACGGTGAATGACGTATGTGACAATCATCTGCAATGTTGTCGAGACGCTGAACATTTTTGGCGACATAGTGTAGATGCGACGTCCATTTTGAACGTCACAAGCCACCAATCAACTCGTATGTATACATTTTTTGGAACATTTTCTCACTTTAAAATATTGTATACCAGAAAGTAAATGCAGCAAACGGGCTGTCCATTGTGGTTCATAAAAAATGAGTTTTCGTGTTTCTAAGAATAATTATTTTGATTATCTGCCATTGTAATAAGTGATGTTGTTGACAAACTTGTTAGGTGCGTTTTTTCCGTAATCCCCGAAGTGAAGAAATATCTAAAAAAAAAAAAAAAATAAAAGAATTTTGGGGTTTTCTGGGAAAAGCTATCAGGCACATCACAAGCTCAGATTTTCTCAAAAACAGATCTGTGAATACCTGAAGAATACAAGTGCCTTGATTTGTCTCATTTACCGAAGCTGGTATGAATTCACAGGAAGTCCTCAAGTCTTGGACTCTCAATAGTTGCAGATTCGGTTACACGGTTTGATCGTCCAAATCTCTTGAGTCAAACCATCATACAGTAGTTTTTCATGTCTGTTACTATGTACAGTAAATTACAGCTTTAAATTTCTTTTCTTCCTGTTCTTTCTTAGAATAGTA
Organism: Schistocerca americana; assembly: GCF_021461395.2. Classification (NCBI taxonomy): domain Eukaryota; kingdom Metazoa; phylum Arthropoda; class Insecta; order Orthoptera; family Acrididae; genus Schistocerca; species Schistocerca americana. Next base: position 305,342,655 of record NC_060126.1, on the reverse strand, counting down.
TAAAGGCACGATTTGATGCAATGTCAATGGAATAAAAGTAGAATAAAAGTTGTATACGTCAGTTGCTTGTTTTAACAATTATCCCATTTGTTATCGGGTTACTCAACTATTGTATTATAAATGTACTCTTTCTTTTCTTTGATTAGGTGGTAATCCTATGTCGGTGTTATTGGGTCCATTAATTTTGAAATGATAAATTTCTTGCTTAAAGTAAGAACATATCTACGAAACGAATTTACAGCGTTTACTCGAAATTATGCTATTGTTGAGGAACATCGCAGTATTGCTCTACGAAAGTTATCTTTGGTATTATTTTTTAAGATATGAATTTCACTCGTCCAAAATCACATGAAAGCAGATTGTAAGCAAGAGATGCACGCGATTAGCCGAGCGGTCTGAGGCGCTGCAGTCATGGACTGTGCGTCTGGTCCTGGTGGAGGTTCGAGTCCTCCCTCGGGCATGGATGTGTGTGTGTTTGTCCTTAGGATAATTTAGGTTAAGTAGTGTGTAAGCTTAGGGACTGATGACCTTAGCAGTTAAGTCCCATAAGATTTCACACATGTTAGAACATTTGTAATCAAGAACCCAGCAAAAAATCAAATTTAATTTATTTCAATATTCTCAATCTGAATTAAGATGGGGATTTACCAGTCATTGTTCGTTATGCTGCCGCTAATGTACGTTCCTATACGCAGTTACGGGGCTAATGACTCTGTTGATGCTTTTTTGTTTTGGCGCAAAAACAAATGAGGTCAAAAGCCGCATGTCATTGCCTTAGAACACTAATACCAAAAATGTTATGTGTGTTCACAATGATTAAATATATTGAGGGACACACAACAATATACACCACTCAAGGCTGTTTATGTCTTATGCTTTCCAAAGAAACGAATGAAACAGTACTATAAAACAAATAATGAATATTATTTTTCATTTACCCGGATCTTCCATTTGTACCCAATATTTTATTGCACCCATTTTGTTGTTTGAATTTGAATCACTTGTTTTGTTTACACATTTACTAATAGCCAGCGATTTGGTGTCGCTGTGTTTATTTTACTGCATGGTTTTTTGTGTTTTGGTCAGGTATATGTATTGACCAGCTACTGCGTTCGTAATACTGTATTGTTTTGATAATAAATTATACTTCGTCACAAAAGTTCATACGAGTACGTAACCGCTTGAAACATCCATATTAGTGGAACAGTGTTCTGTTAATCGATTTTTACTTACTGAAGGCGAGAAGCCAGTGAATATATATTGCAGAATGTAAAAGTTTATGGTGCGGGTTGTATGAATTACGGAAATTTTTACATGTGGGTAGAGCAGTTCAAAAATGTTCGCGACTCAGTGACTGACGAGCACCGTTCTGGCAGACCAGTTGCAGTTTCAACTACATCATTTTAAATTCGAACTGATGACATTATTTGTGCCGACCGACGTGTAACTGCTGAAGTTATAGTTGATAAGGTCCAAGTTAGTTCTGGTACAGTTCATAACATTATCTGCATCAAGCTGAAGTACCGCAAAAAACGTGCAAGGTGAGTCCGAAATGATTTGATGCTGCTACACAAGGAAACAAGGTTTAGAATGTGCACAGAGCTAAAGGGACGTTATGAAAGAGAAGGTGAACACTTCCTCAACAAAATTTTAACTTGTGGTGGAACTTGGATTCTCTATTATGAGCCAGAATCAAAAAGACAAAGCATGGAGTGGAACACACCAACTCACCTGTCACGAGAAAATTCAAAACCCAAGTATCAGCAGGAAATGTCACGTTGACGGTGTTTTGGGATGCTAAATGTCCAGTTTTTTGTGATTATCTCGAAAAGCAGCGTGCAATGAACAGCTAGTATTACCCGGATTTCCTTTTGAACAATGTGAAACCCGCCATGAGAGAGAGACGTCTTGGATCTCAGAGGAGAGTCGTGATTCTCCAGCAAAACAACGTACGTCCTCATATTGCTCAATTAACCCTTGAAACCATCAACAAAATGTTTTGGGAAGTACTACCTCATCTTCCTTACAGTCCTGTCTAGGACATGAAGAAGTTTGTGGGGAGTTGGCTCAAACGTGAAGACAAAGAGTTCTTT